>NW_021604762.1:2211921-2381632 GCF_004785775.1 Grammomys surdaster | reverse complement strand
CACAGGTGACAATCCCCCACCCCATCACAGGTGACAAAACCCCCACCCATCACAGGTGACAAACCCCACCCATCACAGGTGACAAAACCCCCACCCATCACAGGTGACAAACCCCACCCATTACAGGTGACAAAACCCCCACCCATCACAGGTGACAAAACCCCCACCCATCACAGGTGACAAACCCCACCCATCACAGGTGACAAAACCCCCACCCATCACAGGTGACAAAACCCCACCCCATCACAGGTTACAAAACCCCCACCCATCACAGGTGACAAAACCCCCACCCATCACAGGTGACAAAACCCCCACCCCATCACAGGTGACAATTCATGAAGGCTGCACAACTTTCAGGCATCTCTACAGGTCTGGGAATCTGCTCTTCACAATTCCACAGCCCAGCTGGTCAGCACCCCCTTTCCCAGCAGTCAACAGCTCCTTCTATAAGGCTGGGGAGGAGCTCAAATCTTGCATGTTTTATTTGCCTCCTGAGTCTTATGGGTCCCTCTCTCTCCTGACCTCAGTTCTAGAGATCACCTGCTATACATCAGGTGCATGCCTAGGAAGGTACTGCTCCATCCGGAGCTTCCTCTGGTTTGGTAGATGGACTCTACAATCTTGATTAGAAGTGGACCAGACAATCAGAGAAAGAAATAAGGCGGCAGCTACCAGTTCCTCATCACCCCAGGTCCTCTGAGCTCTCCCAGGCTTCTCTAGCCATGCTTCCTGTGCAACACCCCCTCCCCTTGTATTTCCTCCAGGTTACTGTGCAGTTGTTTATTTGCTTGTATTTCCTTGGGTCGTACAGTCCTTGGATAGGGGTATATTCTCCTTGCCTTTGTACACAGCTATAGCTCTGCACAGGACCACAGTACCACCAGTTTCTAGGCAGGGAGGGAGGGATTCTTTTGCATCGTGAATCATTTCAGAAACTTGAGGGAGTTTTGATTCTCCTTTCAGAATAATGCTTTAAATATCATAAGATGCAGGAAGTTGCAAAGAACATCAATTCTGCTAAGACGCAGCTCTTGAAAGATATTTTAAAAAAACGCATAGATTCATGAAAAAGTCCTAAGTCTCCTTCTTTCTTAAAGCACTGCACAGAGCGATCCAGCAGCAGGTGTGTTTTGAGGTTGCCATGACGACAAGTGTTATTTCACGATATCTGCAACAAGTGTGGTGTGAAAACAACGAAAACACTCGTGACTTCTGCTGATGAAAAGTGGGTCCAGCTGACATCACTCCGGCTTGTCCCCTACACCCTGGTGGCAGAAAATGCTAAACTTCACTTGTGTAGGACAACATACATGTCATTTTGTTCTTTCTCCCAAACTCCTGAGTTGTGTGGATGCCTGTCCGAGAAACGTCCAGAAACTAATGAAAAGTAGGAAAAGGCACCTTGCAAACTCACAGTGTCCCCTTGAGTGCTGTTAGTCACTGAGGGATCTGGTGGTTTCTAAGACAGGCAAGAGAGGTTGAAATCAAGGCTGAAACCGGATCAATCACGAGCCATGGTGCTCTGAGAACAGACCGAAGTGAAAACTAACTCTTTGTTTTCTGAGCTGAGAGCACAGTCTTCTAGGTAAGCTGTTTACTAACACAGTGAGCCTTGGGGTTAAAATGTGAGCAGTCATTAACTAAGGAGTGGGCTTCTCACTGTTCCCAGAGTACCCTCTGGAGGGGCGATCCTTTGAGAAAAAACTGCTAGGCTCTGCTTGCCCACAGAGAATAAAGATGCATCACAACCATAAGGTCTTAAAATGAGTGATTTTTAAAATATTATTCCTTTTTTTTCCCCTTGGTTTTTTGAGACAGGGTTTCTCTGTGTAGCCCTGGCTGTCCTGGAACTCACTCTGTAGACCACGCTGGCCTCGAACTCAGAAATCTGCCTGTCTCTGCCTCCCAAGTGCTGGGATTAAAGGCGTGTGCCACCACTGCCTGGCTTAAAATATTATTCTTATTTTGTGTGTGTGTGTATGCATCTCTCTCTCTCTCTCTCTCTCTCTCTCTCTCTCTCTCTCTCTCTCTCTCTGCGTGTGTGTGTGTGTGTGTGTGTGTGTGTGTGTGTGTGTAAGCCATAGGTTGCTACTGAGTGGTTGTTTCTTCAGTTGCCTTTCCTCTGTAGTTTTTGCATCAGTCTCTCACTGAGCCTGGAGGTCATCAGTTCACCTAGACTAGCTGGCCAGGGAGCCTCAGGAAACCTCCTGTCTCCACCTCCCTGGCACTGGGAATCCAAACTCAAGTCCTCCTTTTGAGACAAACACTTTACCATCTGAACCATTTGCTCAGTCCACAGCATGAGTCATAAAAAAATATCATCCTTTGCAACGGAACAGGGGAGCAGAGAGTCTAGACTTGGAAGATCCCATTCGTGGCCCCTGGTCCTGATGACCTTGGCCAGGAAAACTGACCTTTA
The DNA here is from genome assembly GCF_004785775.1 of Grammomys surdaster. NCBI lineage: Eukaryota > Metazoa > Chordata > Mammalia > Rodentia > Muridae > Grammomys > Grammomys surdaster. The sequence continues at coordinate 2,379,213 of NW_021604762.1, read as the reverse complement.
ATTGTAAAACTGGAAACTGTGGTCCCACATGGTGTCAACTGCATGATCCCAACCCCAGCCCTTGACATTAAAGCCCCTTACATAGCATGCTCTTCCTTGCTCCTGCACAGCAGCGCTGAGACCCTGGGGTTATTTTTATCTTGTGGTGCTGTTGTCTGGTAAAGGTTGTGGTGGGCTCCAGAGGCAGCTAGCTTGCAACAAGTTTCCGGTGTAGCTTTCTCCTTCCTCATGCATGCTGTCTCTCTTCTCCAGGCTCTGGTGGCACTTGCTTCCTGTAGCTTACCCTTGGCCTTGGAGGAGAACCGGGGCACAGAGGTCTTCAGAGCCTTTCACCTGTACCCTGCCTTGGGTGCCCCAGATCCATTTCCTGTGTAGAGAGAGTTCTCAAGGTACTTATCCTCAGTTCCCCTCCCACTCCTGACTCTGTTATGTAAAAAGTACAACTTTTTAGAAAGCCAAATTCACCAGGTTGGTCTTAAACATTTGACTGTGAGACACAACAAGAAAAATATTTTGTTTGTGACTCAGCACAGATATCTACCCATATCTATGGAGAAAACAAACATTACACCAAAAACAAAATATAGTTGTTGTTCCTTCTCCTGTTGCCCTCTGACCCCTTTTCTTCTAGACATTTTTTTCTTTCTTGAAAAAAAATTTGGTTGCAACCCACAAACAAGCAAGTTGATTTTACAACTATTTTGAGTCATAATTCAGTTTTAAAATGCTATACCAGATACTTGCTTTGCAGTAGTTTTTCTTTCTGACCTGGGGATGACTCTCGCTTTTGAGATAGACTCACTCCTCAGAAAAGGAATCGAGTTCTGTGTTCTTATGACTTAGAAGGTGAATATTTGAGATTCCACAGATGTGCTCAGTGGAATCAAATTCGGTCCCACACCAGTCTTATGAAGTTGGCCACAGAGAAAACATTTACACTATGGTAATGGGGGCATTAAACCAGAGTGGCTGCTTTTCTTACTTGATTTTTCTCTCAGCTAGCTGGCTGTTAACATATTTACTAGTATATAATTGATTCTAGTATGACTTGTTTTTTTGGTTGCAAACACAGTGTATTATGAAGCTCTCTGGCGTCAGCTTCCTCGTTGATTGAAAATGCCCTCTTTATGGGAGAAAAATAACAAAATGCCAGTAATCTATTTGCTGCCCAATGGGATTTGAAAGATGAAGTCCACTGCTGTTTATAATCTCCACCATAGCTAGTTATGTGAAACAAGATTATGTCTTATATGAAAAGCCACAATTTTCAGAAGTGTGGTCAGAGACAGGAGGAATGGAGGGAGGCCAGAGCTCTGTAAATGGGAGCCAGACAGAGAGAAGCGTAAGTTTGTTTTGTTTAGTTGGTTTTTCTTTGGCAGCAAATGGCAAGGAAACATTGCAAATCAATGGCTGTTCAATGTAAGCCTTCCATGCAGGTACCAAGAGAGAAGGAGAGTCAATTGAATGAGTGTTGTGAGGCACTGATCGGAAGTGTCTAGTGCAAAGGCTTTATGGTCTCCACAGCAATCCAATCCTAGGTCCTGATGGCCTATCCACAGGACAGATGTCTCTGCTTAGAGACAGAGACATTGAGCCTGTCAAAGTTGGGGCGTCCGTCCATTTGTTGCTGTCGGAGATCACAGACACGGTCCCTAACATTGTTACCCCACTCTGAGGATGAATGGGGATGTGTTACTTTACAGTTGCGACTGTGACAGGGTTATAGCATCAGTACCTTAAACAAGATAAACTTACTCTCCTCTTACAGTTCTAGAGGTCAAAGGATCTGCCTGCATCTGCCTCTCAGTCACTGGAATAACGAATGTACAAGTATACCCACCTTAAAATATAGATTTCATTACTTTGAGAATTTCATACATGCATATAAACCATTTTGATTGTATTTACTTCCAATTATCCCCTAACTCCTCCAGATCTACTCATTTCTACCCACTATCTTCCAACTTCATCTTCATCTCCTTCTCATCTTCCTCCTCTTTTTTCTTCTTTCTTCTTTTCCTCCAGAAATCATCAACTGTCAATAGCTTCTAAGCTAAGGGTTGGGGTTCACGATCCACTCCCTGGCCAGTGCTAGAGTACTGGCCAGCTGGAGCTCATGCAGACAGCCACAGCCATTGTGAGTTCACTAGTACAGAAGTCATGTCTAGAAGATACAGGTTGGCTCAGGTCCTTCTCTACATCTGTCTCTTACAGTGTTTCTGCCCCTTTTTCTGAAGTGGTCCCTGAGCCTTGTGGGAGGGGTATGATCAATTTTTATTCCCAGCTTTTTCGTAAATGGATCCTAGAGATCAAAGTCGAGCCCTTGTGCATAGAAAGCAAGCACTTCACTGATTGAGCCATCTTCCCAGCCCTCCTCTCTCTCTTTCAGTGCAAGGACCCTTATACTTAAGAGTGGACTTACTTAGATAAACCAGGATCATCAGATGTAGGTCAGCTGATTAACAACCTTTCTTCCATCTACAACCTTAACCCACCCCCCCCCCCCGCCATATAATATAACATATTCACAAGCCCTGAGATCAGGACGTAGGTATGTGTGGAGTTTGGAACATTGTTTGATAGCTAACATCTCTTGAGCATTTATTTAGGGTCTGCTGCAGTGCTAAGCAAGCTACTCTTAGTAACACGTTTAAGCTCCTCACAGCCATCATCCACAATGGTTTAGAAATGGAGAAAATGAAGCAAAGAGAAGCAATGGGAATTAGATTAAGGTCACAGAGCTTGAAAGAGGAAAGGGCTGAGCTAAAAATCCAGCAGTCTTAGCATAGAGCTTCCTTTCTTGCCGTAGTCAGAGTTACTTAGGGATGGATGAACAACTGGATTCCATTTGGTTGCATTCTGCTTGGAAGATCTTTTAGGATGGGAAGTTTCTCGGGTCTACCCATATTGCCAGCATATGTAACTGGTCTGGACAGTTTTGGATGGGCAGACCTGTAGATGTCTACAGTTGCCTGTTGCTGCTGTTCCTTTCCATGAGCACTGTTCACAGAGGGTCATACAACTCTAAATGAACCGGTCCATAGCCTCTAGGACCCACAGGTACTACATGTGGTGTTTGACCTGAGCCACTTGTCTTCTTCTTCTGCCATGTCTCTGTACTTACAGACATGTCTCAAAAATGCCAAGGCAAACTACTACAGGGCCTTTCTACTTGCTATATCCCTCCCCTCCATTTTTCTCTTCTGATCAGACCAGATTCAGCCAACAGTAGTTGCATAGCCTAAGGCTGACCTTGAATGTCTGATTCTCTTGATTCTGTAACTACAGGCATGCACTGCCTTGAGTTGTTCATGCAATGTGACATCTGCCAAGATACTGGATAATAAAGCATGACATTTCCCTGCTTCTCTTTACTTTTTCCAATCTCAGGATGATGAAAGAAAGGTGCCAGAGTGGGAGCTGCCCTTGAAGGGAGAGGAACATTGTGCTGTGAGGTTACTTTTAAACCCTGTGCACAAAGGAGCCAGAGTAATAAAGCAGGGCCCAGAAGACAGGAGCTACTCATTAGCCTCAGGATCTTTAAAAAGAGGATAGAGAAACTCCCGACTGTGGAGGCCAGCTAAGTATTTTAGTCTTCACACTCCCATGCAAGAGCTGCCTGTCTTATCTCCGGTCCTCAGACAAGAATACTGAGGAGTCTAGACAGTAAGAAATTGGCCCGAAGTACAAATGAAGGAGCCAAATTATATCAGCCCGTGTAACACAGCCAAGCTCACCAGTCACCACTCCATGCGCCTCCATTAGGAGGTTTGAAAAGTCGGACAGTGTTGATAGGCCAGCCACGGGAAAAGATGAAGGAGCTATTTGCAAACAAAGAATCCTTCTGTCAGAAGGTCACATGAGGTGGAAGAGAAGAGTTGGGGTTCTGTGACTAGAAGCTAGTGGCCTTTGGAAGGCCACTGGCAGCATAGTTGCTGAGGAGACTATTATGCTCCACTGAGTCACCTTAGAACTTTTGTGAAAAAAAAAATCAATTGGCCTATGTCTGGTTATTTCTGGACTCCGTTCTGTCTTATTAATCCATCTGTTTATCTCAATGCAAACACTGCTGTTTTGGTGGCTGTTGCTCTGTGGTAAGTTTTGAAACGAAGAACTACAAGTTCTAGTTTCTCTTCCAATATTGCTTTGGCCCTTCTGGGTCTTTTGCAATGTTGTAGAAATTTTAGCATCGGATAATCAGTTGTTCCTAAAACAGTTTTCTTGAGGTTTTTGATTGCTTTGAATCTATAAACGAATCAAGAAAGCACAGACTTAATGACATCAAGTCTTCAAGTCCATGAACATGGTATAGCTCTCATTTTTGTATGTCTTCTCTAGTTTCTCTGGTTTGTAGACTTTGTTGCCCATGTTTTTATATACCTAACATTTATCTCTAAGTGATATATTTTATATGCTAGTATGTTATGTTATTTACGTTTCAATTTCCAGTTGCTTATTACTTCATGAAAATCCAGTACGTTTGTATATGTTGGGTTTAGGTGCTGCAGCCATGCAAAAATCACATCAATTCTCTCTCATTTTTTGTACTTTCACATATATTTTCCATATAAATGTCCTATACAAGTAAAGAGAAAGTTTTCAGAGTTTGTGTTCAGGAAGTCCGCATTATACGAACTCTTCAAAATATTGGGGAGAAATAGAAGGACAGACTACCACGGAGACAGATGAATTTCTCAAGTTACTCTCAGGCTAACAGATGCATGGGTCTGGTAACTTCATTATGGCTAACACTTGTATGGATTGATACTCCAATGGATGTTGGACATCAGCACAGGTCACGTGATTATCTCTACTTGCCATTGTTTGGAGTCTAAATGAGGGCTTAGTGAAGCCTAGGGGTGGAAAACACTCAAAGATTCCTTCTCCAGAGCACTACCTTCTTTCCCTCTGACATCCACAAAGCCTTTGCTGGTCTCTGAGAGTCTTACCTTGCCTCCTCCCTCTGAGTCAAAATGTATGTCAAAATGTGGCTCCTCCACTAGGAATGAAATCCAAACTTCCCCATCCCTGAGTACTCCTTGGCACATTATTTATTTCCATCTATCCTGGTCAAATTCTTTCCAAGCCTCTCTGTGCAGCTTTCTTCCACACATTAAGTCTTTCCTCTCTTGGGTACTCATATGCCAACCAACTCCTCATCAGGTCTCCTGAGGCCCTTCCTAATGTTCCCACTGAACTGATAATCAATCAGTCTCAGAGCACCCCGCCCCTTCCTCACCTTGAATTTGGGCTTATCACTTGACACTAACATGGTGACTATTGTAAGAACCTGGGTCACTGCTTCCCCTTCTGTCTCACAAGCAGTGGGCACTCATGGATGGCTGGGACCACAGAGTTCTGATATACATCAGGAATTGAGAACCACTAACACTGAAGAAAGGCTGTTTCCATTCAACCATTTGTTAGACAGACTCTCGTGGAATAAGAAAGCCAAGTTCTGGAATGGTATCTGCTAAGTGTAGCGCCACCCACACCTTCACCAGAGCAGTTGTGGTCACACACAGAGACCCTCAAGGTCAGGCTTTTTGATGTTCCTCACAGAGGGAGAGACCAAGGAGGGCCATTATACCCTTACCAGCCACTCTCCCACTCCTGTGGATCCTTCCCAGTTTTCTGTAATTCTATCCCAGCTGTGTGTGGTCTCTGGAGGTATTAGAGTATACACAGGGTGGAAAGCTAAACAAGGAGGGCACTAAATTTATTCAACTGTGGGGAAGTTGTCATTCAGGCTAAGGTGAGGCTTTTCAGTGATATGTCTACTTTAGAGTTACCATGTTTCTATTTTTAAAAACAATAAATTCATCAGTTCACCATGTTGGACTTGGATGAATGGGTTTTTCTTCATGTCTCCCCATGAACAGTTAGTGTAAGGGGCCAGCAACAGAGACGTGTGGGATACCTCTCCTGCCTGAGTCCGCTTATTTGTGAGCTGAATCCATCCCATCCATCCAACGTAATTCGGGGGAAAAAAAGGAACTCAAACCAAAATGGAAAGCATTTTCAAACTTTATTTACAACTGTCACAGTGACAAAAAGTAGTTTGGAAAAAAAAATGCTAGTTTCTCCCTGAGCCTCAATACAGAACAGACAGAAGTCACAGGAGGTTCATCTCACGACAGGCATGTCACTGAAATACTAGGATTTTTTTTTCAATACGATCAGTTAGAAATACACACAAATTACTTAAAGAAAGAGGTGGAAGAGGAGAAGAAGGAGAGGAGGCCAGGCAGGAGCTCAGCCACTTGTCCAAGAGCAGCTGTGTTCCCCCAACAGCCTCAACCGCTGAGGGTCCTGACGTTAGCTGTCAGCCCCTGACCTGCTCAGACAGCACACGGTTGTACAACGTGGTCTAGTGACCAGCAAAAGGAAGAAGCCACCCCATAGACACACATATACACAAAGCTGATTTGATACTGGATTTACAAGCACATCCCATCACACGGCAAGACCAAGACAGATAACTGGGGCAGGGGTGAGAAGACACCAAAACACAGGAATTTAAAAGCCCAGACACCTGTCCATAAAGGGAGGCGAGGGATGAGAAATGCTGCGGGAGGGGGGGAGTGGAGGGGGGGATGAACAGATCTCTGTAGCCAAAACAGAGCAGAGTGGAAGCAAGAGAGAGAAACTCCCCCATTGTGGGGTTGGCCGCAGCCCTCTCCCACTTCTGCAAGGAGCCAGAAAAAAGTTATTGCCATCGGTGTGTATCACAGGCAGACGACAGAGGGAAGAGGCAGGGGGAGGAGGGTGACCATCGGCATCCCAGAACCAAACCTTGCTGAATGCCGTGTCAACAGCACACCCCCACGCTCTTGCCCCAACGTGCCCCAGAGCCACACTGACTTTGAGGTATTAAATAGAGCCAGACACACTAGTCCAAAGATGGGGGTCAACCTGGACTAACAGAGACGTGAGGGGACATTGTGAGTGCCTCAGCGGGCTACGCGAAGTCCAAGGAAGGCTTTAAGTCCACCTCTTGACCAAACAGCGCTGCTCTAAAAATTCTGTCCGCTAACCCGCTATTCCAGAAGGTTCTGAGCTACGATCAGAGGCTAAGTCCAGATGTTAATTTCCTCATGCAACTGCTGCCCTTTCCAGAGACAGGGGAAGTGGTAAAGGAATAAAGGCTGCTATTCTACAGGATACCCCAGTGCACCCCATTTCTTCTCCCAACCTGTGCTCAGGAGCACCATGAGGAGAAGCAGTGATCTCACAGCTACTGTCTCAAACTGGATCCCACAGCTGCTCCACTGGAGGCCTGGTACCCACACGGGAGCCTCAGCAGATCAATGCAGCACCACCCAGGGTCCTACATGGTAGCCCACTAGCCAACTTCCCAACCAGGAAGCACCTTCTGCTTTTAGTGTCCGTGGAACCCAGACTGGGAACCCCATTGGAATGGTCCTGCTGCGGGTCAGATGGATGATGTCGGGCCACAGCAGAGCTAGGGACCGTCCACCTGACTGCTGTGGCCAAAAAAGAAGGAAGGGCAGGCCTGGGAGATCTGACTCTTCCACCCTTCTGCTCCTTGGAGACTACATAAGAATTCTTGGGAGACCCACAGTGGGAGGAGGCGCTCCCTGTTCAGCCTGCAGCCTTGGAATGCCCCACAAGGGCAGGAAGTGCTCTGGCTGTTCCCCCTATATACCAGGAGGCAAAAAGGGGTAAATAGGGGGGAAAACTCAAAAGCACTATGCCTTAAAGCCTTCCGGGCCCCTGGGGGCGCTGAGAACCTGAAGCAACTGCGGCAAAATCTGCAGAAGGACAGGTGGGATCTTCCTTTCCTGTGCATCCCTCTAGCTGATGGCTTTCTAGGCCGGGTCTCCTGGCCCTGTATCTCTGTGGGTGACCAAACACACTTGAAATGAAAGCAAAGGCTGATGGCTGTGAGCAACAGAGCAGGAGATGAAAGACTTGGTTGTCAGAAGCCTGTTAGCCAGAGCAAATGCTGGCGAGCAGCACTTCCTGGCTATAGTTCTCTTTAAAAGTGTGGGGTTTGTTTTGTTTTGTTGTTGTTGTTTTAATCTAAAATATTTCTTGCTCATTTGCTCACCCCTTCAGCCAGAACCGCCCCGCCTCCCATACACACATGCGCACTGCCTCTGGCAGGAGAGTTCAGATAAGGGATCTTAGAAGCAGCACCCCTTCCCTCCCCACCCCCACCCGTTCTCAGCAGCTTCCTTTCTCAGCCTTGCAAGTTGTCAGAGGGCTCCATTGCTCAACGAATTAAAAAAAAAAAAGAAAGAAAGAAAGAAAAGAAAACCGACTCGGTGATTTTCAGGTGCAAAACGGAAGCCTCATTTGACATTTTCAGAATGACTGTGGCTCACTCTCTTCTTCCATCACCATGGGAAAAACAGTTCAGATATGCTGGCTAGCATGACCCAGGCGAGCCTGCAGGGACTCTACTGGTCCTTCTTTTCTTTTGTTGTCTCTTCACAGTTGTCTTGCTCATCCTCCTGGACCAGGAATTCCTCAGGGGGCCACCGGAGCTCCCCGCTCTCCACCTCCCCTTCTGTGGGTTCCACCACTATGGAGGGCAGGCGGTCCTTCAGTTTGCAGCAACGGTCAAAATCTGATGGGTCGGGAAAGATCTGAAATTTTAAAGAGCAAAGCAGACATCTGGTCATATGTATATCTGAAAGAGAAACTTGTGTTTCCTTACACACATACACACACACACACACACACACACAGAGAGAGAGAGAGAGAGAGAGAGAGAGAGAGAGAGAGAGAGAGAGAGAGAGAGAGAGGGAGAGAGAGAGAGAGAGAGAGAGAGAGTACTGGCTGTCTTCCAAGGATTATGTTCTGCCTTCTCGACACTGTGGGTGTAAGACAGAATCCAGGGGAGTACATTCTAGGGAAAACTATCTCTCAGCCAGATTTTTTTTTTAATCTTGAAGCTAAAAATTTGTGAACCATACCACTGAACAAAAGGGTGGGTGTAACTCTGCTTCTAGTGTCTTACTTCTAGGTAAAAGAATAATAATAAAAACAAGTATGCCAGTCTTTGCTTTGGAATAAGCAAGCACTCAATGCCTGTGATCCACATCATCCAGAAGACACTAAAACATGACGTTCCTGCCAGAGTAATTATTGGTGTCTAGAAGAAATAAACAACCAGATCGTTCACCATTTTAAACCAACACAATCAAAAACAAGTATTGCTCGTGTTATGTTAAAAGTCCCAGGCTTGGGCGAAGTCGCTGTCTAGGCCCATTAGCCTGAACAGAGCGACTAAGGCTCACACTCAGGTGCGCTGGCTCCCATGCTCCCATGTCACCTACCCTTTTGGATCTCACTACAACTGCCAAGTCTAAGCCAAATCCAGATCAAGGCAAGGCCTCCAGTCACAAGCTAGCTGGGAAAAGCATCCACAGTGCCTTCCCTTTTCACCTGTGAGAAACCTCCGGCTTCCTGCCATCCGTACACCTGGAAGACTTGAATCTCCTCCCAGAGGCCCATGGAAGAGTCTCCAGTCTACTTAGGTGCGTTCTTCCCGGTGCTGACCACAACACCGTGCCAGGCTATAAAACTAGGGGCCAAGTCTGGCTTCCCTTTGCACATACTGCCCTGGGACTACAGCTGACCCAATTCTTTGCCCAGTAGCTAAGCACTTAATCCACTGAGCTGCTGGTCCCTTGCCATTCATAGCTTTCAGTGACACACCCAAGAGGGGAGAGGAGCTTTGGTCTGGGAAATCTGGGGCTCACCAGATCACTGACACTTGGCACCTTCAAGGCCATCTCTTCCCACTTCTCTATCTGACAGACAGGCAACCCAGGCCCCAGAGGGGAAAGGAGACTTCACTGAAGGTCACACAGTCTGTTCAAATTCAAGTGGATGGAAACAGGCATTGGGAGAAATCCTGGGAAGATGCCTGTTTTGCTGTACTCAGAGGGTGAAGAAATGCTTATCCCACCCAGCGAGGTACTCCTAGGGTGTCTGATCTCCTGTATACACTCAGAATCCCACATGGGGCTTCTGAGAATCATGGACCTCACAAATCGTCCCAATCCCTCCAGACCAGTGATTATTAACCATTTATCCAATAAAGGCCTATTGCTTGGGATTAAGCTTTAAGCCAGCTGCAGGAGTACGCATCATTAAAGACTTAAAAGGGCTCATAAAAAGTATCATAATAGCTGCCAGAAGGAAAACAAACCAGGGAGGGGCTGGACCCAGGCGGGTCAGGGAGGCCCGGAGAAACTGGCCACCATGTCCTGTCATGCCACGAGCTCAGATGTTTGCCCTTGGACTTGGTGGCTGGTTCACATTAACAAGAGTGAGCAGGAAGTGATCAGCTAGGTTTGGGGGCCTTTACTCACTTCTATTGGAGCTGAATCCCTTCCTGAAGGTGAGGTCATGAGGCATCTTCCTCCAAGCATGAGCTCTGAGGTATGATGCAGGTGCTCCCCAAAGAGGAGAAAGCACCTTTCAGTTTACAAAGCTCTATCAGATATGACTTCACTGAGACATCACTACCACCCCAGGGTTAGCAAGCGTCTGGGACTCTGAAGGTCAAAAGGCAGAGCTAGTCTGAACTAGGTAGGATACACCTAGAGTACACATGATCTCTCAAGCCACAGAATATCACAAAGGATTCAGGCAGCCCAGGCCAGCAGAAGCAGAACAACTGACTTTACCATGAGCTAGAAAAGCGATTCTGATGATGTATCGAAGACAATGCTGATGATGAATGAGGCCGCAACTGAGCAGGGCTGCTGTCTCCATGATAACAGTATAAAGTAGGTAGTGGTACATTCCTAAGAGCAAAACAATGAAGGCTACATTCCTAGAAATCAGCTGCTCCTGGACCCACATGTCTAAAAGACCCAGGTGTCCATTCATGTGAGGACACAGGGCTGTGGCACCGAATCTGGATTCTTATTATCCCCTTGACATCTATTGTGTGATCCCTGTCAAGGCCTCTCAAGCTCCACCGCACCCCACCCCACCCCCAGTTTCTCTTCTAGAGAAATGAAGTGGCCTTCTTATCACACAAGATGGGTCCAAGTTCTTGGCCAACACAGAAGTGATACAATGCTTTGAGGACTGAAGCAAAATTCAAATAGCAATGTCTTCTTTGCAGTGACCCCCCCCACCTCCACTTAGGCATAGAGTTAGTTTCCACTCTCCAAGGGTGAAGCCATCCTTCTAACACAGTCATGAAAACAATATCCGTCAATGGCTTTCATACCAAGAGCTCCACACAGTCAAATCTTTTAAGTCCACAGGCGCAATCTGAGCATTAGACGTCTGATACTGTGGTAGTTGCCAGAGACCTTTCGCACTATGACCTACTCAAAGAAGGAACCATTAAAGAGAAAATGTTATTTTATGAGTTATGGTATTTGTAAAAATAACTATAATAATTGCTATACTCCTTCCATCGGAGAGTTTCTTTTATTATCAGATCACACAGATTTGTGCCACTGAGAACTGTAGCTCTCTCCAAAAATAAACAACAACAGAACACACCCTGCACCAAAACAGCCTCCTTTGTTTCTCCGGGAAAAGACAGAAAGCCTTGCAAAAGTGTTTCTGAGTCTTTTCCAGCGCAATCTTATCTCCGGCAGCTGCTTAAGAGGCTGACCCAGAGGAGGTCAGCATTTTTCCACTAAGTCATGGTTTTTAATCATCTAGGCAGCAGAAAAATGAGAGGCTGCAACTACAATTTGATGGGGTGGGGAAGGCAGTGGAAAAAAAAAAAGAAAGAAAGAATGAAAAAGAACTCTCTTGCTCGACTTGCCAAGCACATGACAGGTACGGCTGGGGTGGCAGGCAGACAGTGCTGCACGCTGGGCTGCCCAGCAGAACCTGGCAAAGAACAAAGAAATGCCCTGTTCAGAAACACTGCTTCTGGTTAAACCTTCAAGTTCAATGAGCCCCATCTTCTCTCAGAGCTGCAAACAAACAAACAAACAAACAAACGAACAAACAGGAAAATCCCTCTACAGTAAAGGCTCTTCAGGAGGTAGCCTACTACCTTGGGTATCTCCTACCCTCATCCTAAGCAGGGCAAGTTCAGAAACATCCAGCAGCCAACTGTGTTTTCTTCAGCCCTATCCCTTCCCTGTCTCTGCCATCACTACCTTCCACAACAAGCTGTCACACGGGGGACGCCCAGGATGATGACATGGACAGAACTAATGAACACCAAGTCCCCACCTCCACAAATGGAATAGAATCTTGTCAATCACACATGCCCAAGAACATCTTGGATTCTACATGAGCAGCATGTGTCCAGCCTTTGTGACTGAATTTCACAGGAGGACACCTTGGTAGTGGTGCCCGTTGCCAAGTAGGCTCTCATCACCATGGATCCTGACAATTTGGGAACTTGAGATGATTCCATGGAAAGGTAGAGGGAGCTTCAGAATGGTCTAGGTCTGTATAGTGTGATTTAGATGCCAACATACTGGAGTTTCTGGGTGTGAGGGCTAGCTCTGCTGTAATGAAAATGTTTCCTGTGCTGTCCGGTACCGTGGCCACTTGTCATGGTAGCTAACCGAGCCCTTGAAAGATGGTCAAATTTTACATGTGATTTAAATAAACATAAATTTAATAAAAACTGAAACAGCTACTGTACTCAAGCTACATAATTAATTATGAGAACAATGAAAACAGGATTTTCAGGGAGACTGAAGCTATTGGACTGGCTGACCAATATGAGCAACCTCAGAACAGAGAGTTATGGGCCGGAGGCCAGGTTTCTAGAGACCATAAACTCATCAGCAGCCTTTGTGCTCAGGCTAGGGAGTTGCTAGTGAGCCAGCTCCCATATCATGAACAGATAGGAACCAAAAGACAAAACTAGGCCTCCAAAGGCCTGAAATTTGGAGGCTTAGCTATCAGCTGTCTGCCTTTGAGCCAGGTGATCTGAACCTAGCTGCCTCTGGGGTGGGGATAAGAAAGAGTCACCTGGCATCCACTACGGAAAATGTGAGCAAGTCAAGTCTTTGTGGCCCTTCCCTGTCTGTGCACTGCCCAGCCATCATCTCTGACAAACAAGATGATCTGGCCGCAGAGAGGGTGGAGGGCTCAGCAAGGAGCTGGGAGATGCTAATGGGGAAAGCAGACACCAGCAGGTGGGGCAGATGAAAGGTGCTTAGCTGGACACAAAGGGCTAATTACCAGCTGTGCAAGCTGAGACTCCGGCAGGCCTGGATACCCTGCTCCTCTTTGCTGGGGAGGAGCAGAGGGCAGGAGAAGCTGGGGTGGGAAGGGGGACAGAAGGCCTGGGAGAAAGAGTCAGGCTAGCTCCCTAAGGCGCTGTGCACACAAAACTACACAGTAAGCTTTTACCCTCTCCAGTTGCAGAGAGCAACAAAGAACCAACTCCAAGCTAGCTATGGAAAAATAGCACACTGTGCCTACAGGTGGACCAGGCCTTTACCTGGCCACTAACTCTTGCTGTCTCTGTGGCCTTGGTTGGATCACTTCAGTTTTTCTGGGCCCTTTGAGTGAAAGGAGGAAGTGGTTTGGACACTGCAGGGTTGCTGGGGAGGGAGGTGGGGTTCTGATGCTGAGCCAGCCCTCCCCTCCCTCCCCCTCTATAAATTTGGATTTATACTAATGCTGATCTTACAGGGCTTGGGAGAGAGTCAGATTCAGGTGTGTGTGGACATGCTCTGGAAACTCTTAAATTGCTAATGTTGGACCTTATTAAGTAAAGCAAGGGCCCCGGAGGAGTATTCACAGTGAGCCTGGGAAGTCAACAACTGTATCTTAAGACTGTAGCAAATGAACTGGGTTTGTACTCACAAATCCCAGACCAAGTTCTTTGGAGAAAAGCCTGTGGTGTCACTGCCTTCTTCCCAGAGCCCCCGGTGGGGGGGCGGGCGCCCCCAGGACATGGATTAGGCCAGCTGGAATGGATCAGACTCTGGTCTCACCATGGAAGGCCTGACTCTCCTCCCTGGGTCTACTCCAGGGGCTTTTACCCAGAGAAGTCGATTCCCTCCTGAAGCCTAGCTTCCCAAAGCCTGGAATTCTTAGATTTCCTTAAGAACAAGAATGGATTTGCCTTGTGTGTTTATTCCTTCCTAGGAGGGGCTGGTCCGTAACCATGAGCAGATCTCTCCCAGCATCCTGCTCTGAGGAGGGTGGAATGAATGAGCAGCTGCCAATCCAGCTAATACCCTGCACTTTGGTCCTTAACTCTACACGATGGCAAGAACCACAGTCTTTGAAATCTGACCTCCGGCTATCTAATCTCATCATGTTAGTGCTATTAGCATCTTACTGAGTTTTCAATGTGGCAAGTGGCTGGGAAAAGCACAAGGATTCTTAAGGGCAGAGAGTTCTAGAGGGGATTCAGAGAAGCCTACTGCTATCCATTTTGTACTGTCTCAGGTCCCAACTTTTCTCTGAACAGAAGCTATGGGACATCCAATGCACCCCTGTCCTGCCCTTCCGACGCTTCTAATCTTTCAGGGCACTTGAGCAGAGATTTGAGCTTTAGATCAACTCTGAACCTCCTTCCTTTGGATCAAAGATACTTTAAGTGCCTAAGCCTTGAAACTGGACGGAAAAGGAAATCCTCGGGATAAACACCATCTTTCATAAACATTTCTCAAACACACACCCATCCTGCAAGTCAGGGGTTCCAAATTCCAATCAATTAGTTAGTACTAATGGCTCCTGATAATGCTGGACCCAGAAATAGATGAACCTTCTGGGATATTAGAGGATTTCCCTAAAGTTCTCTGGGGGCATAAATGATTTCAAATACCCATATCTTGTCAAACATGTGTATCATCATTACTTCTTTGAAAGGAGACAACCTCCTGCCCAATCTTCCCAATTCCTCTCTCCATCTTCCTTCATCAGCACTACCCACCTATCCCATGACTACATATTCTCTGTCAGAAAACTCAGCCTGACCCAGCTGCCATATCAACCATCTCTTTCGTCTTCATTTTAGAGACAAAAAGTCTTGAGTCTTTAGCCCTGGCATCCTGTCTAGATCCTGCTTCTAAAGTCTACCCTATAACTTCAAAATCCACCACCACTGGGTCTCCCCCTCACCCCACCCCACCCATTTTCAAATTTCCCAGGAAAACTCTGCTGTTCTGTCTCAAGGCCTTTGCCAGGGTTCACTCACCACTACTTTTGCCTCATATTACCAGGTCAACATGTCTTGCTCCCAGAGTTAAGTCATTTGCTAATGATCCATCTTTAACTGTATCCCCCAACAAAACCCACCTAACAGTAACACATATCTCACTAGCTGATAGCCCCACTGCTGTCCTCAGCCACATTCTGTTCAGTCTAGAGAAGCCACTTTCAAGATCCTTTCAGGGAGAAAGCACAGATGGAAATGAAAATATTTTTGGCAATATTCAGTTTCCACTTGCTTTTTATACCGCGTTGACACTTACACTGTGGTATAAAAAGCCACAGTCAGTGAAACCACTGGCACGTCACAGTAGCCTGGAATGTGTACCTGTCATCACTTATCATTTCTCACCTCACATGATTAAAGAAAGACAAACAACAACCCAGTAACAACCCTCCACATACTTAATATTTGTCAAATACTGACTCTTAAATAATACTCTCATATTTGGAATGGTGAAATGCCAAGTTAAAGTAAAGCATTCCTGCTGCTTACCAAGGTACCAGGCTATCCCCAATAAAAGCACTCACATGGTTGAGTTGCCAGCTAAACTATCCACCTTTTCAATGGACCATCACTGTACCTGAAAAATTACTAAAAAAACAAACTATGGCCGGGCGGTGGTGGCACACATCTTTAATCCCAGCACTTGGGAGGCAGAGGCAGGCGGATTTCTGAGTTCGAGGCCAGCCTGGTCTACAGAGTGAGTTCCAGGACAGCCAGGGCTACACAGAGAAACAACAACAAAAAAATATGGTTATTCCAACGTGGCTAATTTTTCAAAAATGACAAAGTATATTGTCATTTTAAAGGGAACGGCTGATGTTATCTGTAACCAATGATAAAAAATAGAGCTCTCAAGAGAAAATTAGAATTTTGGGAAATTTGTATCAGCTATCACGAGCTTGATAACTTACTAATTCTTGCTAGCTTTCTGATGAGACCAACAGTAATATTAACAAATATTCCTTTTGTTTACATTGCATAATGAAATGTATCACCATTTGAAAGATCTTATTTCTCAAATGATCAGTATAGTACATTATAAAACTGAACTTGGAGAAAAGATCCCAAAAAAAAGTATAAGCCAGACTAATACATTTTAATGTAAAAATACAAAAAGTTCATGCATAAGGTTTTGTCTGAAAGCGCATGACATTTAAGAAACTACCACTTGCTGAATGTGTAATACTAACCCTCAGGAGTCGGGGGCAAGGAGAATTTGAAATTCAAGGTTATCTTCTGCTATATAACAAGTTGGAGGGCAGCCTAGGCCACATGAGGTCTTGTCTCAAAAGAATGTCAGGGGAGAAGGGAGGAGGGAATGTGACGATGGAAGAGAGGAGGGAGGAGGGGATGGGGAAAGGAAAGAAAAAGAAACAGAAGAAAAGAAAAGACCCATCTACTACATGTTACATTTTGGTGATGTACCAAAACAATCTGGAAAAGATGTGAAACTATTTCTCCTATTCCTAAGTGCATAACCTGTATAAGCCAGATTTTATTCATTTAGTTCAACTAACATAATGTAACAAACTTACTCATGAGAAGCACATCTGAGAATCTCACCATTTTCCATTAGACCAGACATAAAATTTAAAAATGTAAAAACAATGCTTTTCCTCTTGCTAGGATTTTCCATTTTGGAAAATATAGTTATTTTATGAAAAACTATTATTTATATCAACATAGAATTGCTTCATTGTTATTCTAAATAAGCTAATAAGTGAAAATTGAAAAAATCTGTTTTAATTCCTAAAACAATAAATTTTAAGACATAGCACACACAAACAAAAGCTCATAAATTTTTTTTAAGTATAAACTGAAACTTTTTTTTTTAAGTATAAACTGAAACCCAAAATTTAGAACCACTAGCCTGAGAGAAAAAGCATATCCTCAGAAAGATGGCTGGGAAAGTCAATGCTGAAGACAACATACATTTTAACATTGCAAAAGAGTCGAGTAGAACATCAAAGGTGCCTTCAGATGTGTCAAAGGCTCATATGTGAAGACCTAGTAACAGGAGGATTTCATGTCATCATTAATCTGTCCAACAAAATTAATAGAGATTAATTCTTACTATGGACGAGGAAATCGAGGCCCACAGTGGTGATGAACCACCTTGGTGTTCTTAGTGGTGCCCAGAGGATCCCTGGGTAATTCGAAACCATGCTACTTTAGAGGAGGACTCATGTCAAGATGACTGGTCCAATCTCAAACTTGCCTCCTACTCAGACCCTGATTCTAGGAGGGTGGGGTCAGAGGGCCTGTGGGTTTCTATGCATCTTTGCTGACATCACCACTAGAAAAATTTTGCACAACTATGACTCCTTTTGAATGTCCAAACACTTCTGTTATCTCACAATGTTAACACCTTAAACAAGGATGTCTATACTGCTCTTTTAACTATACCCAGTGTTAGGCTCAGCACAGTCACGTGTACTTACAAATCCAGCACTCAGGAAGCTGAGGCAGGGAGGATCACTGAGAGATCAAGGCCAGTCTGAGTTACATACTGAGTTACAGGCCAGTCTACGCTACACAGCAAGACCTTGCCAAAAAGGAAAGAAGGAAGGAAGGAAAGAAGGGAGGGAGGGAGGAAAGAAAAACAATAAAAAGCTCCAATACACTAACAACAAACTACTGTGAGAATTACAGCAATTATACCCACCATTTTCTACTAAAACACTCATAAATATTCTCCTAAGTCAACTTCATAGTATCCCTTTCTCTATTTTAAGCCATACTTCTACTCTATTTCTAAATGATATTTATATTTACTTTGTTTTAAAATTTAGATAGTGTTCCACTATGTAACCCAGGCTAGCCCAGAACTCACCAAGTATCTTAGGCTTGCTTCTCAAACTCAAGATCTTTCTACCACAGTCTTGTGAGAGCTGAGATGACAGACATGTACCACCACACCTGACTGGATATTTTCTTAATATGTTTTTATATTTTAAGGTTTTAGCCATTGGTTTTGCATACTTTCCTACAACAAAAGATCTATTATGTATATAAATTGACATTTTTAAAAGTCCAGTGACCTTAAGGTTTTACAAATTCAAATTTTCTGTATTGGCTCAATGTGGCTATTAGTACTAAACGATCAATAAATATCACAATTAATTAAGTACAGAGGTTAATTTTTATTGGATAAGCGTCTCACTGTGAAGGGAGGGGGGTTGCCTGGACATGTGCTTTGAATAGTCCATTTCTCTGATGGCCCTGAAGTTTCTACTCCATGGCCAACTGATCTCCTTTGTAAAGAGACAGAAAGACAACCTGGACAGAAAGTGGAGAAAGAGCGTTAGTGAGGTATTCTTCAGAATGATAATTTATACAGAGCCACAGAAGGAACCTGAGGGTGAGAGCATGGATTTCCTTAGAACCTTCCCTGTTTTTATGTCCCCTGGAGAGTTTCTGCGACCTCTGGGGCAGCTGCCTTCCCACCTTAACACTGCAATATGTGAAGTAGTATCTACACAGGGTATCACTGAGAAGCAATTTGGCATGAACCTTTAATACTAAAGTGCTGAGGAAAACAACCAGGAAGCATCTGGAGACGGTGAATATGTTTTGGTGGGTAAATTACAAAGAAATCATAATGGAATACTAACTCCATTTTGTTTCTACCAAAGAGGCTACTCAACTTTTGAAGAAAACAAATCCCTTCCTGGCCAGTCCCCGTGTTAGCCACCTAAAGAACCATGCTGCAAAATGTCCCACTCATGGGGACAGGTGTCTGCCAGCCTTACAATGCCACCTTCATTTCCTGTCATTTCTACTTTGGTGTCAGGCTCCTTCTTTTCTTGCTTGGTTAAAGCGTACTTGCTTAAATATCAAACTCTATCACCACAGAAATAGAAAACTAGCCTGTGCCATGGGAAGCACTGGCATTTTCATCAGCCAATAGGAGGGCTGGACCCCAGCCTATGCTACTTACATGCACTGGGAGCCTTGCCAACTCATTGGGTAGATGGCCAGATGGCCATTAAATTTAGATCTACTTCTAAGTATCCAGTCTATTCTGACATCCAGAGAAGCAAACCCAAGGACCCCAAAATGGTTCCTAACACTAAACCGCTATTGGCCAAATAGGACAATGACTGGCTTATATACTTTTGTAATCTAGAGAGTGTGTCTTTATTAGCTATGGGTCAAGGATATGATTACTAGCTATTTTTTCAGTGCTGGCTAAATGTTGCTTAAGCACCATTAGTTTGTTATCATCATACACATAATAAACAACAGGAGGATGCACAACATCTGACATACTAAAATAACAAAATGCCTTTCTGATCCTGTCCACAGCTTCCATCATTACCCATCTCTATAGATGCTGGCAGATTACATTTTAATAAACTCATGCATTCCATTTTTAAAGTACTATATAACCAAGAGGCTTAACATTGTTCGATCTCTTTGAATCGGTCGTTCTATTTCCAGGAATTTATTTCAAAGAAACAAGCCAGGGCTGTGCAAAGATTTATGTAAAATGATGTTCCGAGCACTGTGTGTCTCACGAACAAAAGAGGCCACAACCTAGACATCCAGCAATCAGAAATGGTACACACAGAGTAAAATACCGCTTTCCAAAGAAAACCAAATGACAAGAACATAGTCACAGTGTTATATTAAATAATAAAAGAAAGATTTGCTACACATTGAAAAATATGCACAAAAAACAGTCAAAAGGAAACACACCAAAATACTCCAGTGATAAGAATGTGAATAGCTTGTTCCTCTTTGTTCCGGTCTGCTTTGCTACATTCTACGAAGAATAAATATTACCTTTATACTGATAACACATATACATCCAGCCACACTTTTGCCCTTTGACTCAAAAATCCTACTTGTAAAACTATTCTCAAGATATAATATAAATTATTCACTAAGGTTTATATTAAGATTTTAATGTAAACTATCACAGTATAAGGGAAAAAATAACATTTCCAACAATAAGACAACGGTGATGCAAATTATTATCTGACCTCCTGATATATGGTGAGCTTTTCCAGGTTATAGTGGTGGATGTCTTTAGGGAGGTTGAGACAGGAGGACTGTTGAGAGTTCAAGACCAGCCTGGGCTACAAGGCCAACCTAGGCAGCTTAGAAAGAACCTATCTCAAAATCCAAAGTAAGGAAGAATATGCATCTCAGTGGTAAAGCTATGGACCAGCATGCACAAAACCTTAGACTCCATCCCTAGGACCAGAAGGACAAAGAAAGATAGCTTTAGAATATTCTAAAAATAATATTGTAGTGACACCATGATGTTGGTGACCAGGGTTATTTAAAACTTCAGACTAGAACGAGGTATAAATTATACCTGCATGCAATGCACTAGAAGAGAAGGTTAAAAAACAATGGGTTATGCCCCATAAGTGTATGAAAATTAGAAAAAAATCGATAAGAAAATGAACATTTTCTAGTAGTCACCCAGTTTTGAAAAGCACAAAAATAACAAAACGCATACTTTCTCAATGAAAACAGGAAATGACTGACAAGAAGGGAAGGAAGAACTTTCCTACAACTACAACACTCTAACTGGAAAAATAAACCCTGCTGAACTAACATTCTGCTCCTAGGCTGTCGGGCAGAGCGAGAGTGGGAGCACGGGCGACTCGGCATTTACACCTGCTCTGTTCACGGGCATGGTCATGGGGACGGAGTTTATGGTCTCCAAAGTAAAGGCAGAAGATGAATTCAAAGCATGGGGACCAAGCTCCCCTACAATGGAGTTTGTGTTGTTCTTTCTCTTGGCTTGGTCCATGCTACTTCACACAAAAGATCTAGGACCATTTTTCCCTTTTGGCTACCATAAAATCCCTGGCCAAGAAACCAGCAGTCAACACAGCTTTAGTTATATGGCTGGAAACATTTACTATAAGGCCTAACCTAGAAGAGGAGGAGGAGGAAAAGTAGGAGGAGGAGAACAAAGAGGAGGAGGAGGAGGAAGAGAGAGAGAGAGAGAGAGAGAGAGAGAGAGAGAGAGAGAGAGAGAAAAGAAAAAGAAAGAAAAGAAATTGCCCAAATGCAAGATAATGAAGACCAGTGGGAAGAGGTGGAAGCTGCTCTGACCATCCCCTGAGGTCACAATGCCACCCCAATAACACTTTGGAAGAACACTGGGTAGAGACAAGCATTGTCTCTTAGGTGGGTTTGTGCAGTTCAGAGGCTAGCCTCAAGCCAACGATAAACTGCAGGACACAGGATTTGGCTGATTGACACAGATCCTTGCTTCCCCAGGCTGGAAAGGAAGGAAGCCCCGGCACACTGCAGCCCTGTGTGAATGAGGTCCTGTCTTCCTATCCTGTGAGGATTATTTCAGACTCAGGCCTGAAAGATCATCTCAGGACATTCGCCAGACACCCAGGAATAGCTCTTGGCTTCAGTCACAAGATTCACCACCCAAATGCATTCCTTTTCCTCACCGTACAGTACAACCCTCCTCTTCTAGCCAACGTAAGAGAGACTGGGTTGACTGGGAGAAAATGCTGATCTTGTTAAAAGCAGTCACCATGGGATTGCCAAGGTACAGAGACAGTCTCAGGCCAGGAAAGGGAAGGAGGAAGGGCCCAGTCTATCATTCAGGACTCATTAAGCATCTATTTGTAGGACACTGGGAACAAAGAGCAGTGTAAGACATAGCCCCCAGCTCTGCAGCATGACGAACACACGGCTGCTGGAGGAGGGAGGGGGAGACCCAACACAGGCCTTTTGAGAGGAGCTGTATGAATCCAGTGTGCAGCAGGCTGGCTGGCCGTGAAAAAATGTCCCGCTCTCTCCATGGCCAGGCACAAACACACTGTTGTGCCCATGGGGATAGGGAGGAAGAAGAAGTCTCCCAGGGGAACGATTCCAGCCATCTGTAGGCCCCAATCCAGGGACTTTCCACAACACTGAACGTGACCTTTGTGTCTAGGCTTCTAACATAGAAGGTGCTGGATTCTCCTACAAAGAAAACTTTCAATGCAAGGGTGTGTGATGGCTTAGAACAAACCAGTGTCACTCAAAGGGACAGCACACACTTTCTAAGTCCAATGGACCCGGCTGCTGTCCATCTCATCACTGTGAGAGAAACAGAAGAAGGGCCAGGAGAAAGAAAACTTGTCACAATCCCAGTAATGTGTCGTGTCTATGGCTGACCATCTTCTGCTACAGGTTTTTGGGATTTTAGCTTTATGTCTCTCTGGGAACAACTGAAGCTTTTAAAAAGCTTCAGTTTAAAACTTCAGAGTTTAAAACTCTGATATTTGTGCAAGATGATTTCCTGGTGACCATGGAGCCTCCAGGTTACTGTCTTACACACGCTCTTTGAGTCCTTCAGTCCTAGCTCCAGGGCAGAGCAACCATAAGGCTCTGGGCCTGCAAGAAGCAGACACTGTGGGAAGACAAGAAAGGCCAACCCACCACTGTCCCTCTTGTTATCCTGGGAGGTGAAGAGTAGATGCAGGGTGCTTATAGCTCTCTAAGTCAAAAGGAAGGCACAGGGAGGATGGGGGCAGTCAGGTGTGTGAAGAAACTGCTCCTTCTGGTTTTCAGGATGGCCTTCTGGGTGCCTCTCTGACTGAGATATGATGTCAAAGGCAGGCATGCGTGACCAAAAGAGCAGGTAGAATAGTAATGTACCAATGGCACACAAAGAAGAGCCTCGGGGGCCTTGGGCAGGGCTGTGGCTGTAGCTTGGTTGGCAGAGTGCTTGTCTAGAATGGATAAGGCTTTGGCTTCACCCTTCACCACAAAAGTAGACACAGTGACACAGCTTGGTACTCCAGCACTTGGGGTAAGAAGCTTAAGGTCACCCTCAGCCACTTGGAGAGTTCCAGGCCAACGTGAGTAGAGGCCTTGTATCTAATTAAATAATACAATAATTGTGGGAGAGTACAATATAAAAAAACTATGTGTAGACCTAAGTATGGTAATTAAAAATAGGATGGTCTACATACACTGTGCCAGGAGAAGTTAGGGGCAAAGTCAAAATGGCAGGGCCCCTTAGGGTTCATAAGGAGATAACTAGAACCCTTCCTTATCTAGAGCTCTGGTCAATATGAGAGGAACCCTCGGAGAAAGACATATCCCCATACATCACATTCTTACAGTAGTGGGTCCATAGAACGAGCTGGCTACACCAGGCATCCAGTGACCGGTCTGCACTGGATGGCCCACATTCCTGTCCCTTAGGCTGGTGACTGACTGGGAAACCCATAGACACAGCATAGGCAGGGAGCTACAGCCCTGATGGACATAAATATCCTCACAGAGACAGCCCCTCCCACGGGGTTCTGAGAGCTTGCTGCCACCCACAGCCTGATCTAAACATACTAGGCTTTCTAGTAACCATTTCCTCACCCACTCCATGGGGCGTGATAATTCCTGCCAAATAAATGTGCCACGTGGGTTTCACTTATTTGAATGACTCTCCAGATGGATAAGAAGACAAAACAAGCCACTGGCACCAGATTTTTACACATGCTCACAAAACGGCATGAACTCAGGGCTGAGGACATAGCTCTCAGTTGGTACAGTGCTTGCCTGGCATGCATGAGGTCCTGGGTTTGATCCCAAGTACTATATAAACTGGGCATGGTAATCTGTGTCTATAATCCCAGCACCTGAGAGGTGTAGACAGGAGGATTAAGAGTTTAAAATTACCCTTTGCTATAGAATACATGAGACTCTGCCTCAAAACAAAATAAAGTAAAATAAAACTAAACAAAAAATTATTGGTGTGAACTTCTAGAGAATAATAGAAGAGCTCACCTGAGCCCTTCAGAGGATAAGAAAGATATACATTCAGAACCTGGATAGGTATGGACTTGACCTATACCTTCAGCAGGACCTCCAGAGGCCACCACAGAGGTAAAGGTGGCTAAGTTCCAAATCAGGATACCCTTCCCCTTAAGAGCTTCTCTGTAAACATATAGGTACATGAATAGGGAAAGGATTATGGGTAAAGGGTACAGAATTGATAGCACAACCCTGGCATTGGAGACCGGGCAATGGGAATTCCGGTAATGCAGGACCCGTGTCCTGAAAACCCATCACAGCATCCTTAGAAAGTATAAGGTTCCACAGATACGGAAAGGATGGCCACAGACAACATAGAGAACTGAGCAAAGCTTGACTCTGGGTGGCTCTGAAAGGTACAGGAATGACCTGAACATCCAATGGGTCACTTATGTGATGACCTTGTTTCAAGGTCAAATCACAAGCCTGAGATTGTATTTCATCTGCCAAGCCGGGGTTGCTGTCTCCAGCCCTTACTCAGTTCCTTGGAAAAGCAGGTCTTAGTAAAAGCCACATACTATTATTATCCTGAGGAATAAAGCCAAGAAGAGAGCACTGAGTTCCCACCCTTAGCTCCAAGCAGAGTCCAAGCATGCAGGGCAACAGGCTTTAGCCAAGAGCCAGGGCCAGCCAATCCCCAGGGCATTGGTGGGAATGCTTTTAATTTGATGGCACCAGATTTGTAGGGTCCCATAGAGTACCCATCATTTGACAGTTGCCAGACCAGCTCACGGCAGAGGCCCACACTTTGTATAAACATGCAGCCAAAGGGTATCTGAAGCTGCAGTAAAATTACATGTGAAAGATGGGGTTGCCCACCCCTTCCCCTAAGGCTCCCATTCTCCATCAAAGCCCACCCTTCGCTCATTCCCTGGCTCATGACATCTCAGATTCTGTAGGATCACATCATCAGTGTCCACACATTTTCGGTAGACTGCATATGCTCCAGAAGTCCATGTATTTGCTGCTTCCCATACGCCCCAGGCTCTGAGAACAACAACCAGTTTATCAGGCTAATTGTAGGAAGCACCTAGTAAATACCGTTTGGCTAAACACTACAACTTTCCCTTTTCCCTTCAACAGACAGCCAAGAGCCTTTTCTGAAACCATCTATGACTAGAGGACTCTACAGTTCCAAGTAAAGTATTTGGACATGGGGCAGTGGTCCCCACCCAGCGGACTATTCAGCCCTCTTCATCCAGCATGGTAGGCCCCTGCCTCCTCCATGGCCATCAGAATGTGCTCTGAGGGTTACAGGGCTGAGAAGACTGCCTGATTCTTTTGCCTGGGATATATTTAAAGCACACACAGAAACATACTGACAGGTAAAGCTGGGAAAGGTTCTGTGGTGGAAATCTACAACCTGGAACTGAAATACGCCCTCACCATACGCCCTCACCTATAAACCAGACATTCAGTCTGACTCAGAGGCTTGGAAACTGGTAACCAAAACTACACGGGAAGGTGGGCCAGGAAACTTCTGTACCCCCCACCTGGCCATGGGGCCCTCAACTGCCTTTCTCAGTCCCTCTCCAGGAAAAGAAGGTTAGAACAGCCTTGAAAGACTATTTTCCCTTAGGCCCCCAAGTCACCTCCTGCAGGCCAACAAGTGAGATCTGAGGGGTTAACACAAGAGAATGGGAGGGACTCCTGAGCATGGCCAAGAGTGAGAAAGGAGGCCTTCCATTCTGTTTTTGCTGTCCTCTGTGTTTATCGTCACTAGACAGGACGATCCCTACGCCGCATTTTCCATCAGCATCCCTAAGAGACTGTCCTCTTCAGCTCTGTGCAGTTTAAACTTGAACTCTGACTCAGCCGGTCACTTACCACCCTGAGAGGACAGGTAGCCATTCTCCTATCAGACCGGCTCTCTCCTCAAGGCTGGCTGCAGTTTTACTGGGTAAGGCCAGGCTAGGGAGAGCGGTCTGCTGTTACTGGGGAGGATCAGGAAGGCTAGCTAGTGGTGTCAGTCAATGTTTGCTGAACCCCCAGGTGTCCCCACACTGTCAATATCTTAAATTCAATCTCCCATCACCAAGACTTTTCACCATAATCCTCCAGGATGCAGACCATTGTTGCTTCCTCTGACAAATGAAGAAACTGAAGCTCACTGGCAGTCAAGGACTTTCTCAAGGTGACACAGCTGTTACAGGTGATACTGGGATCCTCAAACTCTTACAGGTGATACTGGGAGCCCCAAACCAAGCCTGCTACGTCCAGTCTCCGCAGAAGTCACACAGCTCTCAGAAGTTTGCACTCACCTGATAGGAAAGGCCATCCTTTCGGGGACTGAGACCAATCTCTTCCATGGATGGAGCGTTCATCATCACCTCAGTCATTTCAGCCGATCTCAGATAGTCAGAGCTGCATGGAAATCCATAGTAGAAGTCAGTACATGCTCACATGGGCCCCGAGATAGGGGGATTGGCTGAAGATAGGATGAGAGAGAGATGCTCAAACAGTTCACAGCAAAACAAGCTCAGGGAGCAAACAACCTGCAGGCCTACAGCCCTCTGGTTCACTCACCTCAAGAGACAAAGCCTGCCTTCTGCAACTTCTCTTACACTCCCCACCCCAACCCTACACAAAGCAAATTGGATTTTCTTTTAAACAGACTAGAAACACAACGGCAGGAGGTTGGGGCGTGGGGTGGGGTGTTGTGTCTGTGTGTCTATGTGAAAATAATGCAGCCTGGTTTCCCTTCACCCATCCACTAAAAATAAGAGTATCTTGCCCATGAATTTCCCAAGGGGACTGCACAGTAGGATTACATAATAACAATAACAGTCCCGCCTCCGGGAGACAGAGTCTAATCATCGAATCACGATGGCTTCTTAACTGTCTCTGTCTGTCTGGTGCTCCTTTAGGCAAAATGTCCCACCCCAAGGGGTCAGCTTTTCTGCAAGCTTCACATCTGCCATTCTACCCCTTCTGGAGTGCTAGCAGCTGCTGCTAACTCCCAGCATGAAAAACATCCCTGGATTAAAAGCTTTAAGGGTACAGATTCTGAGTGCAAAGGAAATTTCCAGAGGGGCCAAGTTGGCCCCTCAAAGGCTGACATGTGAAAGTCCTTTGTACAAACAGTAAAATTATCCTTGCACAGGCCGTGGGCATACACAGAGTCCAGTAAGCGTAGTACCAAATACTCATACCAAATCTAGGTACCTGTGACACAACACCCAGGATTTTCACCATCACATCTGTGCACAAAGTTTTAAAAGGGTAAAAGGCAAGGCAGGAGAAGGCTTTAGAGAAACTACATCTAAGAAAACAGGAAGTCAAGATTTTTTTCTTTTCTTTTTTCTTTTTTTTCTTTTTCTTTTTTTATAACAAACAGAGTAGAAATGGTATTTGGCACTGGCAATAGAAGCAATCAGTTCTGGAAGGGAGAGGAGAAACTAAGAAAGGTGGTCTGGCTGGGGGCAAGTTTAGGTTTAGAAGGTAGACTTTCACAATCTCCTCCTGGGGCTGGAAAAGCTACCCTCACCACTTAAGAGCTGTGTGATCTTTAACAGATCATAGAACCTCTCTGAGCGGCGGGAGCCTTGTTTATGACCAAGATGCCAATGACTGCTAATAAGGCCTATCTCCTGGTTATGTCTGGAGGGGAGAATGTAGCAGACATTGTCGGAAGTGCTAATTAACAAAATAAACACAAATCTTAATAGGTGAGGGTGGGAGGGGGCGGCTAATGTCCCCAAGGTAAAATCTCCAAGGGCTTCTAACATCTCTACCTTACTACATTTTGAGGGGTAGGTGGGGGGTGGTGGTGGAGCACAAGGCCTCCACCACTCTTCAAAGCTTCACCCACATGGCAACTGACTTGTCTGCACACGAGGGGGTACGCAAGCTTCAGGTATAGGGGATTTTTACTTTGTTTTGACAGTCTAATCATAGTTAAACTGGGAGAGAGAGGAGACACTAGAAAGGGTGACCTGGCTTGGGGGCAAGTTTAGGTTTAAAAGCTAGACTTTCACAATCTCCTCCCGGGTCTGGAAAAACTGCCTCCAACTCCCCAAAGAAGGGAGTTAGTAGCACCACAAGGTGGTGACCAGGGTCTTCGCCTCCTGTAACAGTTCCTTCTTGGAACTGTGGCGCGGGCACAAAAAGTTAAACTGAGAAACGCCAACTTTCAGAGTTCCTAGGCTAAGCAGAACAGCGCCGCTTTCTCGGGGTTCAGAGCTTGCATTGAACCGGGGACTGGCTCTCCAAGGCTGGCACCTGCGAGCGCGCTCCAGGACCACGGGCGCTCGCCTCCCTATAGCGCCCCTCCTCTTCACCACAGCAGGAAGAAGCAGCTGGCGCGCACGTCCCAGCAGCTAGGGGCCTGTCCCCGGATCCTTCTCTGCTCTGATCCTCCACAACCCGATCCTCCCCGGCTGGAGGCAAACCTCTGCAGCTCCCGACTCAGCAGTGACCGGCTTCTTCCAATTTGGCACTGGGAGAGCCCGCTCCTTCCCAGCCCACAAAGCTCCACAAAGGCACGTTGGATTTTAGGGACTACGGAGAGGGCAGGGATTGTAAGGGTGTAGCGTGCACCCTGATGCTTGTGGCTTGCTTGTGCGGAGAGCGTCTCCCCAGCACCCTCCCTCCCCCAGAAGCTCTGCAAAACCAGCGGTTGCACCGGCTCAGCCCCGCTGCAGCCATCCTCGACGCCGAGACTTGCGTGCAAACAAAAAGGAAAAGGGGAGGGGCCCGGGAAGCCGGAGCCCCCTGCACCAAGCAGGACTCCTCTCCTGCAGCCCTTTGGTTTCCTTAGGGGCCTTCAGGTGGGACCCCAGGTTCTCCCCACCTAACGCCACCATCTCCACACCCTCTGGCCGCCACTTAAGTGAAGGTTCCGAGTTCACTTCCTTTGTCTGGATGCTCTCAGCACCGCCTCCCCCAACCCCCAGCTTTGCAACCTTGACGTCGACTCCTGCAGGAGCTGAGCGTCTGGGTGTCCGTGCCACTCTCTGGCCTCGCACCCGGAGCCGGCACTAGGCGGCTGCTGGGCTGCCAGCCACCCGGGTTAAACTGGCGTCCGCCACAGGCGAAGGATACTCACCAGTGAATGGGGAAATATACAGACATGAAGTCCTAGGGGAGGCTGACCCACGCCCTTGTGATTAAGAAAACAAAACAAAACAAAAACCGGTTACTGCGTCCTGAATGAGATTGGGAGGGGCGCAGAAGAGAGCAGCGGGCAGCCAAGAGCGGGCACTGGGCTATCGCCGGTCCGCCTTCCGGAGACAGCCTCGCTGCCAGCGGCGTCGGCAGTGCAGACCAAGCTCTCCGCTCTCCACCGAGCTCCGGGTCCCACAAAGAGCCCGGGAAGCAGCATTTATAAGGGAGGGGCGGGGCTTGTCCGAGAGCAGCCCCGCCTCCCCTCGCCCACTCTTAGAATAACGTCACCAAAATCATGAATGGCTTCAGCGCTTGCTGCTCCCGCGGGCGGCGACGGGGACCAGCCGGGCTCTGCACCCCGCCTGAGTTGGTTCCCAGCAGCTACGAGCCCGGCCCCTTCCCCACCGTTGACACACACGCGCGTTCCCGAGCTGGAGTTCAATGTCAACGCCGCTTCCTGCCCACAAATCCGCAGCGTCTGCAGCCCCCTCCCTGCGCACAGCCAAGGGACTCTAAAGGCTACGGGGATGGGTGGGCGTGAGGAAGGAGTGGGGGCCCACGCGGGACGTGACAGCTCGCCGGGGGAGGGCGCCATTCCTCCACTCGAGAGCGTGCTGCCGCGTTCTCTGTGACTCCACTTCTCAGGACCCTCCGCTGGTCACCCATGCAAAGTAGGCCTCTCCTGAGCATCATCGCCCGTGGCACCCTGATCGTGACGCCCAGGGTGAGACCAGGAAAAAGGAAAAGGTGGGAAAGGAGGCTGCAGAAGTGCGGAGCTGGAGGCACCCATATCTGAGAGGACATTGTTGGCTTTCTAAAAGTCTGCAGTTCTGGAGTCCATGCAGGGTTCTGTTTGTGGGAGAAAGGATGTGGTGTCTTACTAGGGTTTTTCCATTGCGCGAGCGCGCTTGCGTGTACACACACACACACACACACACACACACACACACACGGAGTCACACACACGGTTTGCGTTCGTTCGGAGTAGGGGGTGAGGAGGATGGGCGGAATGCAAGTACACCTCGCTAGCCTTCGCTCCCAGAGCTGTTCCGATATTTCTAACACACAAAGAGCTAAGGGAGACTGACTCCTTCATAGCCCAGGAATTGCGGTTCCGGTGTCTATCTTGGAGACTAAGCTGCTCTGCAGCCTCTAGAGCCAGGAAGACAGGAGTCCGTCTCAGAACCCAGCGCTGCCCCTCTGTGGCCTCTGTTTCAATTGCTCTTGTAAAACAGCTTCCTAACCTTGACCTATGTGCATAAAGGGACTGGGGAAAGGGGGAGCGGTGCTTGAAAACTAAACACAAATGTGATTTAAAATACGTCTGCACCCTGAAAGAAAAGTGTACTGGTCATTTCCAGTAAAAAGCTGCTGGGATCAAGAGAGGAGTTTTCAGTAGCAGGGCCATGAGGATGTTGGGAAAGAGGACCTCAGAATTTCCAGCATCTACTCTTTCTCTTGAATTAACCCAAAAATAAAATAAACCTATAAGACCAATTTTGCAATAACTGCTTTACCAGCTATGTGTACTTATATACAATCTGAGTAAAAACTGAAGCTTCCTGAAAGAGTCGCATTTTATAATCAGGGGTCTGGTGGAGGGCCAGGCTTTATGAACAGGTGCCAAGGGAAGATGTATTATTAACAGAGGGGTAGCCTGCTCCTTTTAATAGGATGGGACAGTATCTCAGCGCCATTGGCTGGCATGTGGCATATTGTCCCCTGGGGAGCCAAAGAGAAGCAAAAGTTTGGAGATCTAGATTCTAGGCTGAGCTTTCCTGGAAACCTGAGGGTGGTCCCTGAAGCAGGTCCTGGGATGAGAAGAAGGATGCCTTCTCCCATGTTTGCCCACAGCAATCCCTCACATGGCCTGAGCTGAAAGGCTACTGTACCACTGTGACCTATCACAGTCTCACCTTACGTATTTGTGATTATTACCTTGTGAAGCTATCCAATGTTAGAAAGCTATCTTAACCCTCCCACTACCACCACACACCACGGAAGTCCATCAGCCCTTTTAGGGAAGAGGATGTGAAGTAAGGTCTCCCTCTAGAGTAATAACCTGGCCTCTGGAAAATGCCCTACATTGGAGGACACCGAGTTAGTGCCAGGTGACTACTCTTTGGGAAAGTGTATAAATGAACATTTTAGCTCAATTTCACCTCTCAGAAAATCAGAGCAGAAAACCAGCCTTGGATAGTGACTCCCAAATCTATAATATGCCAATTCTCTTTCAAAACATTGTCACTGTGTTGACTTCCAACCGAATGGGATGGAATTAGATGACATAGCTTAACAGTTTACAGCGCCCAGTTTACAAATGTACAAACCATGGCTGAAGTAAATTAGGGAACTTTCCGTAGCTAGACAAGGCTGGGCTGGGGCTGGAACCCGAGTTCAGGTACATTTAGCTTCCTCTTCTATCACGTCACTCCCCATCTCTGCATTTCCTCGTTCCTTTAAGATACAGGAGATTGGGCAGGCAGTGCATGCCTTTAATCCCAGCACTCAGGAGGCAGAGAGAGGCAGGCAGATTTCTGTGAGTTCAAGGCCATCCTGATCTACACAGAGAATTCCAGAACAACAAGGGGCTACACTGAGAAACCCTGTCTCAAAATACCAAAACCAACCAAACAAAAGATACAGGAGACTTTAAGGCAAACACTTAACGTTTTTTTTCTCTCTGCTCTATGAGACGGGTTTCTACCCTTACTGCCTTTGAATAAATGAAGAAACAGAAACACCAACAAATGAAGGGACTTCATGCCCCAGAACCTTAGAGCTGAAAGAGACCTTCCAAATCGTGGATTCCAGGTTCCTCGTTTTACAGGTGAGAAGACACTTAACAGATTAAATGGCACGATCAAGGTCGCCAGGCTGTTAGTGATGTGGATGGAAACCACACTGTCAGACCACTGGGCAAGTGTTCTTTCCGTGATCACGCTGCAGTATGCGCCCCGTTTGCCAAGAAGCCCACAGTAGAGATAAGATGAGAGACCTGGGTTCGCTAAACCACCTCAGGCCATCAGCCAACATCCATTGTGCACCCCCTAGTGTGTGCAGATCCACTGAGCCCTCTGCACCTGCATCGGCTCCTCCATCCACGTTTGTCCTGAGGGATCCAAGAGTTGCATTGCGATTCAGCTTGAGTAAAAATTCTAGGTATAGTTAGAATTATTTTGCTTTCCAATCTTGAACCGGTCTAATTTCTTAGCTCCTTTTCTCCTTTGCATAAAATCAGTTAAAAAAAAAGACATTCTTAAAGGGCAAAGAACTTAAAATATGCATGTATAATGATACATGTACAAATATACACATACATATAGTGTGGATATATTGTTTTGTTTTTTAAAAAGAGGGTATCACTCCGTAGCTCAGCCCAGCCTGGAACTTGCAGCAATCCTGCTTCGGCCTCTCAGTTGCTGGGAATTTCGGGTGTGTGTCACCATGGCCAGCTGAACTTAAAATCTTGTGAGAGTTACCTATCTCAGCTGTAACTGTGTGTACAGGAGGCATATAGTTAGCTATTCATCTTATTAAAGAGTCCCCATATAAATTCATCTATTGATGTGTCTCGCATCAGGTCTCCTTGTGTTTTGCCAAGGACAGTATTGCACTTAAGTTGTTTGGTAGTGGTGACACTGGTACTCTGGTTAGTTCTCTGGAACGTTAGCGAGTATATTCGATCTGTTTGAGGACAGCTGGGGGAGGCAAGGAGCAACAAATGGAGAGGTGTTCTCATGTT
Source organism: Grammomys surdaster (assembly GCF_004785775.1). Classification (NCBI taxonomy): domain Eukaryota; kingdom Metazoa; phylum Chordata; class Mammalia; order Rodentia; family Muridae; genus Grammomys; species Grammomys surdaster. The sequence goes on along the minus strand of NW_021604762.1, from coordinate 2,346,424 downwards.
TATGCGTCAGAACACCTTAGTCACAGGCTCTGTGACTACACTTAATGGATGAATGAAGACAACTAGTCTCCAGGGATTAAATACCCTGGCCACGGCCACAAGGCCTTCTAGTGGCTAAGCCAAAATATAATTCTGGGGCTTGCCAATTCCAAAGCCTGTGTCCCCTACAATATCACACTTAACATGACCTCTGTGCCTTTGTTTGTTTTAACAGCTAAATTGTAAACTGAACTGTAAGCAATAGGAAAGTCAGGACTCTTGATATCTCTCCAGCAGGGCAAGGCAGGCGAATAAACATGTTACCCACCCCGGTAACCCAGGAACTTCTTAAAGATGTCAGTCAAAGTTTTCGGTTTTGTTTTGTTTTGTTTTGCTTTGTTTTGTTTTTTGTTTTGTGTGTGTGAGCAGATTGGGAATTTGGGGCCAATTTTTCAGTGAAACTCATTTGTGTACGTAAGAAATCTAAATGGCAAGAGTGTGTGTGTGTGTGTGTGTGTGTGTGTGTGTGTGTATGTGTGTGTGTGCTGACAGGTGACAGGGGGTTGTGAAACACTTTTGGTACCTTGGAAAACACTGAGCAGATTCAGAGCTTGCTTGTAAGGTGTTTGGGGAAGAAGACCAGTTTAGCAGAGTCCACTACATCTGCTACAAAGTCTGCTACATTTTAGACAGAGCTGGTGATCCCCCACCCAACCCCTCACCGGGCGCCCTGCCTATTCCTCTGTGGCTATGTCCAGCAGTTAGGGGATAGACCTCAGTAGCAATGCTCTGTCCAGTGTCCACATCTCCCTATACCACCAGGACCTCCCAAGACATCCAAGCTTTGATGAATACAGAGGCCTGGGAATGTGAATCTACCTTCTCCCTTTGGTCATTAGGGAATGAGCAATCAACAATACAAAAACCCCAAACCCACAAGACAAAAATCTTTCAACCCTTGATTTCCTTTACTGTGTATCCTCTAGTAAGATGCCAATCCCAGCACTCAGAAGGAAGAGGCAGGCAGACCCGCAGGCAGCCTTGTCCACATAGTGAGTTCCAGATAGCCAGAGACAGCTAGCTACACACACACACACACACACACACACACACACACACACACTAACTTGACCTCTCTGCCTTAGGCTCCTAAAGCAATCAAAGAATCTACTAGATATCTATCTTCTTTGCAGATCTCAGAGAGATGATGACATTGAGAGAAACTTGAGTCTAGAAATTATTGGGAGCAAAGCACTTTTGCATCGGTGTTGAGGTTTGGTCTGTTGCTACACATTGTAATGCTAAATCCCAGGGTCCAATTGCCTGCAGACAAGGGGATTCCCACACAGACCCGGATTCTGTTATATAAACCTTGCCCCACCCCCAGAGGTAGGAGCTTCGGTTCCTGGGCTTGGAGTCTGAGGCAGAGACCACAGTGAGAGGAAGAAAACATACATAGGGTGGGTGTGGTAGGGGAGAGGGTTCCATGGGATGGGTAGATCGTGAGTACATAGCCATGAGGCCTGCCAGTTGGAGCAGGAGCAGCCCAGGTGGAGCCTGGCAAGTGATATCTGGGGTTACTGACAGGGAAGTAGACACACTAGCAGAGAGGTTTCATATCTTCCCAGCACTAGTGCTTTAACATTTATTATAAATATAAAGGTTTTGTGTCTCCTCTTTGGGAACTAAATGATCTAAGGTGGAGTAGAAACTCCGAAATAATATTTACCTCAAAATATCAGGACTCTGCAGCCCCATGGAAAGCCTGTGGTTCTCCTGCCCTGCACTATCTCAGAAAATACCTCCTTCTTTCCACCCAGAATCCCCTCTCTCTAAAAGAGGCCTGGGAACTGGCTCCCCATAAACTCTTGCCTTCCCAAATATCAAAGAGACTCAGGCCTGGCTTTTCTTTATTTCTACCAAGGGGCCTTTGAATCAAAGAGATTCTTTTTTTCTTTCTGAGAATGAAAACACTACAGAATCTTGAGGGACCAGGCCCTAAAAGAAAACAGTCCAACTGGAATTGGTTCAAGGCCCTCGTGTCCAATTAAGGAAACACTCACATTCCTGTGCTAGCTCAGCCTCTATCTTTCTTTCTCTCCCTCTATATCCACACAGGAATGCATTTCTGCAGCCAGAAGGAGAGGCTACTATCACTGAGACACTGCCGACACAGTAGAGGCCTCTGGTGGGCTGGGCCTGTCAAGGCTTTAGACAAACAGCAGGGACTACAAAATAATGCAGACACCTTCATGCCAACCCAATCCTGCTCCTAACCAGCCCAGAGATCCCAGAGAGACTCCACCGTACCTATGGCATTATGAAAAAGGGAAGAAAGCACTCCGGGAGCTTCCCTTGTAGAAACGCACCTCCAGTTTTCAAATAGATGGGATGTCAGCTAGCTTCCTCGAGGGCAACTCGTCATGGGAGATCTCATACCCAGCTCCTCCTTGGAGGAGCACGCAGCCTGTGATGCCCCCAGAGAATGGTGTGTGAGCACTTCACTGCCTCTGAGAGGGTAACCTGAGCCATCTCTAGCCTGCTGGAGTCCCTGGTGTACTTCACACCCACAAGGCACGCCTTGGAATCAGATAGCTGGGTCCATCTTACACCCTTCTGCCTGTTCAGCAGTTCCAGCAGGCATTAGCACCTACTGTGTATCAGGAGGGCTGGCCATGTTTGCAAGGCGCCACGCTAGGAGAACTTTAGACCCCTCCCATCTTCATCCTTGCCCTCACCCAGACAAAGCCATTCCTCAAGAGTGCCCTCATTGTGTTTACTGGCAGAAGCGTTGTGCCCAGCAAGTGAACACAGCTAGAAGAATCCCCTAACCAGCATCAATGACTCCCAGTGAACCATAAAGCTCCAGAGCAGTGGCTCTCAACCTTCTTGATGCTGTGACCCCTGAATACAGTTCCTCATGCTGTGGTGACCACCAACCATACAATTATTGCATTGATATGTCATAGCCATAGCTTTAATACTGTTATAAATAGCAATTTAAATATCTTGTGTACAGGATATCTGATATGCAACCCCCAAGGGGGTCGAGACCCATAGGTCTAGAGTAATGGCTCACACACTGTGTAAGTGCCGAGTGTGATGAGACTCATGACCTCTCCCATTTCTATTCAAGTTTCTGTTACAAAGAAATGAGGTGATGTCTCCGACTCTGAGCATCACACCAGGCACTGGGGAGGCAGGACTGAGATACCAGCTCCCTCTAATAATGTGTGATAAGTGTCACAACAGAGTCATGTGACCATGAGAGGGATATGATAGGCACTGTCATGAGCTGCATGCCGTGCAGAGTGGTGTTGAATCTAAGCTCTACCAGAACAAGGATTGTTGTGTCTAGTTGTGTACAAATGTCCCTTTGGCATCTGGCACACAGTAGGTACTCTACAAATATCTGTTAGATGACAGTTTCTGGGAAACAGGGCTCATATTAATATAGTTGATCTCAAATGGTGAAGAGAAGTCAGAAAAAGGCAATCTTGACAACAGGAACAGCGCTAGAAAAACCTCAGGGGTAGGAAAGTACCAAGAGAATGCTGGGAACTAGAAGTGACCTACTGTCATCTACAAAGTTCAAGCAAAATCAAACCAAACAGACAAATAAACAAAACACAACCACCACCACCACCAAAGCACAACAACAAAAACATGTAATCGAGTTACAAGTAAAGGAAATCTCAATGTTTTAAGTGAGTTTACTATTTTGCACTGGGATATATTTATGGCTAGCCTCCACTGCATGCAGTCCACAGGCTGTCGGTTGGGCATAGAGAGGGAGCTGACAGATCATGGGAGGAGATGCTGAAGCCTCCTATGATACCAAACAGAAGCAATACCTATGTCTAGAAAGGGCTTTGTATCCTACAGATGGACTGCACAGAACCTTTTGCAGAAAAATAGGCTCTCCCTTCTGTCAGCCAAACCAATCCTCCACAGGCTCTGTGACCTGGGCTAATGACCTGCTGGGAGGAACAAGTGGATCAGATTGAGCTTCTGTGACATAAGTCTTTGGAAACTTCCCCTTCTGTCCGCTATGGGTTTACACCTCTCTGCATCTGTGTGCAGCCCCCTGCCCTCAGAACCTAGTGCTTCCTGACTGTTTCCTATATTCCCAAGCCTTCCTTTTCTTTTTCCCACAAAGGTCTATCCTGTGGCTCCCTAAGCCTCAAAGGATGCCCAGCCAAGAACTTAATCTGACACATAAATTCTCACTGCTACAGGGATGACATGTGGCACCTGTCAACTCTGCTTTATTAAGGCAGCATTTCAGCCAGGTGAGGTCAGGAGACACTGCAGGGCCATGGTGAGGCAGGAGGGAGAAAGTTGGCAGGAAGTCTGGGGCAGACACTGGCAGGAGGCACCCTTAGGGAATGCTCTCCCCGTCCCCGTCCCCGTCCCCGTCCCCGTCCCCGTCCCCGTCCCCGTCCCCGTCTCCGTCCCCATCCCCGTCCCCATCCCCGTCCCCGTCCCCATCCCTGTCCCCATCCCCATCTGTCACACCTTTCTAGAGGACATCTGACTGGAATCCCTGGCCCTTGCTCTAATGTGAACCAGTGATTAATGAGAGAATGAAAGGTCCAAGAAGATAATTTTCTTCCTTCTAAGAAGACACAGAGACTCAGACCTGAAGGAACTAGCTGGACCCAGGGATCTTGATGGTCCTGCACAGATGTGCACCAGCAGAGGTGCCCGTGGTCTCGGTGAGGAAGCCCTGGACTGCCAGTCTGGGTGGTGTCAGATGCCAGGCACCTTCTCAAATGCTCCAGGAAGTTCCCGAGGATCCGTGCAGGATGTGGAGCTCCAGAGCAGGTATTTGGGGTTCATCTGACTATACTGGCCCCAGTGCTGAGGGTGATTTGGGGCAGCTATCCATACCATTCACAATCCCGACTCAGGGCCACTTTGGAAACTTGTCTTGCACTCCCAGAGTCCACTCAGAGCTGCTGCTTCTCCTCTAGGAGAGGAAAGGCTTCTCCAGAGATAACACCAGAGACTTTAGAGCCAGCGGTTCTATACCTTCCTAATGCTGCAACCCAGTTCCTCACGGCATGACCCCTCAACCATAAAGTTATTTTTGTTGCTACCTGATAACTGTAATGTTGCTACTGTTATGAATCCTAATGAAAATACCTGATATACAGGATATATGATATGTGACCCCAAGGGGTCATAACCCACAGGTTGAGAGCCTCTGCTTTAGGGCAAGAGACAAAGAAAACAGCCATGGGCATCTCAACTCACTGCCATTCCATAAGGAAGAACTTACAGCAGCGTGGAGTGGTGTATGCTTGTTATCCCAGCACTCTGCAGGCTGAGGCGGGATGCTTTCCAGGTAGGACTAACCTGGACTACTCAGTGGTACCTGGTCTGGAAGGAGGATGAGGAAGAGATGGTATTACCTGGCTTTTTTTTTTCCTTAGCAGAGAGGTGCAGTGGTCCCTGTTTGAAGACTGACAGTGGGAAAGGAAAGAGAGAAGGAGGGAGGGAGAGATGGAGGGAAGAAGAGATGGAGGGAGGGAGAGATGGAGGGACATAGTGAGACAGTTTTATCATTCATTCTACAGTTGCTTATTAGTAGACAAACAGCAAAAGCACCGAGTGAAAGACTTTCTGGGTTTCCCAGCACAGCCAGCTCTAGAAGAGAACAATGCCAACAACTGTGGTCCATGCCCCATCCATCCTTCCTTCTTTCAACGTTCCTTTTGGGGTGCATTCACACGGGATCTCACACTTACTACCAGTATCATGTCCATGAGCACAAACAGGACGGAGAGCTGAGGTGTCTGAGTGGCAGGATACAAATGGTCCACTAGTCCTCGGTAACAGGTTTACAGGCTCCGCCCTCATAACCCGGCCCGCTACACCCAGGTCCGCAGTCACTTCCATCAACATCTTATACAGGAGCATTAAGAAAAGCCACAATACTGAGTGCCAGCAAGTTGCTCGGCTCTTTTGTTCTTGGAACTTCTGCATGTCCACACAAGCACACGTGTTCCAGGCCAAGGGCATCTCAGACTTGAACAAGTGCTTTGCGTTCTGGGTCAGTGCTGAGGAAAGAACACCCACCCCCTGTCAAAATAGAAGCATGTCCAATTCCCATTGTCTCAACATCCTTTGTTCTTGTGTTTGGGTATTTCTCATAAGTAGCAACCAACACCTGCCAGTGACTTCAGGGAAACAGGTGTGAGGGACAGGCTCGGTTCCAGCAGGGTTCGCTCTTCGTTCTGGAAGGTAGTGATTCATACAGGAGGCGACAGGAACATCATAGCACAGATCCAGCCACCAGGTTAGAGAAAGAGGAGTGGTCAACAGGTTGTTACAAAGGCAACAAGGAAGTGGGTTTTGATGGGAGGAGGGAGAGATGGCCAAAATTGATGGCCAGACAGATCCTCAAGACTTCAGCACTGTGGGGCTGGAGGATTGGAAAGGAGGGAAATGGAGCAGGCTTGACCTCTTGAGCTTCACTAGCTAGAGAAGCCGAGTTAAGAGGAGCTGGTTGAGGAGGAAATGTCAGGTCTATTTCAACACATGGCGCGTCCACACAGTCACCTGACATTGGTGGAGTAGCAGCCGTGTTATTGTCCCACTACCAATGAGTGTTCTGTCTCAAGCTCTGGGGTCTGTGACACTGTGGCTTTTCCTGTATAAAGATCTTGAGCTTCCAAGTGTGTGCCATGAGTATGCGTACAGACTGGGTTCTGAGGAAGCAGATGGAGACAGGGCTTGGGATCCACGCCTGTAGAAAGGAAGAGATTCCCAATAGAAGAGAGAGTGGGGTCTGGTGAAGAAGGAATGGGAAATCTTGGTAACTCTGCAAGGAACTTTGGGGCAAATACTATCTATCAAAATATCTTCCTATGACAAAATGTCTGAACCTTTATTGCCTTGGCTTACTCAGTCCATAGTATGGGCTGTCTTGAAAGGGTATGAGCATCGCGGAGGCACACCTGGAAGACAGTAACAGCTGGAGGCAGTCTGCTGACCCACCCTCACAGCCAGGCCAGACTCTTCCCTAGAAGGAGATCTGGGTGGCTCATCTGATGTCTTCCACAGACCCCAAGGCTTACAGCCCTGTCTCATGGCTTCTCTTCAGCTGGCTGTGTACTGCACAGCATTGTAGCTTATTGACTGACTCCTCAGGGAAGACCTGATATCTGCTTATCAGATTCTCCCACATTGCAGAGAGCAGAATAAAAGCCCAGAAAATTCTATCCTTCAGTAGTCAGGGCACAGTGAGCCTAGGACTGCCACCATGTGGTCCTGCCTCCCCTCAATTTCTTCTCGACTCCTAGGTGGAGACAGTCTGATGCTCTGAGAATCATAAAGGAAAGACCACAGCTCCTGCATGTGGAATGGCAGATGCTGTGCTCCTACTTCCACGTGTATAGCCCTTCAGGAAGCTCCAGCAGCTTCCTTCCCAAAGTGAGGTGAGCTCAAGACCAGGAGACCAACAGAATCCAGGTTTCTGGGAGTCCCCAAACAGGTTCTTTCTTCTGGCTTTTATCCTGGGGTTAAGTCAGGTCAGCAGAAGTCATTCTGGAGTCTTCCATAATTGCTCTTGCTGGAGGAGGCATTAGCCTAGCCATCTATCTTCATGGAAGGTTTTATGGGAAGCATCCCAGGAAACTCCCTCTGGGTTTTACTGTAGGGTTGTGGTTGAAACCTCTTCAAGACAGTCAGGTTGAATGTTCTTAGTCCCCGTTAGAGGCCCCATAGGGAGCCTGCACATAGGAAATTATCGTACTTACCTGAGGCAGCTCTGCTTTGAATTTAGATTAGGAGGCTCAAAGTTTGCTTTGTAAGTCAGGAATTCTGACCTATATTGAAAACACCCCAGTACAAGTGCCTGGGAATTCATAGCACGCACCAAGGTAGCAATTACTCTAGGCTTGACCTGCTCCTGCCTTCTGTTTCTCTCTCCAAAGGCTCTCACTTTCTAAAAGCCTGAGCTCTACTCTCTATGGCTCTTGTAAGTGTGAATACTTTCTAGAACGATGTAAAATATAACAAAACCAAGTAATGTCTTTTGGGGTGGCTGTTTGTTTGGGGGTTTATCTCTCCTTTTCTTTGTGGAACCACTTTGTAGGGATGGTGCACTAGACTTTTAGGGGGCTCGGAGTATGCCCTCCACCATCGCAGTACAAATTATGGTAGTACTTGAGAGAGGTTAGTGTGCGAATGGAATCACAGAGCAGCCAGACGTGCTGAGTGCATCACAAAAATCAGGTCTTCCAAGGGTCTGGGAGACAGGGTCTCACAGCCCTCAGTTATCCAGAGGGTGGAAACCTGGCTGTCTCACCCATTTTGGTGCAGACGTGATGAGGCTTCTCCCTGGGGACAGGTGAGTTTATTTTGCACACCACAGATCTTCTAGGTGTTTACATCTCTCCAAACTGCTCCATCTGGCCACCACTGCCTTTCTGGCAGGATTTCCTCAAGCTGGACATTTCTAGCCTTGCGTTTCTCCAGCAGTCCTCAATGGCCTGCCTGAGGCGTTCTTTCCAAATGCCACATCAACACGACTTCTCCAACTCCATATCCTTAGGCGGAACGTATCAGCACTGGGGATTTGAAAGCCAGATGAGTCTACTTTTCTGCCTGTTTGGAAGCCAAAGCTTCCGAGGCCAGACACTGATACCAGCCAGGATCTCTAAAGTCCTCTGCTTTGCCCAGGATTCTATACCAAAGGGATGACTTCATCTCTAGGTGTCGAGAGGTCCAGTCATCACAAGCAGACAACGCCTGTAGGCCACCGGGTGTCTATTACCCTTTATCTCTGGGTTATTTCAGACCACTGGGAAAGGAGCGATGGCAGCAATGAGATGGATCTCTTGGAAACGGCATGTAGAAAACATGAATTAACCTTTCTCAGCTTCAAGCCTTTTGCCTACCAAGTGGGGGTGGGGGTAAGAATACCCACCTTGCAGAGGTGAAGAGTTAAAATGGTAGGAAACACCTGGCGTGCACCAGTGCTCTGTCTCTTCCAATGGTAAACCAGTTTCTGCAAACACAGTCATCTGTAGCCTCAACACTTTTACTATTCCAGAGAGGCCTGAAGGTCAGCCTCTTCTGCACCTTACACTGATGTCCATTTCTGGCCCTCTCCACCCACTGAGTCAGAACCTGCATTTTAATGGGATTCCCTAGGTGGCCGTGCGCACATCACAGTTTGAGGTCAGGAGCCTCACCTTTGAACCTCCTGTGTTTAATGGCACGTCGCCTGGCAACGGACAGTCAGTTGAATAAGTCTGCCCATCAAATTAAGACAATATTGACCTAACACAGGTGATCCCAGGTCAGGCTGGTTCTGCAGTAGCTCTGGCCAGACCAAGGTTCCCTCTGCTCACCTGCACCGTTCACCTGCCCTCTGCTATCACCTGCTCAGTAGCCAAGGCCCTGGGGACTGCCGGCTCCTGTTTACTGGGTAGGCACAGATAAGGTTTCTCACCACTCCACCTGGGCCCCTCTGCCAAGGTAAACTTGCTCTCCTGAACTGCTCCCTGACTGGAAAATGTGTCCGACTATTTATTTCTCACTCCCACTGGAAAAAAAGGTGGGGGAGACAGGTTGATGATGATGTCATTCTTTCCACGGAACTTCTCGAAGGCATCACATGTCACTGTCACTTCCAGGCACTGCTTGGGTTTCTCTGCATGGTGCCTATGGAACAGAACTAGCCAAGGGTGCAAGTTTCCCTTCCTTCTTCTTCTGCTCCGCCTGTCCGTCACCCCCAGCTGGGGCTTTGACTCTCTGGGGACTCGAGAGCAGCCTAGAAAAGGAAACTTAGTCTAGGAGGTGAGGCACTGTTTCCTTGATATTTCTCTCAAAAGTGAACTACAAGTGGACAAATAGTTTGGTATTCAGTGGGACTGAGAACCAGTTGTTGGCAGACACATAAGAGAAGAGAAAACAAAGGGTATAGATATTTTCCCAAAGCCACACAGAGTTCACAACAATTGCATTCATTCCAAACCATGCTTAAATTATTAGCATGCTCACCTATTCACTTCACATTCTTTTCTTTTAAAGTAACTATTAGAAGTCGTGCCTGGTAACACACACCGGAGACCCCAACACTCAGGAGGCTGACGTTTGTTGCATGTTTGAGACCAGCCTGAGCTCAACAGGCTGGAGCAGGGCTAAGCTTTCAAACTAGGCTTCTGGACCCCACAATGACTGCCGGATGGACTCAGATGTGTTGCAGCAACAATAGCCCCTACCCCAATCTCTGGCCAAACACAACAAAGGTTCCTCTCTCACATATTCTTATGTTCTGAATGTGCCATGTGTCTCAGAGGCCAGGGAGGATAAAGGCTTTGTATCTGGGATGCCATATTGGCCAAAGTTCTTTTGCTCACTGGCTTGTGAGGTCATAAATATGAGCCACATTTCTATTTTATTTAGTGGGGGAAGTATCCAGGCCACGTCTAACTTCAAAGCAGATAGGAACTACAATCATCTACCTGAGAAACAGAAAGCTAGAAAATACTTAGTGGACAGCATTTATGACAGCTACACGAGCATTAGCAAATATTAACACATTATCCTTTTTGCTTAGTGTCTTTTACTTCAAAGAAAGTAAATAGTAGAAGCCTTGCGTGGTAGTGCACACCTGTTATCCCAACATTCAGAGATGGAGGCAGAAGACTGCTTGCTGCAAGTTCAAGACCAGCCTGAGCTACAGGACATGTACCAGGCCAGCCAAGGATACACAGGGATACACAGAAAGATTCGATCTCCAAAACAAACAAACAAACAAACAATTCTAAAATACACAAAAAAGTAGTAAATCAGAGAGAGATACAGCTAAGTTCCTCTCTGAAGACTTTATTCCAGTCTCTTTGCTCAGTTGCCCGAACTTGTTTTGAATTCTATCCTAATCATTCCGCCCCACACACTTTTTTTTATTGCATTCGTGTGTATTCACAAACATTGTAAAGCATTAGTTACTGATAAAGTATTATAACCCTTTATATTACACATGCCATAAACATATGGAGAGAGAATTATAATCTGCATGGTGCTTCTGCCTTGGCATCGTACTCCTGGGATCGTAATCTCTGATGACACATGCCGTTGTATTCCACTGTATAACTACAATACGATTTGCTTATCCGTCCCCTTGTTGATGGAGACTTCTGTTGTTTCCAGTGTGGCAGCAAACATTTTCAAACATGTCTTCCTGGCTGTCTGCTAAGAGTGGAATTTCTAGACATGATCACTTTCATCTTCATGAGTTGTTGCCAGATCCAGATTGCTGTCCTCCAGAGCATGCTTGAATCAGCTGACAGCCCCACCAGCGGTGCGTGAGACTCGGAGCTTTAACTGTTCTTTCCTAATACTTGGCACGAGCTGCACATTTGTACTGCTCCGGTGGGTGGGATGGAAACTCTCTTTTGTTTTGCACTGTGGTTCTCTAACAGTGAAAGTGTGCACCTTTTTGTATCTATTGACCTTCCAGGGATTTTCTACTATTTTTCTGTATTCTTTGTCCATTCCTCTTCCATATCTTGACTACTCATTAATTTGAGAAATTTACATATTATATTAATTACAAATATCTTCTCTCAGACAATATGGTTTGGTTTTCTATTTGTTATAATAGCCTCTGTTGAATAGATGTTAATGCAGCTAAATTTATGAACTTTTTTTGCCTCTAATTTTCTGTTTGTGTGTTTCATTTAGTGAAATTGTTCTTTATCTTAAGACCACGGCTTATAACAATATTTTTATTTCATCCTTTCAAGTTTTGCTCCTTTTCTTCATTCTTTAATCTTACTGAAATTTATCTAACATAGGAATCTACTTTTTCCTTTTCCATACAGATGGAAGCTGCTCCAAGTACTCGTTAGTCAACAGAACACCTTCCCACCCTGGTTCACAGCATCGCCTGTGCCCGGTATTGTCTCTGAAATGAAGAGCCACGGCTGGTTTTTCTGCCCGCCTCCATTAGTCAATCCTGTGCCCAAACCGCATTGTCTTCTTATAAATATTTTGAGACTAAATGTTGACACCTGGTATGGCAAGTTCTTCTCGCTTGTTCCTCTTCAAAATCTCCTTTTAGTTATTCTTGGCCATTTGCTTTTCAAGAGGAATTTTGTGATGTTATCTAGTTCCAAACAAAACAAAGCACAACCCTTAACCCCAAACCATTAAATTTAACTGACATTCTATAGATTAATTTAGAAAGAAATGCCATTTATTTTTGAATCTCCTTTTTAATTATTTGTATGAGGTGCACACTTACAGTTTCCCCAGCTTATGTAAGACTCTTAATGGCCATCTTCTTTCCTCTTTCCAGTCCTTCTTTGGCTCAAGTGTTATGTTCAATTTCTTCTTTTTTAATTTATGTTTTATTTTTTTTAAATTTTATTTATTTTTTATTTTTTTCAATTTCTTCTTATTGCTTTGTAATCCTTCCTGTGGTACCATCCATCCCATCTCAAGTTTCCACATCCATCTAACTCTTCTGGATTCGCAAGAGATAAAACCCAGACGCTTGTGGTAATGATGGGGCTGACGGAGAATGAGCTCTCTGGCCATTGCCAATGAAGAGATAGGAGAGCACGACTACATATAAGGGGCGCACAATCTTGCTTTCTGAGCTTTACAATACAGTGAGCATTATATTTCACACACCCAGGATGTAATCTGGTGGCTCTGAAGTCCAGCTCTATCATTTACCGAATCATATCTTGGGGAAAACATATAACCCCTTTGTGTCTCCGTTTTCCCCCTGTAATGTAGTATTGAAAATATTAATTATCTTGTGCTCATAACAGCAGGGAATAAGAGTTAGCATGAGTCAGGCACTTAGAACAGTGCCAGGCTCATTACAGGTACCACTGATGTGTTGTCTGTCACTGCCATTACTGAGTGAGTCTTACTCAAAATTTTTGTTTGTTTGGTTGGTTTTGGTTTTTGGAGACAGGGTTTCTCTGTGTAGCCCTGGCTGTCCTGGTTCTTGGTTTTTTAGACCAGGCTGGTCTCAAACTCACAGAGATCCACCTGCCTCCGCCTTCTGACAGCAAGCAAAGAGTGCAGGTCAGCACTGTATCTTCTCAATGGGCAGAAGGCCTCCATCCCTACAATTGATATAACCATTAGAGGACCTGATGGTTTGGTTTTGATCATGCTTTTGAATTTCTGAATCATTTTGCTCAGGGTTGAATGTCTCACTTAAGATAATCTAATCCACTTTCCTGCCTCTTAGCCCTTGGGATAAATGTCTGAAGGTGGGGGTGGGGGAAATGTCTGAAGGTGGGGGTGAGGGGAAATGTCTGAAGGTGGGGGTGAGGGGATCAGTTATGAGAAAAAAAACCAAAAAGGTTGGAATCTTGAAAGCTCATCATACTTACTTAAACAAACGAACTGAAGAGATGAAATACCGGGATCAGTAAGAGTTAGTAGGTCGATGAAAAAAACCTGAAATAAAGGTCATATTCCTCATGAGCTGGTGGCCGGGGTCCTGGAGGAAACAGACCTAGCAGGGAAAGGTCTGGGCCTTTATTACTCCTAAGTGGGCTATTGGAGAAATTTGCAATATGTACCTCTCCCTTGCTCCCCGTCAAGCAGAGAATCTGACAGTTTCTACCACTGTGAATACATACACACTCATGTGCACACATGTGTGTATACACACACACACATACACACATATACACATGCACACAGAGACAGACAGATAGATAGATAGATAGATAGATAGATAGATAGATAGATAGATAGACAGACAGGCAGACAGGCAGATAGATGGGAGAGAGGCCATATCAGCCATGACAACCTTAGTTTGAATTCCTCCATGTAGGCCTAGAGAATTGTATTATGTTGATGTCGGATAACAAATTCTGCTGGGCAGAGGGAAAGGGAAAATGCAAGGTGTTGGGCATTTTAGCATCAGGGAAGGCCAGGGGAGATCCAGTGAAATTGGTAGAGGCTAATGGGGAAATCATGGATGATTTCCATGTAGTCATGTATAGGAAAGAAGAAGCAAACTGTGGATGCATTGCTGTCACTGAGTTACTTCTCCATTGGTCTTAAGTCCCTAGAAAGACTCCAGCAATCCCAATTGCTGCAGACCCGTGGGAAGTCTATCCCACCAGAGAAAGCAGGATGAAAGCAAGGGCTCCACATTACATTTGGACATTGGGCCCTCAGACTCCAGGGTAGAGGTTACTGTGTGTGCATGTGAATCCATGCTGTGGTGAGAGTAATGCCATGCTTTGTGTGTTCAGAGCACAGGAAGATCTCCTCTGTTTCTTCTTATCCCTGAGAGCTATGTGGGGCAGTATGATTTTTGTCTCCAATTATAGAAAAGAAAACAAGGTTCAAGAAGAAGCCAAGAAGTCAAGTCAGACAGTCAGGATGGAACATGAAACGAGTAGGAGCTAGTAGAGGTCATTGTGTCAGGGCTGGGCTGGGCTGGGCTGGACTGGACTGAGCTGGTTGACTCAGGAGTTCCTTCCCACAAGGAGGAGCCTGCTGAAGGGGCTGCTACCCTGACAGAGGTCATGCCCTGGGTGTGGGCACATGCTGCAGTCATGACTCAGCAGCTCCCACTGTGCTCAGCAGCTCCCACTGTGTGCTGATGCTCTATCCCTCCACCCCTGTATTTTCTTGGTTCATTCATTAATCCATTCACTCAGACATTAGACAAGGCTCCACTGTGCACACAGAGATCACGTAGGACTCATTTCTGCTCTTTACAGTTTATTGGAGGGCAGCAAGACCTCCACAGACAAATGCAAGAAGGATTGCTCTTTTCAGAGGGAGCAGTGGTTAGGAGCACAGGCTTTGGAGCCAGAAAGAGCACGCAGATAACAAAGGAAGACTACTACTTTTGAAGGCATAGTGACTAAGCACTACTTAGAAATAAAATAGGAAACATCAGATTGAATGGATTCTTAGTGTTAACAAAAGAGACAGAAAAGAAACCTAGGTCTCTATCGTGAAATTTAAGAACATAAATGACAAAGAGAAGTCTCAAAACACTAATAGACAATAGGGAAACTTTAGATGGAAAACACCAGGACATCAAACACTTGATGGTGAAATTGAATATGGCAATTAAGTAATATTTAAGGTGTTTGTGGAAAGGAATTTCATACCTACAACTTCATACCCCGACAAACTGTCACTTAAATAAAAGTAAAATTAGTATCAAGTATTTAAGATTTTAGATAACTTTATTCTAAATCTCTTCTGGAAAACTTCTTGTAGCTAAATGTTCAATAGCATATTCTGACAAACAAAAATAACAACAAAAATCCAGAATAAATCTAAAGAAAACGTATTGCATAAGCCAGGTATGGTAGCTCATAGCTGTAATTCCAGCTCTCGAGAAGCTAAAGCAGGAAGATCACCAAGAGTTCAAAGGCAATCTGAGCTCCACAGTGAGTTTCAGAGTAGTTGTTGCTACAGTAAAACCTGTTCCAACACACGCATACAAACACACATACACACGCACACACACGAGCACACAAACACACACATACACCCACACATACATGCACGAACTCATGCACACACACATGCACACACACATACAAACACACACACGCACACACATGCACACGCACAAACACACACATACTCTGAGAAGTCAAGTGTTACAGGACTGGTAAGATGATTCCATTGGTAAAAACACTTACCATGCAGGCCTGATGACCTGGATATAATTCCCAGGACACACATAAAGGTGTAAGGAGAGAACCAGTTCACAAAGGTGTCCTCTGACCTCTACACACAAGTATATGAGCCAATACATACACATTGGAATTATACCTGCATACATATAATAATAAACTCTAGAATACATATATATGTACATGGATGCAAGCTAAGATTGCTGAAGGGATTAAAAAGAGAAGTTAAAGTCATATGCTAAGTACTAGAAGTGTCTACAGATCTAACAAAAGTTTTAGGCTCATGATATTATAAAGATTATACTTTGGAAGCTTATTAATATTGATAAAGATTTCTTTTTGGTAAAACTATAAAATTCCAAAGTTGCAATTAAATAACAAGCCAACTTTTTTCAAGCACTCAGTAAAGAACTGCACTCTGATCAGAGACCCTCCCCTTCCTGAAAAGCTCTAGACGTAGGCCACAGGTGAGTTCTGTTCTTGTTACAGGAAGAGATAATCCCCAGACAAACACAAGCTGTTCCAGAAAAGAGAAGTGAGCTACTTGTGAAACTAACCTTTAGTACCAAGTCAGATAAGGATGGTAATACTTTATGTTTCCAAATTCTAAATAAAATATTAGCTAACCGTATGTGTATGTAAGATAGAAGTCAAATCGAGATAAGACATGAAAAGTATCAGGGAACAGTGGGCAAACAGGAAGTGTGACAAGGTGACTGAAGATGGTCAAAGTGTATCATGTGCATGTCATAGGGAAACCCATTATTTCCTACAGTTAATAAGTGCTAGCAAGCCAGGCCAAGCATCAGGATGTATCCTTTGATAGCAGCACTCAAGAGGCAGAGGCGCGCAGAGCTCTGTGAGTTCTAGGCCGGCCTGGTCTACATAGCAAGTTCCAGGCCTGTCTCAACATAAACAAACAAACTAATAAATACTAATAAAAATGAAACAAAATAAAAAAAAGTTACAACTGGGGCTAGAGAGATGGCTCACTGGTTTAGAGCATTTGCTGCTCCTGCTGAGGACCCAGGTTGGCTGCTCAGCGCCCATACAGGCCCTTTCAACATCCAATAGCTCCAGTTCCAGGAGATCTGATGCCCTCTCTGGCCTCTGGGGGCACTGAATATGCATGGTGCATGGATATATGTAGGCAAAACCCTCATACACATAAAATAAAAACAAACCACCTAAAAGCTTATTTTTAAAGTAGGAAAGTTAATTTGAGAAAAAAACCCCACAATTTTCACCATTAATGGACTGAAGTGTTCATGAATCAAAGTTCATAATTATATCTCAGTAAAGTTTTCTTTTTCCCCAAACTTAACAAGTCTAAGAAACTTGGATTTTAAAGAAATACCAAACATTTCTATGTTCTATTTTCTCAATTGGATGAGGCTATTCACTGATTGTTTATGCCCAATAGAGGACACAAAGAAACTTTAGGCTTATGCCTGCAGTCAAAGGGCCTGTTATCCTTGCCACAGTTCAAGAGAGTATTATAGGTCTAACCAAGGCAATAAAGCCAAACAGACAAATAAAAGCTACAGGGAGGAAGTAAAGGCGATGGCACACAATCAAGAAACTCGGTCAACAAATTATTAGATCTAATCAAAATTCAGCAGGCTGGGCTGGAAAGATGGCTCAGCAGTTAAGAGTACTGACTGCTCTTCTCAAGGTTCTGAGTTCCATTTGCAGCAGTTACACGGTAGCTCACAACCATCTGTAACCGGATCCGATGCCCTCTTCTGGTGTGTCTGAAGACAGAGGCAGTGTACCCATATACATAAAATGAATAAAGCTTTAAAAAAAAAAAGTTCAGCAAGTTTTCTTGATACCAATTATTTTACAAAGATGAATGTCATGCCTCAATACCAGCAATAAAAGAAAGGTATATTAAAATGTAAAACATATGAGAATATACAAGATTTTCAGAATAGTAAAATGCAAAATAAAAAAACAAACTCTGGGACATTTGGAATTATTCTTTCAAGAAGTGTTGCCCCTTTTAAGGAGAAAAACATTAAACTGGCCTGAAAGAAGAGCTAAGGGGAAATAAGACTGATGGGATAGTTTAACCATTTTCACAATATGTTTATAATCTTTATTTATGTGTTTGTATGTGCATGTGCATATATGTGCCATCTGTGTGGGTGCCTGAGGAGGCCAGAGAGGATGCTGGATCCTCGGATGTGGTGTTACAGGCAGTTGTGAGCCATCTGGTATGGCTGCTGGGAAGCCACTGTAGGACCTCTGGAAGAGCAGCAAGTGCTCTTAACCACTGAGTCACCTCTCCAGCACCAGCGACTTTAACATTTTTGATGTAGCCATTTCCTCCAAGTTAATTTATAAATTCAATCTCGTTGCAAACTAAAATTCCATCAGATTGTTTTAGGAACTAAAGAAGCATATTTTATAATGGACATGAAAAGGCCATAGGAGTATAAGGTGCATGTGATGTTGGGACAAGAATGGGCATGTATTACAAAACAACACAAAGATGTCAAAGCCAGCCTCCTTATTATATATAGAAACCTGACAATTGTGATAGAGGCAGACCTAAAACAGTAAGGAAAGGATGAGTTTGGAGATCAGCAGTGGGATCTAGCTCGCTCGTCCTATGTTGAAAAGCAAAGTACACTCTGACCTCAGGTGACATGTAAACTCAATATAAAAAAAATGGGATTTGTCACTTTGGAGTGGGACGGTATAAGCACATGGTAGGGACCTGATGGAGTTGATTATATCCAAAGTGAATATTTATTTTACTGTGATGCACGTATAACCGAATGATAGTTTGGAAGAGTGTTTGCACCCAGAAGGGGTTGTACACCTAGATTATATTTGCATCTCTTATAAACCAATAGAAAAGAGGGGAAGTGTCAGATAACTTTTGGTAAACTGAATAATCAGGAGGAGACCCAGATGGTTGTCAAATGTATAAGATACCCAACGACATTAACGATAAAAATTAAAAGGATAGAATACCTTTGTATACCCACTCAGCCAGCAAACCAGAAAAGTGGAGAAGCTAAAACATTAGCCCTTCTGTGTAGAGATGGAAGTCTAAGGAGCCCACTGGTAGAGTAAGGACTGGTGTGGCTGTGCTGGGGCACACTCTGGCTATATATGATGGAACAACTGTATGAACCCCAGACCCAGTTCCTACCGTTCCTACACCTGGGTATGGGCCATAAAGAAACTTTGCAGTTAACTGTAAAGGAACACAGGCATGAATGTTCCTTGCTGAAAGACACCTAGAGCTGCCTCCCTAAGGGAATGGGTCACCAAAAAGAGACGGAGATGAACAGAGACCCACAGTGACATGCAAGGAAGTGGCCAGAAGTAGCAATATCAATGTGATTAAATCTTAGAAATGAATTAGAGGTTCCATTAAAAAAAAAAACAACCAATGGTCAGAAAAGTATTTGTTTTTATTTACTTATTTATTTTTATTTATTTATTTTGTGTTTGTCAGATCCTATTACAGATGATTATAAGCCACCATGTGGTTGCTGGGATTCAACTCAAGACCTCTAGTAGAAGAGTCAGAGCTCTTAACCACGGAGGCATCTCTCCAGCCCCTCCCCCACCAGAAAAGTACATTATTAGTATATACTAATAATGAGCAATCTGGAAAGGAAATTAAATATCAATTCCATTTACCACAGTGTCAAAAAGAATTAGATATTCTTAAGGTAATTGACTGTGATGGTAAAGATTACATTCATAAAACTTAAAAAAAAAACTAAAAATAAACCCGAAAGCCACCATGTGACCATGTGTTCATGTTGAAAGTTCAAATGTTAAGATGCCCACACTGCCTGATAGGATCTACATTGTCAATGTAACTCCTAAAAAATTCCAGCAGTATTTTTTGTAGAAACAGTTTTCTATTCATGGGAAAATTAATATGGAATTTCGAGGGGCCCAGAAAACAACCTGCTAAGACGAGCAAGCATCGAGGACAAACACTTCCTGGATTAGAAACATTATAAACCTACAGCAATCAAAACATTGTGGCACTAGCATAAAGACCTGCAAATGGGGAAGGGCTGGTCTTTTATTATTATTATTCATTAATTATTTTATTTACTTACACCCCAAATATTGCCCTCCCTCTTGGTCTCCCCTCAAAGAGTTCTTCCTCCATCCCTTCTCCCCTTTACCTCTGAGAGGGTGTCCTCCCCACACACCCCTTTCCTGCATCATCCTCTCCCACTGAGGGCAGACAAAGCAGTCCTCTGCTACATATGTGCCAGGGGCCTTGGACCAAAGGGCTGGTCTTAAACAAACTGTGTTGGGGCAGATGGTGATGAGCCACATGCAAAAAAAATAACGCATGAATGAAAGGCTGATAAAAAACAAAACAGCCAAATTATAACATCCCTAAAACTCAATATTGAATTTGGCAACTATTTCTTGGATGTGATACCAGAAGTACAGATAACAAAAACATACAACTGACAGATCACCAATCTGAAAGTCGGTTGTGTATCAAAGCATACAATCCAAGGAGTGAAAGGGTGACAGAGGATGAGAGGTGATAGCTACGAATTATATTTGTATCAGAATGTCTGATGACTGCTTATCTAGAATAAGTAAACAACTACAACTCAATAACAAAAGATCCAATAACCTGACACAAAAGTAAGTTTGTAACTCGGAGATGATATGTATCTTTTTAGCTAAAAAGAATAAAATTTTGCCATTTTCTGGAAAATAGATCTACAGATGGTTTTGTTAAGCAAAATGAGCGAGACTTGGAAAGACAAATACCATGTGGTCTCTCATTTAGATTTTTAAAAGAGACAGAGAAGTCAAAGGATTGCTTGGAACAAGGAATGAGGGTCCACAGGAGGAGGAAAGGGGAAAAGAGAGGGCAACGGGAGTAAATATGGTCAAAGTATATCATATACATATATAGAAAGTCAGAATAAAACCCACTATTTTCCACAATAAATATGCACTAGTAAAAAGATGACATAGAGATGTAGGTATAAAGTGTTTGCTGAGCAAGCATGAGGACCTGAGTTCGATCCTCACAACCCTTGCAAATAGCCAGGCATGGTGCTGTGCTTGAAATCGCAATGCTGGGCCAGAGGCAAGAGAGTCCCTGGGGCTTGCTGGGCAGCCAGCCTAGTAGAATCAGCAAGCTCCAGCCCATGAAGAAATCCTACTTCAAAAACAGACTGTATGGCACTTGAGGGACAGCATCCAAAGCTGACTTCTGGCTTCCACACTTACACTGGTACTTGAGTGCAAATACACACACATACACATAAACACACAAGCACACACACGAGCACCCACACACATACAAAAATGATACACAACTGACTAATGAGCACATGAAAAGGTGTTCAACATCAATAATTTTCAGAGAAGTGCAAATCACAACAACCATGTCCTTTATTTCTATGTCAGAAGTTTAGGAGAGAGAGTGGATTGAAAAGAGGTGGAGGCCT
This sequence comes from Grammomys surdaster, assembly GCF_004785775.1. NCBI lineage: Eukaryota > Metazoa > Chordata > Mammalia > Rodentia > Muridae > Grammomys > Grammomys surdaster. Next base: position 2,325,318 of record NW_021604762.1, on the reverse strand, counting down.
GTGTTGGTACATGGTCCAGTGCAAACTAATGATGCTTTAGTGCCCAAGACTGGAGTCAGAGTTTTGCCCGTTGGATAACTGGTATGAATCTGTTAAGCTTTTTGATTTTATTAAAACAGAACTCAAGCAGATCTCTCTCTACCTGCTTCCCAGGCCTCTAGCTTGGTTACAACAGTAAGCTGTGTCCTCGGGCCACCTTGGAAAACCCTGGACACTGAGATGAGTTTTGGTTGGGAGTGACATTTCAAGGGCTCTGGGGTTTCTGGCTCCTCAGGCTCAGCATCACAGCAGCATTTGTAGTTCTAAGCTGTGTTAGCTGCAGCAGGCTCTGCAGAGGGCTGAGGAAGCTAAAGGTGTATCCAAACTCCGGGTCCCTCCAGCTGCTGACCCCAAGATTCAACATAGGACCCCAGGGGAAAGGCAGCCGACCTGAAACAGACTAAACTAGGATGTTGTGCTGATGTCCACGTGACCCATCCAGATGGAAGCAGCGACATTTCCTTTTCCCTATTCCCTGTACCTCTATGGCATCCCTGTGCCTCACCCTCACGAGCTCATGAGATGCTGCATGCTGAATGCCTGTGAACTCACTTCCACTAACCTGTACGCACGTAATGTCTGCAAAGGGCCTTTATTCTAAGTGTTCCCATACTCTCACAGGCAGAAGAGAATGCTCTCCTCCTGGATGCAGAAGCAAGTGTAGAGGGAAAACGATTCCAGGTTAGAAAACGGCAGGTGGCATAGTTTCTGTTACAATTCCAGGAGTGTTCTAGTATCCTGCATGGCCTCCACCTCCTCCCACCAAGGGATCTTGTAGTCCACTTTGGCTCCTTCTGCTTTGAGGGGAAGGAAAGGAACAGTTCCCCCACCCCTACCCCCACCTCCTGCACGTGAGGTCTTTAAAGGATGTAAACCTCTTGAGTGGCAGGCTTCTGCCCCCTGCTGGTATGCCTGGGCATTGCTCAGACAACATTCCAACCCTTTGAAGATCACAGCTTCTTGAAGATTAGTAATCTGAGCACCCTTGCGGCGGTGCTCCTCTGTATCTGAGCAGAATACAGATCATGCTTTGAGCTTCAGACTAAACGTCAGGAAACCCCGTTTCCAACTCCACGTCTTTTGTGTTGTATTGGGCTAAGCTCTCAGCTTCTATGAGCCTGTTTTCAAAATTCTAAAATGGGTATAATAATATTTACCTTTTGGAGTGGATGTGAAGATTAAAAAGGAGGCTTATTTGGAGTGTTACAAAGCACCTTGGTCTCCGTTAACATTCATTGATATTCAGGATTTTATGAGGCTGTAGCAGCTCTCTGCCCCACTTGCCTAAGGTCGGAATTCTGCCCAAATGTTTCAAACAACCTCAGAATTGGAAAGTAGTTAAAGGCAAGGGAGAAGAGGTAGGTATCCGCTGCTCCAACATTCCTGTCCTGCCTCCCCCCGCCCCCCCCCACCCCCATTCTCAGGAAGCCACAAGCAAGCTCTCTCCCTTGTAGCAGGGCACACAACACCTGCAGAGGCCCAAGTATGAGGTCACGGGGCAGGCTTTCATGCATGCTCTGTTTTCGTTCCCAGTCCATTTACTTCAGTGAGTGAATTTAGGTTAGGAACTGCCTGATTTGTGCATTTATTAGGATATTTTCTCCGGAGGCATTGGAGGATAGGAAAGAATGTGATAAAATATAGTGTGAAATCTCAAACAATAACGTGTGTGTGTGTGTGTGTATGTGTGTGTGTGTGTGTGTTATTCCCTTACCCTGATATCTCTTTAGAAATAGCAGACTCCCATTTTCCAATCAAGTGTTTGCCAGCTGTTCTCAGTTGTTCCTACTTGGCATGACAACCAGCCCTGCCAACAGATACATGCAGCACCGAGTCTCAAAACTGGGGGAGAGATCTATGGTGGCTAATGTCAGCCTGGTAGTATCTAGAATTGTCTAAAAGACACACTTCTGGACATCTATGTGTGCGGGAGGGGCTTGAAGTGAACTGCGCCGTTCTCTGGGCTGGCATTCCAGGCTACGTGGAAAGGAGAAAGTGCACTGAGCGCCAGCAGCCTTCTTCCTCCACTTCTGGACTGTGGGTGCAGTGTGACCAGCTCCCTCAAACTTCTGTCACTGTGCCTCGAATTGGAGCCTCACAAACTCTTCCTTCCATAAGCTGCTTTGTCTGGCATTTTGTCAAAGCAACAAGAAACAGAAGTAGTACACGGTTCTTGGGAGCAGCTAAACCTGCGCGGGCTAGAACTTCAAATTATGAAAAGGCACTGAGAGCACTGTGGGGAAAAAATTACCCAGCGCTGGAGGCTGGAGAAGTCTCTGAAAGTAGGGTTGGGAGAGCGGCTGATGAGGCTGGCTGGAACCCACAGTTTTTATTTAAGGACTCTTCTGCCATTGGTAGGGCAGATATAGCACTCCCGTATCTAGAAATCACCCAGGTTAGCATGTCTATTGGAGTCATCTTTGTTCCGATTGTGTTTAGGCAGCCATGTTTGTTGGGGTTGGTCTGGTGCTGCTATGTATTCAGTTGCTAAATTCTGTACCCCAAGATCTGGTTGCCCCAAGATGAGCTAATTCTCACACCAGCTTTTGTTGTGCAAACCTTGCTCTCCAAGTTAATTGGTCAATAAAAGGCTAAAGCCTGTGATTGGGCAGTAGAAAGGCGGGACTTTAGGATCCAGTGAGGGGTCTTAGGAGAGACCAGAGAAAGAGAAGAAAGGAAATGAAGATCGGAGAAGGCAGCCACGAGAGGAAATGGAACAGCAAGTAACAAGGGACCTGTGCCTGGGGATGTAAGTCAGAACAGCTCAAAACCTGTCCGATCTAGGCTTACAGTTTGTAAATAAATACCAGGATTGTGTATCTTTTATATGAGCTAGCGAGACTACATGATCCGTGAGACTTCGTGGGCGTGGCTTCTCTGACATTTCTAGGAGATGCAATCTCACACCAAACTTCCTGTCCCTCTGGCTCTTACAATTGGTTCTGCAACATTCCCCGAGCCTTTGGTGCAGGGATGTTTTGTAGCTGTATCCACTGGGACTGGGCTCCACAGCTCTGCCTGATCAGCTGCCATTTCCTATACTGGTCTCTTGTCTGTTGCAGAGAGAAGCTTCCTTGCAGAGGGTGAGAACTACACTTCTCTGTGGGTGCAAGAACAAACATTTAGAGTGTGGTCGGGGATTAGATTGGTTTAGTGAAGAGGTGGTTGCAGGTTCTTTTTTAACATGATGTCACTAGCCCCAGGTGGTTGTAGGTGGTTGTAGGTTCTTCTCAGCATGAAGTCACTAGCCCCAGGTTGTTGGCTAGGTTTCCAGTACCAGGCTTGATTTCCCATGGGTTGAGCAGGTCTTAATAGACATTTTCTAGACCAAGAACTACAGGCAACTAAGAAATGCTAACAACTGGAGAAATGGAGACATGGTCTTCCCCAGGGAAGAGCACTCTGGGTTATCCAATACCAAATGGTTAGCCTTGAAAACATACATACAAGTAACATTATATAGACTGAGTAAATATATATATATATTATGATATATGATAGATAGATAGATAGATAGATAGATAGATATGTGTGTTTGCACATATGCACACACATGCCACAAACATATTCATGAATTTGGAAAGAAAGCAAGAAGATTCATGGGAGGGACTAGAGGGACGAAAGAGAGGAAATGATGTAATTATGCTGTTCATCCAAGAGTTCAGAAAGAGCTCATCACTTGAAGGCCTTGTTATCCCATGTCTTCTTTGGAGTGAATATGTATCAGAAAGTCTCTTTAAATGGAACAGGAGAGACACAAACCTACCTGTGAGTTTTAATTACATTACAGCATCTGCTCCTTACTGGGCTAGCACCTTACTTGTAAACACCTAGCTGTGTGTGGCCCTTGAGCTGGGGCTCATGGGCCCACACATGGGAGTCTGAGTCCCATGATTACAAGATGCCTGTATGAGAGAAACTGGGAAAACAGGGTGGGAAAATGTAAGAGCTGGAGGGTGGGAAGAAATCCTGGGGAAAGCTGTCCTCAAGGCATGACATGGCTAACGCAATTACAAACACACAGACACTATGGCTGTCTGTACAAGACCTGAACAAAACAAGACAAGAAAACCAGAGGGAGAGGAGTTGGGAAAGGGGCATGGAGAGTGGGGGTGGGGCAGGGATAGTAAGGTGAAGTGTTCACAAGTACTGCACACACGTGCAATGGTGCCAAAAATTAAATAAAAATGATCTACAATATAAACAACAGAACATGAAATGTATTTAATAATAATGGTTTTTCTAGGCTCCCATGTCTGTGTGCATGTTTGTATATGTGTATGGTGTATGTGTGTATGTGTGTGTATGATGTGTGTATGTGTGTGTTTGTGTGTATATGTGTGTGTGTAGACTCTTAAAAATTATACTGGGTGATTTACAAACACCCTAATGGCTAAGAAACATGACCTTAGAAACTCCCCAACCCAGCCACTGTGTGATCACATGATTGTCACAGGCTCTCGGTAGTAAGTGCCTTCTTTCTTGATCCAGTAGCTAGTCTGTAACTCTTCCAACATTTTCAAAGCCTTCCTGTTACTTCTCGGCATTTTTCTCTTTATAGGGAAAAATGAAAAAGAAAAAAAGAGAAAGAAAGAAAAAGGAAACAAATAGCTGTCAGTACTGATTTGAGGCCCCGAGGGAGAGAGAAAGTCAACATCTGTGGTTCTGCAAATAGAAATGAAATGTTTCCCAGGCAGGCTGGGAAGTGGCTCTGGTTGGCGTGGCTAGTTCTCCCGTGGTCCCATTAAGATGGCTGTGCTCCGTCCACAGCCTTTAAAGGAAACACTGGATGGAGGTGAATCGGCAGGTATACTCAATCAGCTCCCCAGAGGAAACTAAAGGTGGGTCTGAAAATGCCTGAGGATCAGCAAGGTGAGCTGAGGGGGACCCTCCCCTTCACTGGAGAATTTCTGGCAAGACAGGATGAGCTGGCGCCCAGATGTTCTGTCAGGCCTGAGCCAGGCAAAGGCTGTCATCGCCTTACCCTTCCTCTAGCTGAGGACCTGGTTTATCGAGGTTCCAGGAAACGCTCTAAGAGTGTCGAACCTTCTTGCTCAGTGTTCCCAGCAGGTTATTTCTCAGAGACAAATCATTCTGTGGTAGAAATCAGGCAGCCAGCATGGCATGGCAGATCCGGCATGGCAAGCCTGGTTAGGGAGACAGTGGATTCACTCCAGACACCAATGTCGCCCTGAAATCCTGGAGCTAGAGCTGGCTATAGAGGTCCTCCCAGAGGCTGAGAATGACACTCGTCCCTTTGCAAGCTCCCTGACAGGATCCTGCAAGGTGGGCAGTGGGGTCTGGATTTATAGAAAGAGCCAAGACTCTGCGAGATGAGTAGCAAGACTAAGTTCTAGGAATTCTTTAGAAGCAACACTTGAAGGGAGTCCAAGGTTAGTGATCTATAGGATGAATCTGCCTCAGTTCCCAGGGATTGAAAAGCCCTCAACTTCAGTCCCAGCTTTAATTAATTAGCCCTGTAACCATAAGCAAAATCTTTTGTCTCCCATGGTTTGTTGGTTTTGAAAAACAGAAAATATTAATAAGACTCCTGGTTTTATAAGGTGCCTGCACATAGCAAATATCCCAGTGGATCCTAACTTTATCCTTTTTTGAGACCTTTATACAAAGGTGGACATTATGGAGGTTTAGGTTTGTGCCATTTATTGGCATTAGAAGAGACTGACCTCCCTCAGGTGAGGACTGAGATCTGGGGCTAAAGGGGTCTCCAACAGAGCTCCTGAGTCTGTTGCTCACCTCAGAGGTTTGTTGTCCACCAAGTTCAAGAAGTCCCTCACCACCACACTTGACCTGAGTTCCTCATACCTTATCCGATTAGCCCAAGGACGGCATCGAGACAGACTCACCTTGGCCCAGCTGTAGTTTATTCTCCCCTGCTCTGAATTCCAGCCAAGAGTAAAAATCAGATGTACTGGCCTTGGGAACATCGGTTCCTCAGTGTCTGGCAGGTCTCCCAGCTGGAGGGAAAACAAGCCCCTGTGAGAAGGTGCTGGGAAGCCAGGTGGAGAACAGTCGGCTCCTGAGCCAGGCATGAAGTCTTCTCATTAGCCCTACGGTTTAAAGAACACTGCTGAAGATCCAAGAGGGCTCTTTGCAATTCAGCGATGAGCTGTGAGCTGCGGACCATGGATGGAATGCAAGGCCCAGACTCACACCTTCATGTCTTCAGAGTTGCACATGCCTCCCAGTAACCGCTCGCTTTTGACGTCATCCCAGCCAAACAGAATCACTGTCCTTTCACGCTTGAATGTCAAGTGTATAAATAAACACTGTCTTTCTACAGCCATTCTTCCTAGATGGTTGGATTATGGTTTTTATATGCCATAAAATGCTAAATATTCACTGTGCTTAACCCAGTCTATACTCCTGATGTTCTATTCAGGGATATGAGGAGAGATATATAGGTCCTCAAGCCATTGCTTCTTGTGATAGCAGAAAAGCTGGAACAGCATAGTGTTTACCAACGAAGAGCAGTTCAGAAATGACATGCATCTATGATGATAAGCATACCCACTAGAAGTTCTGCTTGTGATCATTGCTAATCACCAGGAGTAAATAAGAATTATGTGAAGAGCATATGGAATATTTATATATGCATATAACCACACCTATAACATATAATAGAAAATGTTCTAAAAGAAAAACCTATAAATGTGAACTGCACCTCTTGTAGATTATTTAAATGTGATTTTCATTTATTTTTATTTAATCTATTTTTTATTCACCATGATTTCCTCTCAGAATAAAAATTGTATTTGTTAAAAGAGGAAAATCGATTTGTCTAAAATGATACTCCTTAAACCCTTTCCATCATGAAGGGTCAGAGGTGATTTCATCGGTTTGCAGAAAGAGCTTTAAGGTAGGCGGTATAGCTCAGTAGTTAGTTGAGTGTTTGCCCTAGCACGTGGAGGGCCCTGAGATTTTTTTTTTAATTGACAGAAGGAGCCCCTGGAAAGAAGTTAGAAGCCAAGACAGTAGGCAGATTTAAAAATACACTTTTAAGTCAGGCAAAGTAGTCTATGGCCTTAATCTCACCCCTTGGGAGACAGGCAAGCAGACCTCTATGAGTTCAAGGCCAGCATGGTCTACAAAGAAAGTACTAGGACAGCCAAGGCTACGTATGGAGACCCTATCTCAAAAACAAAACAAACAAACAAAAAAAACAAAAACAGAAATAGAGCTTTAGCAGCAAGGGAAATGCGCCTGCCATGACATCATGGGGACCTGAGTTTGGATCCCCAGCACCCACATAAAAAACTGAGATTAATAGGAACACTTCTATGACCCAGCATAGGGCCGGGGCCATAGTGGGAAAGGGACAGGCAGATCTCTGACACACATGGGCCAGGCACTCTAGCCAAATCCATGAACTGCAGGTTCAGTGAGAGACTCTGTCTCAAGAAGAAGGTAGAGGGCAAGTGAGAAAAGAAAACTGACATCCATCCCAGCATCGACCTCTGGCTTCTGCATGCACACATGTGTGCATATGTGCACACACACACACACACACCAAAAGAAAACAGATAGAAATAAAGCTTTAGTGAGGTGTGGTGGTGCATGCCTGCAATCCTAGCATGTAGAGTAAGACAAGAGAATTTCTAGTTCATGGCCAGCCTGAGCTACGCAGCAGGACCCTGATTCAAAAAGACCCAAAATAACTAGTGTTTACCTTCTCCTTCAGCATCTATTTTTGCTTCATAACAAATCACCCCCAAATCAAATAACTAAACCAAACAATTCTCTCAGTTCATAATTCTGAGCCTGCCTGAACTGTGTTTGGCTGCTCTCTCCTGGCTGTACACACACACACACACACACACACAGAGGGGGTGGTAGCACAGCATAGAATAGAGTCAGAGGACAACTCTGAGAGCTGATATTCTGTGAGTTCCAGGAATCAAACTCCGTCATCAGGCCTTACCTGCTTGAGTGATCTCCCAGCCCTGAATTAGATATTATTGTTGTTGGGTGAAACTACTGTTTCTATTAGAGTAGCCATGGGTGCTTTTTATCAAATATGATTTGAGGGGAGCTTGAAAATTATTTGGGATAACCTATATTAATAGTTTTGGCTTTGAGACCACTTTTCTTTCCCTTTTGATCCTTCGGGGCCTGGTAAGTCAGCACTAGCATGTTTATTTCATGAGTTTAAGGGATGATATTGGTAAAAGATTAATAGTGCCGGGCACACATCAAACACCATCCAAATGCCCATTATTACTGTTGTTTTGGGGTTTTTTTTGAGGGGTTGATTTTATTTTCATGTATGAGTGTTTTGCCTGCATATATGTCTGTGTACCCCATGCCCATGGAGATCAGAAGAGGACATAGGATCCCAAGGAACTGGAATCAGAAATAAGACACCATATGGATTCTGGGACTCGAACCAGGGTCCTCTGCAAGAACAAATGCTCCTAACTGCAGAGCTACCTCTCTAGTCCCCATATTATTGGTGTCTTCACATACTCTATGGTGAACAGAAATCCTAAACCATGTTGGGGAAGTGGGATGAGGGGACATTTCTGCTGCCTGTGAGAAAGATACCCCAAGATTCTTGTTCCCAAGATGGGTTTGAAGAAGGCTCTGTCAATATACTTCCTTGGCTCCATTCTCTTCTCACAGGGACACAGGCCAGGTTCCTACTGGGAAGAGAAGCTTGTTCTCAAAGTGACTTATATCTCCACTAAGACAGCCCTGGCACACCTGATGGCATACATTTGTACCACAAATTGCCAGCCCTCAGGACAAAGGAAGCATGAATTTGATTGAAGAGCCCTTGAAGACCCCAGCTGCACACCTGTGAGCTTCTCCAGCACCTGCAGTTTGCTCTCCACAGTTTCGTTTATCCATGGTTAACCGTGACTCAGACATGTCAGATGGAAAGTTCCAGAAATAAATCATTCATATGTTTTAAATCACACACCATTCTGACTTGCATGAGGGGATCTTGTGCTATCCAGCTCTATCGTGCTGCAAGTGTGCATGTCCTTGTCTAATGTATCCACTTCACATGCCACCTGCCCACAAGTGGCTTGGAACCAGCTCAGTTTCAGTATTGGTGTCCAAATAACCCGTAGTTTCTAAATAATGACCCAGAAAGTCATTAATCATGAATAAATCATGTGGTGATTCTATAAATCCAGATATGTCAAAGAGAAGTTATAATACATATCCTTAATGCAAAATGTGGAAAGTTATTGACTTGAAAAAACATTCTGAAGTTGCTAAGATTTATGGTAAGGATGGATCTCACCATGAGATTTTTAAGAAAGATAAAAGAAATCCATGATAGTTTTACTCTCACACTTCAAAGCTGCAAACATCACAACCACACTGCGTGATAAATACTAAAAGACACCATGCTATAGTGTTTACTACTATTTGAAGTTTGGGGCATCTTAAGATTGGGGTTATTAGAACAGATTCCCTATGATAAGTAAGGGTGCTATCCATTAGCTTGGCCACAGTTCTATGAAAGTCATCCTCAAAATAGAAGGTTAAGGCTGGGGATGAGGTCCAGTGTATAGAGCTGGCCTACTCGTGTTCAGTCCATAACTGTGTGTTTGTGTGTGTGGGTGCGTGTGTGCATGTGTGTGCATGTGAGTATGTATGTGTGTGTGTGTTGGGGTATAAGAAGGTTTAGTGACTGCTTATTATGTTAATCTCACTTAGCCAAAAACCAAAGGAATTTCCCCCTATATGGTCTATGTTTGGGCTGGCCACAAGAGGGACTTGAAACATCTAGCATTTTTAAGCCCTGAAGATTGGTTACCATAGGCCCAGTTGTGCAGCGGCTGCTGCTCTTCTGTTTTGCCTGAGTCTGACTCTTAGTAACTTCTTATTCTTGGCCAGGTTTACTGGAGTTCTATGAGTACCAACTAAACCTGCAGGTCACCAAAGGACCGTGAGACAAAAACAAATTCAAATCAGTCTTTGGGCTGCTAGTCTGTCTTCCTGGAGTCTGGTTCTTGCTCTATCTACTTTGCATCCATCTTTCCTTCTCATCTTCTGCCCCCAAAGACTTAGGCACCAGGCATGGAAACTACCACCCTATGCAGAGTATTTAACAAAATCCCATACCTGTGTGAAGTCCAATTTCCCTAAATGTCTGTAGTCTATATCATTCAAAGAAATTCTTTCCTTCTCATCTAATCTCAAGGGCAAAGTGAGAGTGACAGGGGACTCCAAGAGCTAGGATTTCACTCTAAGACACTCTGCATAGCCCAGCTGTCCTCCACGACAGCACCCCAAACTCCCACCCTTTCCTTGGACACTCAGAGTCATCTGTTCTGTAGGATAAGTGGGCCAGTTTCTTTCCGATAAGGATGGAGAAAGAAGGGATGTGTATTTCTAGATTATAAACAGAACAACTGAATGCAGTGTTTGGACCGTGTTAGAATCTGACGTGAATAAATCATCTCTAAAAAGGTAGTGTGAGATAATTGGGAGACTCATGTGAAACAACACAGTGCCTGAGACTGAGTTGTCCCAGCCTCTTTGGCTGTTATTATAAGTTCCAGACTGAATGACCGATAAATAGCAAATAAATCCTCCTAACAATTCTGGCGGCTGGCAAGTCCAAAGTCAAGTAGCCAGAAGAGTCAGAACCACTTCCTGGTTCACAGACATACCTTCTGGCTTTATTATCATAGGTGCCTTTGGAGTTGATGACTCCCCTTGTGACAGCAAGGAGCCCTCAAGACCACCTCCTCAAAGCTTCATCTTCTGATGCCATCACACCAACGACTAGGGTTTAATACACGAGAGTTCTGAGGAGCACAAACCTCTAGGTTCCATGATATAGAACAAAGGGGACTTCTTGTGTGTAATGGATTATGATGTTTCTCTTACGACTTGATCCAACTTTTCATATATGTGAACTGGCCGTTCTCACAGCACTGGCTCTGATGCATGGGAGGGCTTTGGCATCTAACTGTGAGCATTTTCAGCTGATTCTCTGCCCGAGAACAGAGTAAAAAAAAAAAAAAAAGTTAAACCCTGATGCTCAGGATGGCTCTTCCTCAGCACCCATTGCTTTGTGTGGACTCACACCTACAGTCTATACCTGGTGTCTACACTAGGTGTTTACATTTAGTGTCTATACCAAGTGTCTACACCTAGTGTCTCAGTAACTTTCCTGTTGTTAAAGGGAGAAAATAATTTAAGGGAGAAGAGTTTATCTTGGCTTACTGTACTAGGAATTCATCCCATCATGGTGGGGAAGACACGGCAGCAGCTGGGGAGGCAGGGAACAAAGGCAGGAATCTGGTCAGTCACATTGCATCTGCAGCCAAGAAGCAGAACAAAATGAACGCTGGTGTCCAGCTAGCTTTCTTCTTTTCAGGTAAACTAGGAACCAAGCCTAGGGAATGGTGTTGCCCACTTTTAGGGTGAATCGTCCCACTTCAGTTAACCTGATTAAAGAGAGCTTGTCACAGGCAAGGCCAGAAGCTTATCTCCTAGGTGGTTCTAGACTCTTTGACATTGACACCTGGGAAGAAAGGACTGGAAAGACTCCAACATTCAGCCAGACCTTTCCATCTCCCATTTGGAGAAGTGGTAACTAAGGCCCAAAAAGGCAAAGAGCACAGGATCAAGAGCCAGACTAGATTGGTGACACAGATTACATTGAGTGTCATAGGCAATGAAAGGAAGAGATTCTGATAAGGGCCAGCGGAAGGGGGTATGGGAAAGAAGACCTATGTTGGTCCCTGAAGATGACTAGAAGGAACAAACAGTGAGGTACAATCATGGTGACACAAGAAGAATGAAACAAAATTAAGAGGCCTTGATGTCCCTGAAAGAGATGAAGAGAACCTGTGTGTGTGGGGGGGAGATTGTTATGCAATTTGCAAGACCCAGGTAAAATAGAAATACAGGCCCCTGTTGGCTCAGGGAAGTTCCCCTTTGCAGGCTTGCTAGGTACTACACCAACCCAGAAATGCCACGAGAGCCCCAGAGGCTGACAACCTTTATACCAGACAGCTTCAGCATCCATATGGAGATGGTCATAAGGTTTTAGGCAAGTCACCCATACCAGCTGACATGTATCCTAACCCAATGGCCTTTCCCATACCCAGGGTCTACTCTTAACAACAAAACCCTGCTCAGAGGATATCTGGGCACAGATGGAGAGGGGAAGGCCAGCCAGGGCCTGCAGCACCATGAGGTGGAAAAGAGAGCGTCAGAGAAGTGGAATGGGAGCAGTTAGGAACCAGATGTGGTTCTCCTGCGCCAACAGACTGCCTTCAGAAAGCACAAATTCTGTGGTACAATTATCAAGAATTTCACATGGTAAATATGGAGCATGCTCCTCCTTGGGATGAACTGGCTCACATCCTCAATGCTTACTGTGCCCAGAGGTCTTGACCTGTTGCTTTACCATGAACCCTGACTTCCAGAAGGCCAAGGAATAAATCATGTAGGTATAAACAGGGGACAACATTGTTGAAGATGGTGGAGACAGAGAGACATGAAACCATAAAAGTTGGCCCTTGGAGAACCAATCCTATTCTCAAGAGCTAGATGATGTTCTATTGTTGGTTTTTGTGCATGCTTGTATATGTGCAGGTATGCATGCACATGTGTGCACATGCGTGCAGAGGTCAGAGGACAGCCATAGGTGTTATTCCAGAGGAAGCACCTTGCTGGGTTTTTGAGACAGAGTCTATCTCTGGCCTGGAGCTTACATAGTAGGGTAGGCTGTCTGACCTGCAAGCCTTAGGAATCTACCTGTCTCTACTTCCCCTGGGACTGCAGGTGTGTCACCACACCTGGCACTTCCATGTGGGTGCTGGGGACCTGACTCAAGCCCTTATATTTGTGAGTCAAACACTTTCCTGACTGAGGGATCTCTGCACCCGCCTCTTTAAACTCCATTTTGATTTTCTGTGCCTGTACACTATCCTTTGACCTTCAAAACGACATCAGCCCTATAAAAACGAATACATGACTGCCTGGAAATAAATATTTTTGGGAGCTGCAAAAATATTTTTATTTGGTGAACTTTCTTGTATTCCTAGTCTAAATAAGAATATTCACTCGAATATAAATTCGTGATGCTGTCTTGCTTTTAAATGTCAACTTAAAAAATAGAGGCACTAAAAAAAAAACACTGCCTGTATTTATAAGGTACTATTTCCATGTTACTGTTTACAAATGCCTTGCTATTCATCAAATACATCATGACATGTGCCTGCCATTCCAGGATCAAACAGAGCAGCTCCATGTTTGCCTCAGTACCACAAGACAAAAACAGAACAATTTCATAGCCTAAAACTCCTCTGAGCTCCATAGTTTCGATGTCTTCTGACGTCTAGAGTCAGGACCATTGAGCATGGAGCCTTTGCGAGTTTGTCCTTCTCCTTTTATAAGCATTTAAGTTTCCCCTGCGTCTTCTCAGGTGTTAGCAGTTTGTATCTTTGGTGCTGAATAATATTCCACTGTGTGCATGTACTGGAGTTTATCCGTACATCGACTTAGCCTACTTGGTTGCTTCCAGGTTTTGACAATTATCAATAATGTTGCTATAAATATCTGTGTGTAAATTGGTACATGCTCATACAAGTTCAAGACTCCTAGTGTCTAAGAAGATAGAAGGCAATGGATGGTAGTGGTGGGTATAGCACTGTCTTAATGTGTAAAATGAGAGATAGTCTCATGACTTATGGTAGTACTCGCACTCGTGTTTTGTGTGTGTGTGTGTGTTGCTGTACTTGCTCACATGGACATATGTGGAGTCTAGGATGTTTTTTTTGATCCCCACCTTAGTTTCTTTAGATAGGGTTTCTCACTGAATAGAGAACTCATCTGTTCAGCTGGGTTGACTGGCCAGCAAGCTAAAGTTCCAGGGATATATCTGTCTCTGCCTGTCCCAGGGCTGGGGTACAGGGGCATAGCACCATGCCCAGCTTTTTAAGTGGGTGCCGTGGATCTGAACTCAGGTCCTTATGTTCCTCCAGCAAGCAGTTTGTCCAGTAAGCCATCTCCACTGCCCTGACTTAAGGTCCATTTTCTTAAACCCTGAGACGATTCATCTAGCCATTACTGATAGAAAGCTAGCCTGGTGCTCTCCTCTCTGACAGAAAGAATTCCAGTCCCTTTCCCTCCCTGCCATGTCCATCCTAGGAACCTTCCAAGTCACCCCAGGACCATACCACTGCTCTTCTGGTTCTTCTGGCACTGTATCCTTACGAGAAGCACAAGATCAGGAACCCACAAGATACAGTTCATCTTTGTGTCCTCAGACCCTGACAAAACATTGTAACTTTTCAAAACAAGAGTATGACAGACACGTGCAGGGAGGGGAAGCTTTGTCTTTGCCATGGTAGACACAAAAACCAACTTTCAATCTGTGTCTTAGCTAAGTCAGTTTGCCCTTTGTCAACTGTTCCCTTTCAGACTTAAAGCCTCCTGAGACGGTTGCAAAGAACTGAATGGCAGAATCTCCAAATGTACTGTTCTCTGTCCAAGCAATAGATAGCTATTTGATCTCATCCAGTATCTCTTTACTTAAATCTCTGCGTGTTCATCTCCAATGGTATTGCTCTCTCCATTACTAGACAGACCCCTTAGCAGCAGTGACTATGCATATGGGCTAGAGTGGGCTGAAAAATGCTTGCTAAATAAACAGTATGAGAGAGTGGTAGGAATTCAGGGGGCAGGGAGTAGAATGCTTGATTCTGTTGATTCACTCTGAGAGCTGCAGAGGCTTGCAGGGGCTTGCCTTGTTTCCCAAAGGAAATCTGAGTTCTAGTGAACAGAGATGAGAGTCGTGGTGCCCTGTTGAAACCACCCCATTCATCTTCACACCAACACGTGGATGCATTTGCACCAATCCTGCTGGCTCTATTTTTATTGTTGATCCCCCATCACAACCTCAATCTCCCACTGAAAACTCAGCATTAACAACCTGGTAGGTTTCTTTCTGTGTTTCCTCAGTTGACATAGACTTACATACAAAGACATGTGACTATACCTAGGCGCTACCATACTCAGCAATGGGGCTGCTATAGCTTCAGGCAGGGGGATAATGTACATGTATATGTATGTGTATATGTATGTATACATATATCCTTTAGAAGCACAAGCGTTTAGCTTTTTCCAATCAATACATGGTAGAAATTCATCTAAGTCCACTGGGGTATCTCTAATTTGGGCATTTTAATATTTCATAGAGTCACTGCACTGCAATTTATCCAGCCATTCCCTGGCAGAGGGGCAATGTTTGATTTATTGGTCACTTGTTCTTGAGAAGGAGAGCTGCTGAGAATTCTCTGATCTCTCTGCCAAAGTACACTTGTCCCCATTTTACCACTGTCCCCTCTCGCCATCAGGTGCTCACCTGAGCCTCACGGTACTCAGAGTTCTGAGTTCTTCCATTGAGTCTAAATCCGCATGGCTTTCAATATTTCATCTTAATGGGATCTAAGGCTTTGGAAAATAGAATCTTGGCTTTCTGGTCCATTTCCGGAGGAGATGACTTTCTAACTTAATGGCATCAACCCTACTAATCTTGTCTGGAATCTAATCAGCATATCAGACAAAGGAAGAGAATCCTGTTTTAAGTGAAATGAAAGAGCTTTTTACAAAACGATGTTCCTCCTCTTGATCACAAGCTCTGAAAGGAACCCTGATTATCTGCAAGGAACACTTTCCCAGGAGCTCCTTCCTTGAAGGGGGAGGGGGACCTCTTCAAATGGAAGCCACTTTGTCTAGGGTCCTTCCCAGAGCCAAAGCTCTTCAACAGCACCAAGATGATGACAACTTCCAACTTTCTTATTTTTTTTTCCTCAACATACTATTTTTATTGATTATTTGGAAAGTTCATACAATGTATCCTAATCTCACATGATACCCATTTCTCCAAGGTCCACCTTCCCACCATTGTGCTCCAACAGCTCCCCCCCAAAAAAAAGAAAAAATATTTGTCAAGTCCAATGTGTTGCTTCTCTACGCATTGGAGCATGGCCAAATTCCCAGTAGCCAGCCCCTTAAGGATAACCGAATGCTTTCCCATCCCCCACACCCATCACACCAGAAGTTTGTTTGCTTAATGCAAAGCGTGGAGACTGGGGAGATGACTCAATGGGTAAAAAGTATTTTCTGCTCAAGCATGAGAACCAGAGTTCAGATCTCCAGGATCTATGCAAGATGACAGGCATGGTGCTATGCTTGTAATACCAGTTCTGGGAGGCAGAGATTAAAGGATCTTTGCAGCCCATCAGGCAGCAACTCTAGCCAGTCAATAAGCTTCAGATTCAGTAAGAGATTCTGTCTCAAAACAACAGCAACAACAAAAACAAAACAACAAAACAAAGAAACCAACTGTCTTAGTTAGAGTTTCCATTGCTGTGAAGAGCTACCATGACCAAGGCAACTCTTATAAAGGACAGCCGTTTCAGAGGTTCCATCCATTATCATCATGACAGGAAGCATGGCATCCTGCAGGCAGACCTGGAGCTGGAGAAGGAGCTGAGGGTTCTACCTCTTGATCCAAAGGCAACCAGGAGACCCCTTTTCCACAGGCAGTCAGAAGGAGGGTCTCTTCTACACTGGGCAGAGCTTGACCACAGGACCTCAAAGTCCACCCTCACAATGTCTCATTTCCTCCAACAAAGCCACACCCACTTCAATAAGGCCACACCTCCTAATAGTGCCACTTCCCACTGGCCAAGCATATTCAAATCACCACACCAACCAACCAACCAACCAACCAACCAACCAACCAACCAAGACAAGGCAGAATTCAACTGAGGAAGATATGGAATCTCTGTCTGGGAAAGTCATGAGGTGCAAGCAAGCCAATGAGGAGCACTCCTCCATGGCCTCTACATCAGCTCCTGCCTCCAGGTTGCTACCCAGTTTGAGTTCCTGCCTTGACTTCTTTTGAGGGATTCAGGATATGTATGCCAAATAAACCCTTTCCTCTCTAACTTGTTTTTGATTGTGGTGTTTCATCACAGAAATAGTAACCCCAACTAAAATACTCAGGTTGCATAGTGAGGCCCTTTATCAAAAGTCAGAAAAAGAAGAAGAAGAAGAAGGGGAGAAGGAGGAGGAGAGGGAGGGGGAGGAAAAAGAGGAAGAGGAAGAGGAAGAGGAAGAGAAGGAAGACGAGGAGGAGGAGGAGGAGGAGGAGGAGGAGGAGGAGGAGGAGGAGGAGAAGGAAAAGAAGAGAAGTTTAGCATCTTTTGGCTTTTTCTTGAGTTATTTATATAGTAAAATATGCAAACCTCTACCCCCAACTCAAAATAGTTGAGTTTTATTATGTTGTTGTATGTAGTGTAAGTTAGTTCTTTTTTATTGTGGTATAATATTTCACTGGATTAGAGTGACCTTGCCAGTAGAACCAATCTAGTGATGAACACTGGGCTGTTGCCAATTTTCAGGTATGAGCAAGTATGAATTAAGTAGCTATGCACATTCCCATGTACAACCTTTGTGGACTATGATGCTTCTTTTCCTTGAATTCATTATCCCCAGGAGTTTGTCACTGGTGATACAGGAGGCCCTTAGCTCTAGTGGTTGGGACTGTTGCATGCATTTCCACTTACTTGTACTGACAGACACTTCTATTGCCAATTTTCGAGATTTCCAGTTTTTCCACACCTTGCCAACACTTGGTATTTTTAGTCTTTTTAGGTTTCAACATTTTGGTGGGTAGCATACTACATCCTTGTGGTATTAATCTGTACTTCCTCTTGGTGTCATTGAATCTTACTAACCATACTCCCTGACCTCCCTCCCCTCTCCTTCCCTCCTCCATTAGAGCTTAAAGACAGTTAGTTGGCGTCAGATCACAGAAGCTCTGCCAGTTGTTGAGTAACTGAAGGTCTTTGGTCAGTACTGCTCCACCCTCTCCATTGAGAGTCTCAGAGGCAACTGCTGTGGACTCCTCTAGAGAGTGGCTTGCTTACAGCATCTGGCTTTTGCTTCCAGGGAAATGTGGGTTTCTGTCCTGGCTTACCATTTATTAGGTGTGAAATTTTGGCCAATTCACCTGTGGCCATTAATTCTGTATCAAATGACCTGGGTTATGGTGCCTAATGTTTGGTTAGCAGCCCAAATGGTCCTGTGAAGAAATGTGATTAACATTTATAATTGGTACTCTCAGAGGAAACTACTCTCTGTCATTATCCAATCATTTGAAGGCCTTTTAATTGACCAAAAAAACAGAGTTTCCTGAACAAGGGATTCTTTTCCAGATTTGGACAGAATGGGCTGGTGAGATGGCTTGGTGGGTTAAGGTGCTTGCCACAGAATCTGAGGGCTGATGACTCGAGTTTAGTCTCTGGAATTTGTATTTGAGAGGCCATTCCCAAGAGTTGCCCTCTGACCTTAGCACGCACACTAACATATACCAATAAACATAATGAAGTATTTTTAAAGAAAAGAATGCAAGACAAAAGCCCAGCTTTAGTTTCCAGCCTCTGTCCCTTGTATCAGGTTGAAGACTGACAACATCAATTCTCACCCAAGTGTTCAGCCTTCTTGCCTGGCCCATGGATTCTGGACCTGTCAGCTCCCAACATCATATAAACAGATTTGCTAGAATAAGTCTCTCTCCTACTGACTCTGTTTCTCTGGAGACCCATGATGCACTACTGCACTCTCAAGCCTTGGTTTTCTGTACAGTAGAAGGCAACTAAAGCAATCTGGCCAAGTTGTAGTGAGGCCCAGACACAGTTTCTTGAAAATCTCCCTTACTACACATGCTAGTTCTTCCCCCTCTCTTGTTCTCTCCTCCCATGTAGAAGGAGTTCTAGAAATTTCCCTGGAAAGCTCAGATGAGTCATTGTAGCTTCAGGAAGAGAAGGGAAGAAAGTGAAAAAAGAATAAATCGAGTAGATAGATGCTAAGCCTTTGTGGGGAAAGGTGATGTCAGAGATAAGAAACAAAGTGAAGACAACACCACACACTGCTCACCACACACGCTGCACACCTCACACTGCACACTTCTCAATGCAGGCCATACACTCCACACCACACACTGCAAACCTCACACTACACACCTCACACTACACACCTCACACTGCATACCACACACTGCACACTTCACACTACACACCTCATACTACACACCTCACACTACACACCACACACTGCACACTACACACTGCACACCTCACACTACACACCACACACTGCAAACCTCACACTGCACACCTCACACTCTACACCTCACACCAGACATCACACTACACTACCTAGGAACACTGTACAATTCACACTGCATACCTCACACTGCATACCACACACTGCACACCTTACACTGCACAACACACACTACACAACACATACTGCCCATCACACAGGAACACTGCATGACTTACATTACACACCTCACATTTCTCAGCACACACTGCACAACAACACTGCATACCACACACCTCACACTGCATACCTTACACTATACAGCATACACTTCACACTGCTCACTACACAGTACACACTGCCCACACCATGCACTGAACATTACACACACCACACACTGCAATCCACACACTGCACACAAAAAGGAAAAATGGGTATTTCATTCCAGAGTCAAACACCTGACATTAGAGAGATTTCTGTGCACATGGTAATTATTTTGCCCAGTTCTGTGGTTTTCCACTTTGATATTCAGTGGACTTTTCCACAGGAATGTTTAATATCTAGTATCCTGGTTCAGATAGGGCTTGCTTACCTCTCCCCAGAGGTTCATATATGGGCAATATCTGGGCTTAATGTCTGGGCCATATTGAGAGATGTTTGAACCTTTAATAGGTGGGAGGTCCTAAGGTCACTGGAGCATCACTGTTGGATGGCTTGTGAGACAGATTGTTTTCTCTGGCTTCCTGTTTAGTAATATAAACTTTTACATGCAGTCAAATCTTTACCTTGATATCATGTGTATGGGCAGGGTGGGGGCTCCTCACTAGAACTGGAGCCAATACAGAACCTCCCAAATGTGAGCTAAATACATCTCTTTTCTTTATAAGTAGCCTGTGTTGAATGTTTCATTGTGCTGATGGAATGCTAACAATTAGATCTAATGATGTCCATTGCTTCTCCTTATATATAGGTTAAGACAGCCCCCACCCCTTGTGAGACAGGGTCTCTCTCCATAGCCCTGGCTGTGCTGTAACTCACTCTGTAGTCCAGGCTGGTCTCAAACTCACAGGGATCCACTTACCTCTGCCTCCCTAGTGCTGAGATTAGAGGTGTGCACAACCCATGCCCAGCTAAGGATCCCACTATCCCCACCACCAGATTGCACTCGATTCATCTCTGGCCCTCTTGAATATTGTTGGATGTGTGAATGAACCCAGCTTTTTCCTTCTCATATTCTCAGTCTGGGAACAGGATAGCATCATGAGCCCAAAAGTCAATGTGATATTTCAGTGTCAACCCCCCCCCAGTCCCCAAGAGTCAACACCTGAGTTTTGGTGAGGAAAGGAAGCATAGGATGCAAACAACCTTAAATGCCCCATTTGTAACAATCTATATAGTTATCATTTCTATGGTATCTTACTCACTCACTTATTTACTTAGGGGAGTTAGGGATTGAACTTTGTCTTTGCAAATTGTTTCAAAATAGGTCTCAAAATGTGTTGACTCCTTTTTTCCAAAGACAGACTCTCTTTCCCTCCTTAAGTGTGGCCCAGACTTAGTATTTACTTCTCATAAACAAAACAGGATGAAAGTAATTCAGTGTGATTTCCACACTAAGTCATAGAAAGGATTCAGTCTGGTTTCTTTCCTAAGACGCTTGACCTTAGAACTCAGTCATACATTGACCTGAATGTTGGTGTTCTGTCCCTTCAGCTCATGGCCAGTGTCCTTACAGATTAAAGGTTGGATAAACCTGTAGATCAGTAGTTCTTAACCTGTACGTTGTAGCATCTTTGTGTATATGGGAGGTGGGGGAAGAGTGTTAAATGACACTTTCACAGGGGTCACCAAAATCCATCAGAAAGCACAGATATCTACATTATAATTCATAATGGTAACAAAATTACAGTTGTGAAGTAGCAACAACAATAATTTTATGGTTGGGGAA
Source organism: Grammomys surdaster (assembly GCF_004785775.1). Classification (NCBI taxonomy): domain Eukaryota; kingdom Metazoa; phylum Chordata; class Mammalia; order Rodentia; family Muridae; genus Grammomys; species Grammomys surdaster. The sequence goes on along the minus strand of NW_021604762.1, from coordinate 2,304,215 downwards.
TACCACGACATGAGGAACTGTATGAAAGGGTCACAACATTAGGAAGGTTGAGAACTACTGTTGTAGATTCCAGCTGCCAGCCTTTGCCTCTCCCTCTAAGATCTAGAGATGCTAGTAGAGTGGGAACCAGCCTTCCTGTCTGTGCCACGCTTTGAGAGAAAGAAAACTGAGACTCATATTCAGTGAGGCTGAGCTCACTTGTCTATTCCTACCCAGGTATTGAATATTGGGGTGTGCCTCTAACTGGGCAGCCATGTTTGCCTTGTATCCAACTTGAGGCCCACCCGAACACCTCATGTCAGAGATTCATTTGTTAGGACTAGGTACTGCTAGGTAAAATTGATTCTTCTGCCTCGGTCCACTGTCATTCCTAGGAAGCTGTAGCCCAGAGCAACAGTGAGGGTGACAAGCCAGGCAGCAAACTATTTGCCATAGTCTGGCTGTCTGTGCCTTCCCTGCTCACATGCTGAGATCCCAACTCTCAAGGTGACAGCTGTCTGGAGGTGACTTGATCCCCATTAACTGAACTGATAGAGGACCAAGGGGACTCCTTTACTCTCCTACCACATGTGGATGCAGAAAGAAGACAGTCTTCTACAACCCAGAGGAAAGCCCTCAGCAGAACACAGCCATGTCTGCTCCAGGTCTCGGACCTCCTGGCCTCTGGAACTCTGAGGAATGAGTCCTGATGTCTATAAGCTACTCGATTTGGGTTATTTTGCAGAAATAATCCAAGATACCTTCACAGCATGAGCTTGGTGGGGACAGACAGAGCCATCTCAGTCATTTTCTTGAGTCCCTGTCATGAGTCTATAAATCCAACCCATCAGTCCCCATGCCAACTACATACTCTGCCATATATTTGTATCAGTGTTAAGGATGACCTATTTCATAGTGACTTCTCGCTCCCTGAGACTGCTTACTGTTTCATGGGTGGGACATTGAAAATGTTCCCTTAGATGATGTCATGTCTCTTCTGGTACTAGCTAAGCCTTGTGCCACTTCTATGGAACATAACTTTGCCCTTCCCAAGCTTTGTCTGCTCCACAGCAGACACCCTTGTTAATCCTTCCTCAGTCTCCTCAGGCTTCCCAGATGTTCAGTACCACAGTGACAGCCAAGTCCACCAGATGGCAGCTGGTAATGGTTTTGAACCATGCTGACCAGCTGACACAGAGTTCACAAGGAATCTTAAAGGCTTCCTCAGTCGAGTGACTCATACTTGCTCTCCGCTTAGAACACCCAGTTCTTAGCCATGCTGTCCCCCAGAAATTATAATTCTACTTGTAGCCTTCATCTCTGCAATGTCCCCTCAGCTTTCCAGTGGTGTTCCAGGAAATTGCTGCCTGCTGGGTCATCTCTCTCCTCTTTCAAGCCAGGATTAAAATGCAATCTTGGCTCACATCCAGGTATATGGCTTTAGCTCAAGAAGTATTGGACACTGGCTTTTGAGCTCCCAAATCCTTGACAGTACTCACCCCCATTGTAAAGCCTGCAACACTCCCCAACATGGTAGAGATTTTGAGTGGTGTAAGGATTAATGAAATACAGTACCGTTCTACCTTGTTTAATTTAATGGCTGCATCATGTACTATGAATGGACCCTAATTTGTTTAACTAATCTCCTATTGAGGATCATTAAGGTAATTATTATTGTTATTAGATGAGCACTGAACCTTGGAAGTACACTCTTAAATGTTTTCCTTCTGAGGAAAATGAAGAAGCTGTTTCTTATCAAGCTAACCACGCCCTTTAGAGGTGACTGCACCTCAACCTAAGACTCTCGGGCTCTTTATGAGTCACCAGCAGCAGGAGTGGGGCCATTAGGAATATGGGGTGGGGGAAGGTTGACAGCAAAGTGAAGGACATATGTCCAAAATGCCCACTTATACCAATGGCGCTAAAATGTATTTTTCTGTTATACTCAGCCATGGACTTGTGCCTTCCTGGAAACACGCATGGTTCTATTCGGATTCCTTTTAGGTGCTGAAAATGGTCAACTTTCTGTGAGTAAAGGAAACTAGGACTAGTGTCTGCAAGAACACAGCCCTCCTGAGATGAAGACACCCACTTCTGGGGCTCCTCACACATAACTGGCCCTGCTTTACATCTTGTGACACTGCTATATAGCTAAAGGTGGCCACTTCTCTGCAAATGAAAGAGGGGGAAACTGACTTAAATGTGTCCATCTTAAAGATAGTCCAAACTCTATTGGAGACCACAGAAGACTCATGGAAGCTTCAGACTCCATTAGCAATTAGTGTTTGCTGTATGCCACATGCTCTTCTGAACAGTCTACAGGTCCCAGATCCTTTAATCGCACAAGCTGAGGAGGTTGGTTCTATCAGTCCCATTTTACAGGTGGAGAGGTGAAGGCACAGCAGGATTATGTAGCCAGATCAAGAAAGGACAGGGTGATTGAGGAAGTAGACCCAGGTGGTATTTAAAATGGATTTTCTACCAGTCCTCTGTCTCCCAAGGTAACTTCAACAGAAGTGGCAATGGCAGAAAAGTCTTCAAGTGGGAGAGAAAAGAAATGAAGGCAGAGTCTTTCGATTGGCAGAGACTAATTCCTTCCACTTCTGAGAGGAAGACAATATTATTGGGTGACCAGGCCATTGTTTTCTCTGCTCAGGGGATGATAGAGCATTTGGAGGTTTCTGAAGACCCTATTGCCCTGCAGCAAATTAAATAGGAGCTGGCTGAAATAGGAACCTGAAAGACTCTGCTGTTAACTGTTCAGGTGGCCAGTGTAAGCTAAGTGCTCACGGAGAAGGAGAGACAGGAAAGAGAACCAGGAGCTCTGGGATCTGGATGTATAGTAACTTGAAAAGCATGGACTGCACTTCAGATTCCTCTCGCTTCCACTGGATTCATAGATTCAGTGATTTTTTTTTCCTGTTTTCTACTTGCTTCATTGTCTCATCAGTGTTAGGAGCCACGCCAGACAGGTTCCATTATCTCCCTCAGATAAGGAAGCTGAGGCGGCTCAGGGAAACGTGAATTGCCCAGGGTCATGCTAGGGAGAAGGGAACTAGGTTGGATAGCAGAGCCCGAAATAGAACCTATCTTTCTAATCTTAATTTGAAAATCTAATATGAGAGCCATAGGTCCTTTCAGGTTGTGAGAAGGGAGTAGACACGTCTCATCCTAGGTCCATGCTCGATGACGTCACTCGGGTAGCTTGCCATTATATTCACACATAGAAAGTGATACGGCCACTTCATCAGGGCTGGGGGTCTATCATTTGCCTGCACTTCACTGACACTATACCAGTAACTTCTCAGGTTGATGCTACAGAAAACATTGCAGCGCTTGTTGGGCTGCAGTGAGGGTCGATGTGTATGGAGATAATGGAGAAAAAGAGGTACACGTGTGAGAAATGATGGAGAAAGGAAGGTGCCATCTTCCCACACCTCCATTCTCCTTTCTGTGGAAATCATAAGAACAGTGATTTTGTTTGCTATATACCAGTCACTGTGTCACCTGTGGCAAGCACTGTCTCAGCACAACCCTTCATCACTGACGGCCACAAAGTCAGGAAGTGATGAAACGGGGTTCTAATCTAGACATCCAGAAAGTTCTTATTCACAGTGCCGCTATCTTAGTTATTAGTTCATGAGCAGAACATTTTTTTCTTTTCAGTTCTATGGCACCCCGCCATCTCTCCTCTTGTAAACATACAGTGAATTTATAACTAAAATCAGTCAAGACAACTAATCTTTAATACACAATGAATATTTTAAGGGGACTTCAAATCTCACAAGATCTCATAATCTATCAGACCATTTTAGCAATTTATAATCATAGCCTATAGAGAATTTATAATCATAGCCTATAGAGAATGCCAAGAATAATAATTTGGCCTCATTATTTCAACCATTGGAGATCTCTTGCGTGATAATTGGCTCTTAACAGCCACATTCTAATTTAATTTATTGACAAATACCTAGTATTTATATTTCATGGATATTCTTTCAATTATTAAATCACTACATCTTGGGAAGAAATATAATTTTGTTACAAGGCAAATGTTCTTTATGTCGACATCTCTAATGACATTTTAAAAGTGTATGAGAATAAGATTATCTAGGCTTCAAAGATAAAATTTGTTACACTTTGCTAAAGAACTTTTTTCAGGAAATACATACTTTACATAAAAAACTATTTAGACAGCTAAAGTAATTATCATGGTGATTAAGGGTAGAAACTGAACACCTGGGGCTGGAGAGATGGCTCAGTGGTTAAGAGCACTGACTGCTCTTCCAGAGGTCCTGAGTTCAATTCCCAGCAACTACATGGTGAGTCACAACCATTTATAATGGAATCTGAGTCCCTCTTCTGGGTGTGTGTGAACATAGATCACTTGTATACATATATGTGTGTGTGTGTGTGTGTGTGTGTGTGTGTGTATGTTAAAAAGGAACCAAGTGCATGCCTGTGCACTTTAACTTAGAATGTCTAGAATTACTAACCACTCCCATATATAATTAAAAATAAAAATAAATTTTTAAAATTTATTTTATTATTCTAAAAATAATTTTTAAAAGGTGAGATTAAAGAAATAAAATTAAATACAAGTCATGGTAAGATAGAACTAATCATACAGTTTTGGGGTACAGAACAAAATTAAAATGCTGGGTTTCTTGCTCAGAATAATTAGAGCCAGTAATGGTATACATCTGTAATCTTGGCACTCGGAATTCTGCCATGACAACCAGGGCAAGAAAAAAGAAAAGATCCTGTCTCAAACAACTAGATAACCACAAACAAATGGAGGAAAATAGAACTTCAAAACTACAATATCAGGAGGACATGGCCTTTCCGAGTATGGTTACTGGACATCAAAAGTCTGTGGAGGCTTCAGAGACAGCAGGGATAGAGATGACATGAAATGTCACATAGAAACTCTGCCATCTGCAGAGGTTGCTGAAGGAGGGCAGTCCTCTGTGCTTCGGCTCAGTTTGCCACCTTATTTTACACTGCATGGGAAATGAACCCAAGGGTAACTTCATCTTGTACAGAGATGTGCAGGTCACGCTTCAGAAATCAGATTTTAGGTCACCAGGAAGGAGCTCACATGCTGAGGGGGGGTTCAGAGGACCTGGGCAGATGTACCCCCATCTTCCCTTCTCCTGGTGTTACATCAAGTTTAGGAAGACGAATACAGAACATAAGGATGCTGTGTCCTAGCCCAGGTCTGAAACCATAAAGCTAATCTCATTGGGCTTTGCACTACATTGAATTAAGCTCTTAATTCTAATTTCACCAAATAGGGTTACTGCGGGAACAGGAAGGGAAGCTTGGTAACTGAGTTCCACTGGCCAATGGGAGGTGAGAGGGGATAGAAAATTGATTTTGTGCCTGCTGAGGAGCAGGTGAGGCTATTTTGATCTGCTGTGGGTAAAGTCTGTTTCTTTGTAAGAAGGCAAAGGCGTTTCTGGTAGAAACTTTGCTCGGAGGGGTGGGCTATGTGTTTCCTCAGGGAGTCTTTCCATGATTAATTGATGGAGTTTCAGTTAACGTATATTGTTATTATGTACTCCAAGGAGGGACAGCCCAACCAGACCAAGACCTGGAAATAAAGTGTGCTCTGTCTACAGTTCACCATGTGACCCTCTGTAGGCTAGAAGACTGTTTTTAGGTATGGCTACACAGTACTTCTTCTGAGGTTAGTGACTACCCAATCGACAGGTCCTTGCTCTTGTCTTTGCTAGGCCTCGATCTGTAAACGGAGGAGGCAGTGATGTTCAAGTCTGATGAGGGGCCCCAAAGCTTCAGTCATAAAGTGCTGGAGGTGGTCCACGGCAGATGCCAGAAGACACAGCTATCTGCTGCCCAGGAGGCAGCCACAGGTGTTTGCTGAGTTGAAGGGCTGGCATTCAGAGTGCAACAGAGGGGGCCCACCCTGTCACCAAGGCATATTCCTTCTTTATTTTCAAGAACAAGTGGATCACTAAAATCAGTTATTGAAGTCCCTCCTCCAATTGTGTCTCAGCATCCCATGTGGTGATTTTGCACAAACATTTCTGACCAGTGAAGCCCACCCAGACTCTCAAAACCCACCAAGCAGGGCTCCACCATCTGAGCTCCCTGGTGACAGGGGTGAAGAGCCTGGTTTGAACTGGTTTCCAGAGCAGGCTCAGTCCTCAAGGCACCATCAGATCACCCACAAGGATCAAGGACCTGACTGGTCTGGCTATCTCCTCTAGCCTCACTGGGTTTATCCTCTGTATCAGTGACAATGAACTGCATAGCCAGACCAGAAAGTGTTCCAATGGCTCCCCCTGCTGCCCACATGTCATACTGCATGCACTTACAAAAGGAAGTACTCCCAACTGACCCTTTTTTAGATGGCCTCTAACAAACAAACAGTCTTATATAACAAATGATAGTTTTAAAATATTGTTATGTTTCAGTGTCTATCGGTCAGAACTTTGGTATGAGGATGGAGACCTTTGGTTACAAGGGCAGAGAGACCTTTGGTTCCATGGATGAAATCAGTGTCCTTATAAGGGGCTGAGAGATGCTCAGTGGAGAAGCTTTGGCTATGCAATCATGAAGATTGAAGTTCTTAGCACCCACGTAAATACCAGACAGGTGTGTCAGCTACCCTGTAATTCCAGCATTGTTGGAGCGAGGTAGGGGATCTCCATAGCAAGCTAGCAAGCTAGACTAGGCAAATTGGTGAGCTCTAGGTTCTAGTGAGAGATGATGCCTCAATGCAGAAGACCGAGAGCAACTGAGGAAGACACTCAATGTCAACCTCTGGCATCCACATACATACAGGCATACATGTAAACACTCACATGCCCACACTTTGGGGGGGGCATTGGGAAGATGTCAGACGTCAGACAGGCCACAGTTCTTCCCTCCCACTGTGTGGGAGCAGAGCAAGGCACTATCTGAGGAAGCACACCACATCTAAAGGTGCCCTGACTTTGGACTTCTCAGCCTTCAGGACTGCCAGAACCCCCTTTTTTCTCAATCCAACCATTGTATGGAATGTGTTGAGTATCTCTTTTCTCAAGTGCATGGCATTAGCACAAGTGTTTCAACTAAAGATAGTTTTGGAATATTTATACAGATTCAACCAGGTGAGCCACCTCTAATCCAAAATTTTGAAATGTTCTAAACCGTAAGACTCGTTGGTCTGGAGTAACTGGTTTTGGATGTTTTAGAGGCTCACTAAATGATTCTACTTTTCAGACAAGATTTGGAACCACTCCCAGTGCCCCACCTGACACCAGCTATTGTAATTGCTTCTGAGGGCTGAGATACAAGCTAGTCAATCCAGGATACAGAGAAGAAAAGACAGGTGCACGTACAGTGTACATAAGTGGCATCAAAGAGGAAAGTCAAGGTTGTCTTAGCAAAAGATGGGGATGAGGGATAAGTGGACACAAGAGTTGGGGCTTCACAGACAAGCAGGAGTATTCTAGGCACCAAAGGGTGTGGGCAACCTAGCCAGAGGAGAAGCTGTCTGCAGTAGAGCATGCTGGTGTGGTGACAACATGTCCCTTTCTGGGACAGGCAAGTATTATGAGATTGCAGCTGTGGAGGAAGGAACGAATAGGCAGACCAGAGTGAGGGAAGTCAAGAAGTATCAGCACACACTTGACAGATGTTTTGCAGAGTATGTAGGAAAACAGCTAGTGTCTGTTGTAGAAGTTTCTAATTTTGATTAGGGTTTCTACCCTGCCTTTCACCATTCAGTTCCCAGATAAAAGGCATATAACTTTTACTATCTATACTATATAAATACTTATATTTTATTATATATATTATATGTACATATAATATATACATTATATTACCCATGGCATAATGCTAAGTGTGGCCCCCAAGACCTAGCTGCTCCAGAGACAAGAGAGTCACACATAGACCCAAGTGATGCTATGTGACCTTGCCCCCAAGTTATTTCTAATTGGGAAATAAAGATGTCAACAGCTAATAGCTAGGCAGAGATGAGAGAGTTCATACGTAGACCTAAGTGAGGCTATGTGACCTTATCCCCAAGTTATTTCTGATTGACAAGTAAAGATGACAACAACCAATAGTTGGGCAGAAGAGATATAGGTGCAGTTTAGGGTTCCCGGGCTTGTGGGGTAGGTGGAGAACCATGAGAGAAGGGAAGAAGGTGAAAGAGGAGAGAGAACCCATCCTGGGTTAGGTGAATCATGAAAACGTGGCCTGAGGGCTAGCCAATTGGAGTTAAGAGCAGCTCAGATAAAACATAGTAATAGCTCAATGTAATCAATAAAAAATTAGATGCTAAAAGCATAGAGGGCAGATATTTGCCCAGCTCTTGTGCTGTTAAAGGTTCTGTGTGTCGTTTATCTGAAAACTAAATGGTTAAAGGTGGAGTAGAAACCCTTGATTGGGATTGGGATTAGTTTCTACAAGTGTCACTATAGGGTTTATTGCTGTGAAGAGACACCATGACTGTGGTAACTCTTAGAAAGAAAAACATTTAATTTGGGCTGGCTTACAGTTTCAGAGGTTCAGTCCATTATCACCATGGAAGGAAGCATGGGAGCATCCAGGCAGACATGATGCTGGAAGAGCTGAGAGTTCTACATCTTGATCCAAAGGCAGCAGAAAGAGATTGTGTCACATTGGGTATAGCTTGAGCATATGAAACCTCAAAGCCCACCTCCACAGTGACACACTTCCTCCAACAAGGACACACTCAAACAAGGCCACACCTCCTAGTAGTGCTGCTCTCTATGGGCCAAGCCTTCACATGAGTCTGTGGGGCCATACCTATTCAAATCACTGCAGCTTGAAAGGTGGAAGGAACTGCAGAAAGAGCTTCTCTTCTCCAGGAAACTCACCCCTCCCCCCCCCCCAAGCTGGAGATTGGTACCCACAAGGGAACATGTTATGGTTGGGATCTTAAAGCCTCTCAGCAGCCAGAAATTGAAGATTTTAATGCCAGCCTCTGGTCCCCCTCAAAGGTAGTACCTTGTAGAAGTTAGGTCAAGTCAAGTCCCCTTAAAGGGGATGCTAGTAACCCACTTTCTTTGCTTCTTGGCCATCATGAAATGAGTAGCCTCCTCAGCCACACATGGCCTTCACTAGGATCTGCTTGGCCACACTTGACGCGATGGGGCCAGATGATGACGAGCTGACTGACTCTTCCAAGTCTAAGCCAAAATCTTCCTCAAGCTTTGTACTTGGTGTTCTTTGTCATAGTGACAGAAGCCAACACTGAGCATCTTTGGCCCTCTTCTTGTGGGGAGTAAATGTTGACTGCCCATTCCAAATAGTGAGGTGGGAAAAGCACAGGCTCTTGAGTTGGACCAATTTGATTCAAAGCCAATCCCATCCCTTACAAGTGGTGTGATTTGGATGAACCGGCCACATTCTCTACAATAGAAATTATTTCAAGCCAATAGAATTATTTTGATTAAGAAAAAAAAAGTCAGTGATTGTCCAGGTTTTCTCCCTGGGCCCCCTATGGTCAGCAATGCAACTTCTCACATGCTACCCAGACCCTCTAAGTCACTCAGGACTGAGGCCAGCAATGTTTCAACAGGGTATCTCTCATGTATGCCGAAGATTGAAAAATGCTGATTACAGTAATTGTTTCTTCATCCTTGTGGGGTTTTGTACAAGCCTACATCACCTTGGCAAACTGGGGGAGAACAAGGGGTGCCTAGTCGGCCTCTGCTCCTGTTGCTCTGCTGTTTTGTCCACTGTATGCATAGGCACCCAGGTAGTCAGGGTTTGAGATGAGAATATATAAAACTAAGTTTTGGGGTTCCGAGGGCTTGCTGCTCTTATAGGGGACCTGAGTTTGGTTCCCAGCATGCATGTAACTCTACATCTGAGGTATCCAACACCATGTCTGGCTTCTGAGGATATCCCATACACATGTCACAGGTGCATAAAAAAATTATCCTCAGAGCTATCCTAGAAAGTTAGTACTTTTAGTATAAAAATGAAGAAGCTACGGTCAGGAAACTGCCCAAGGGCATGGTCACCAAGACTCAGGGCTGGGATTCAGACACAAGTGCACCAGCTTCAGGGCCTGGAAGGTCATCTTACAGTATTCCTTACAAGCTCTCTTGAAAATGAATACGACTTACTGAGCACACCGAACCTCAGCTCCTTACTGTTCGCCCTCAAGAGCCCTCCAGTCTGGGCTGGCTGTCAGATATTAGTGCTTCTGCCATGTGACCTGAAAATGGCAATTTAGATCATCTTGTGGGAGGCAGACAGATGAAACTTGTTTTAGAATGTGTGATTAATCTAATTTCAGAATCTGCTGCATATGGAACCATTTAGTTTCACTGAATCTGAAAGTTCTTTCCTAACTCAGAAATCACTGGAAGCAGCAGCTGCTGGAGGAGTGAGGGTCTCTCATTCTGCCTCATGAACGCATGCATCCTTCCCAGAATGGCTTTCCTTTCCTGCAGCTGATAGGTCTTGGTGAGCAGCCTTCAGAGCTGCTGGGAAGTAGGTGCCAGGTGCTGCTCCTGGCATTTTGCCTGAGAGGTGAAACAGACCCCAAATACTGCTGCATGGATAAGGGACAGACAGTCTGCCAACTAAGCATTCAGGCAGTCGTTACATAGCCCTCGGTCATCTTTGTTATAGGAATGCACTTCAAGTCTTCACTCCTGTTTTCAGATTATTTTTCCTATTTTAGAACGGAGAAAATAAGGTTTCATTCAGGAGGTTAACTTCAGGGGCTAGAGGCACAGCTCAGTGGTTGAGAGCTCTTTTAGGGGTGCATGGTTGGATTCACAGCACATATATGACCACTCACAACTGTCGATAACTCCAGTTGCAGAGGACCTGATGCCTCCTACTAGCCTCTGTGGGTAGCAGGCATGCAAGTGGTACCCAGACTTAAATGCAAGTGTAAACACCTGGACACATAAGGAAAACGTAAACATAATACAGAAATCACATGGATTTTCTCTAACTTTAGATTAACATTAATTATTAAGGAGAAAGTCAATGTTGCAGATAGTTTGACAAAAGGTCAAACAAGGTGTTCTTGTTTTAAATTAAATGTGAGATGTAGACTCTAAAGCAAGATGGCCGAGGAGGGTATCATAGGTCATGCAAATGGCAGTTTCTACCCTTGATATTCTTCAATGTCTTCCTGCCACACTTCCCTTAACTCTGACTCCTAACTACTGGAGTAAAATAGTCCTTCACAGTTGCACCTGGCACTCCCTTGTTAGTGGATTTGTTCTGATTGATTTCAGAGTAAAAATGTTTTTCTTCAGAGTAAAGCTCAGTGGACCACCTGATGTTAGCTCTTGCTATTCAGGTCTACAGAAACACTCTCCACCTCAATCTCTGAGCCCACCTTTCTGTTGTCCCAAGGAACACAGGCCTCAGGCCTCAGGAAAGGAGTAGGGAATACTTTCCTTCCTTCTCAAATACTGGCAGGTTTCAGAACTGAGCACTTTGAAATTGGTTTAGCAGAGGACAGGGACTAGGCTTATCTAGAGACAGAAAACTCAAGGTGTCATTGAAATTCCAGAGCAGCTGAGCCAACCTCCAGGCTTAGGCACACACACCTGTGAGATGATAGATGCTGTTTGATAAAAACAGCATCAGTTCTGAGAAATGTCTGAGAAATGTTAGGGTAGGTATGGTGGCACCCATCTTTACTTGGAAGCAGAGACTGTCTCAACATTCCTTCTTAAAACCAAACAAAACCAACAACCAAAACCAATAATGGAAACCTGTACAAAGTTCAGTCACCTTGTCTGGGGAACAATACTGGCTTTTACGTACTTCACCACTGACCTTTTCGTCTTTTTCTGCTCCAAGATGGTAGAAATTTAGGAGCACTGAAGATTTTTAAAAACAAAGCAATACCACAGCAGATTATCAAAGTCTTTCTAAGTACAGGTCATGACAAAATGATTAAAGGTGCAGACTGAATGCCTTTGTTTCTGAAAGATCTAGCAACCATGGTACATGCCAAGCCTAGGTAAGACTGAAGAACTCTGAGAGCAGCTGGTCCCTCTTGAGCTTAGCACAGAACTGGATTACATCACAACGAGCTGTTCAAGATCACTCTAACAAGATGAAAGTATTTCCGCCATGATTTGCATGCTACCATTACATTTGTAAGGCCTACATATTCAAGATAGTCAGAATCACTTGAGAAAGGGCTTGCTTTCTGTTTTACCTTGAAAAGGTTTAGAAGTCGACTTTCCAGAGGCATAAAGTAAACTAAGTTAGTTAACAGGGAAGACTTATCTTTACATTTTTACCCAGTGATCTTTAAGCTAGATGACTGTTTTCCCTGCTTAATTGTTAGATTTATCCATCTTAAGAGTCACTAGGATTTTTTTTTTCCTTTATGACAGGGTCTTACCATGTAATGCCCTGAAATTTGCAATATGCACCAAACTGGCCTTGAACTCAGAAATCTGCCTGTCTCTGCTCCCAAGTGCTAAGATTAAAGGTATGGACCATCACGCTCTGTTCACCGTTTCTTACACAGGAAGAAGGTCACATTATATTTTTATTCTTATCCACTCCTCTGACGCCCTGGCAGCAAACATGCTTTGCCAACACAGCAACACAGAAAGCATAGATGGTTCTGATTTGTAATATTAATTAATTTCTCTCACCATCACTTTGAGAGAATGCCTGACAGAAGCCACTCAAGGGAGGCTGACTTGGTCTCAGCTCCAGAGGGTACAGTCCATCCCAGTGGGGAAGGCATGACGGCTGTAATGAGTCGGTCTGTGTGGTGAGAGCCGCAGTGCACTCTGTCCACACCTCAGCAGGTTAGGTAGCAGGGAATGTGGATAGAAGCTGGATTTGAATAGAATCCTAAGGCCTGTTCCCAGTGGCCTGAATCAGCCAGTTATACTCACACACATCTGTGGTTTCACAACCTCCCACACCAGTACCACAGATGGGGGAAGGGCTCCCATACATAAGCCTGAGATGAACATTTTATATCCATACAAGACCTTAATAAACAGTGACCTTCGAGTACTAACATTAGCAGACATGTTACTTTGAGAGTCTGATTGAAAAATATGCCATTTATCTGATTCTACCTTTGTTTTAGTTAAATTTCCATTGCTGTGAAGAGACTCCATGACCAAGGCAACTCTTACAAAGGAAAACATTTAATTGGGGCTGGCTTACAGTTTCAGAGATTCAGTCCTTTACCATCATGGCAGGAAACAGGCAGCATCCAGGCAGACATGATGCTAGAAAAGGAGCTGAAACTTCTGCATCTTGATCCAATGGCAGCCAGGAGAAGACAGTCTTCCAGGCAGCTAGGAGGAAGATCTCTTCCACACTGGGCAAACCTTCAAAGCCCACCCCCACAGTGATGCACTTTCTCTAAGAAGGCCACACCTATTCCAAGAAGACCACACCTAATAGTGCTACCTCCCAAAGGCCAGGCGTATTCAAACCACCACAACCTTAGATATCCATTCAGGACTCGAGAAAGACATGAAGAACTTACTTCACGTATTTATCAAGCTTCCTAGGTGGTCATGTATCAGATTATCTTAAAGCTTGACTATGCCAAGTGATGTGATGTCCAGAATCATAAGCCACAACAAAACCTCAGTGCATTTTTTCCTGCTTTACTATATAAACTTGAATTTGAGGAGCATAATATTTTAAAATGAAGAAGTCATAGAAATGCTAGTTCAGCAGGTAAAAGTGCTAGTTTTGTGCAAACCTGATGGACGAGGTTCAAACTTGTAGAACCCAGGTAAAAAGCCAGACATGGCATCGAATTTTCAGAATTCCTAGCACTCCTACTGCAAGACAAGAGGTGCAGAGAGGAGAGGTGCACGGAAGGTGGCAGGCCGTCTAGCTGAGAGTGCAGCGAGGCAGCAACAGCAAGAGAGACCCTGTTTAAATAAAACAAGGCGGAAGAACAGACTCCTGAAAAGCAGTCTTCTGACCTCCACACAAGTGCCATGGCAGACTCATGCTTCCACACACACACACACACACACACACACATGACTTTTGTTAAAGCCATAAACACCCACTTTAGATGTGAAGCACGCTGTTCTGAGAGTCTCACTCTGTAGTCCAGGTTGGTTCAAACTCACAAGTCTGCTGTCTCAGCTTCCCAAGTGCTGGGATTTCAGGCATGAGCCCCTATACTCAGTCCTGATTTTTACCCCTTCTCTATTCCAATAATAGGCATCTTCAAATCAATACTAAAGGAACATTGCAGCTTAGTGTCACTCTATTCCCAACTTACCCTTTCCTTAAATCAGATGCTTTATATGGCTCCTAGGGGAAAGTAGGTGTTAAGTGGAGAAGGACCAATGGTTATATGTTTGCGAGCTTTAGTAACACACTTGGAATTAAGCCATGCTTCTCTTCTTCATCTTTCAAGTTTTACTTTTGTACATGTTCATGTTCATGAACACCAGGTGTGTGCGCATGGGCCCATGTGTGGAGGTCAACAACCTTTCACCTTAACACAGGGCCTCTTTTGTCACTTACTCCTGTGCATGCCTTGCTGAGTTGCAGGCTTCTGAGGTTCTCCTGACTGCTTCCCATTCAGCAGCAGAATCACTTCAGTATGCACTGGAGATGCTCAGGCTCTTTCTTCATGGGTTCTAGGGACTCACAATCAAGCCCTCATGCTTAGACAGCAAGTACCTTATGAGTCATCTCCCTGGCTGGCAAGTTTCTCAGTTTTGAGTTTACCTATTTTACCTCATCAAAAATTACACACTGAGGCCCGGGCTGAGGTCTATACTGAAAGCTAGACATGCTATAGGACTCATGAACAGGTAAATTTAGGAAATAGATTTTCCTTTCAGTCCCAAAGGAGCCCATCACAACTGTAATGCATCATATTTTAACCCAGAATACTCAATTAAAAAAAACAAGTGGCCTGAGGTGGCTCAGCAGGTGGACACATTATCAGGCCTGAGGACCTAAGTTCAATTCTTCTAACCCACATGGCCAAAGACGAGAACTCCTGTGGGCTGTCCAATGATCTTCACGTATTGTTCACAATATAATCAATTAAATTAAATTTTTAAATAAGCTGGGCAGTGGTGGTGCACGCCTTTAATCCCAGCACTTGGGAGGCAGAGGCAGGCGGATTTCTGAGTTTGAGGTCAGCCTGGTCTACAGAGTGAGTTCCAGTACAGCCTGGGCTACACAGAGAAACCCTGTCTCGAAAAACCAAAAAAATAAAAATTTAAATAATTTTAAAAAACATGTTTAATGGCTATCACCTAAAACTAAGAATCCTAAAGTCTTTATAGAGAAAAAGATTACCCATGTACTGATATCCAAATTTATTTGATGAGTTAGCTTTCCTACCCCCAAACTCTATCATTCTTATTTTGTGAAGACAAGTCTTATGCAATAGATCATACTGGCTTTGAACTATCTGCAGCCCAGAAAGGTCTCACACACGTAGCTTAGCCTCCAAAGTGCTGGTATTAAGGTATGAATTACTATAACCATTTATTCCTGGTAACTAAGGATTCCAACTCATTTTTTTCTTTTTTTGGTAAATAATTCAATTCAACTAGCTCTTTTGATTAAAAATATTTTATGTGTGTGGAATACGTGTGTGTGTGGGGGGGGGTGTCACGGGGGGGGGGTGTTGCTGGGAGCATGAGTTCAGGAGCCTCCAGAGACCAGAGCTGTGGGATCTTGACTGGAGCTGGAGTTATAGGTGGTTTTGAGGAGCCTGATTTGGGTGCAAGGAAGTGAACTCAAGTTTTCTGAAGATTATTCACTCTCTCCACACCCTATTCCATTTTTTTTTGTTTTGTTTTGTTTTTTTGAGACAGGGTCTCTCTGTGTAGCCCTGGCTGTCCTGGAACTCACTCTGTAGACCAGGATGGCTTCGAACTCTCAAACTCAGAAATCCGCCTGCCTCTGCCTCCCAAGTGCTGGGATTAAAGGCGTGCGCCACCACTACTCCCAATTTTTAAAACATATTATAAATAGGACTTTTGCTTTTGCAGTGTTAAGAGATCACACTCAAGCTTCCAGCTAAGCAAACACTACCATTGAGCCACACCTTAGCCCAGCAAATGCAGAAATGAAGGTTCTATCTAGTGGTTTGTTGCTTAACCTGCCAGCAACCTGAGTTAACCTAACAGTGTGACATTTACTTGTAACTTATCCAATTACATTTTCATACACACTAAACCACAGTTGTATCTGTGGCAAAATGACCTACGTTAATCATGGCAAATTCAGTGTTTTTAGGCATAAAAAGTTAGCTGTCACTTTACCACCTTAAAGCACAACAGGCAATAGCTATTCAAAAGCATGGTGTTAGCTGGGTGTGGTGGTACACACCTAAAATCTCAGTAGATGGGAGACAGGCAGAGATCTCTGGGTTCAGGCCAGCCTGCTGCAAGGAAGTTCAAGGTCAGCCAGGACTACACAGTGAGACAACCCATCTCAAAACAAATAAAAATTATCCTTTAGACATTAAAAATAACAAAGATAATCACTAAATAGGATCAGTGAAAAATAAGTAGCAGTTCTGTACCAATGCAAGACAAAATATACTTTATTTTGACAGCAATGCACATGGTGCTGTAGGTGAGGCATGCGACTAGGAATCCGCATCACAGGCCAGTGCAGAAGTCAGTGGAAATAAATACTATTCTTAAGTCTTGAAGTTTCTTTAAGTTGACGACAGAGTTGTGTTCACTCACTGGAATGCAGCATTATATTCTCCCTGCTCAAGACAACCATGCCATTAACTAAGAATGCAAAGCTAAGTATAATAAGCTTTACTATAATCAGAGATTACTTAACGTCAATGACAGAAAGTTTCACTTGTTAAACCTCAGGCAAATTTTCTGCATAGACAACTTGGAAACTGAGCATACAAATATCTATCTATTCATTTGTATAACTAGCTGATTTCACTGTTCCTGTCTAATTCTCCAAAAGCAATTATCAGTCTGCCTAGAAATAGTTTGGATAAGAAGCATATTCCAATACTTTGTAATGTCATAAATTTAGGGCAGAAGTTGAGTCAAATCTGACCTCTTTCCGATTGGGGGTGATATCAGCTCAAATGCCATAGCTGAACTTAGATTCTAAGGAAAGATATGAAATAATGACCCTACGCAGAGACCCAGTCCTTTGATGAAATTATTAACACTACAGACTTGTTAAAATCAATTCACAAATTGTGGGGGAAGGCTGAAACACTTTGTGAAGCAGTGGTTTTAGATAAGTTGCTTCATTTCCGCCTTTTTTAGAATAGATGCAAATTAATGGTGTATGGCTCAACTGCTTTCTAAACACAATACTGTTTAAACAGTATGCTTTCATCTACACAAATACCGTATACATAGTCAATATAGCTTAAGATTGAGAAGAATCACTTTAACTACTAAGAAAATCACTTATCAAACTTCTGTTCTCTTATTAGGTATTTTAAAAAGTAACACAGGACCAAAACATCCAACTACCACTTTATTTATATTACTATGCTTAAGTTACATGGGAAAAGACAACCAAGCAGTTCTGCCCCATTTGAGAAAGTTTCCAATCAACACCAAGTACATGGTGACAAGGAACTAGGGATGGTGACATCTGCGGGTCAAGACTGACAAGGAAGAATGGGTTCTGGTGCTACAGTTCCTCTCCAACAAGAATATGGCACACTGGCCAGCACAAGCCACGCTAACACTGAGCCTCCAGCGCTGGGCACAGATTCGGATCTCTTCTTGAAGCTAGCAAATTAAGTGAAATAACTGGATTAAAAAAAAATTTAAATTAAGCCCAAATAAATTTAAAAACCATGCTCTTGACATATTCTCCACTCAAAATGTACACAAAACACTCCTTTTCACTCTAAAGACCCCAATTTTTTCCCTCACATAGCCCACCATGTAGCTGCAAACTCTTCTGCCTCAAGATGTAAACACAGGGAAAAAATTAACGGCATATGCATAAAATTCTCTCTACAAACTGCTGTTGGATGGAAAATACAAAATTAAAAAAAAAAAAAAGAAAGAAAGAAAAAAGGTTCCATCTTAGATTCTCACATCACAACCTCTTGTTCCGCAGTTCATGAATCCGACTCTGATGCTAAGGTGACAGTGTATGTAAGGAGATTTTGTTTCAGTGAAGGAGACCTGGGAAAAGATGGATTTATCGGTTTTCTTCAAGAGTTATCAGATGGTACATGCTCTTCAAAGCCTTCACTCTCTCGAACTAGTGCCCGTTCCAGGATCACGCGGCCTTCCTTATAGCGCTGGCTGTCTTCAGTTGCAAACTCATAGATCCATCCCAGTTTGCTGTTGCAGTTTTTGCAGCTCACATCTCGAACCATGTGGCGGCCAGTGAGCATGACCCGATCTTGAACTTCACTGTACTGCAAGTTAACTACCTAAAGAACACACACACACAAAGAAAAATCTTGTAAAGTCATGTAAGTTAGCTGATCATTATGACAATAAGTAAATGTATGAGCAATTAAGTAGTACAGAGCTGTGCATGCCCATGGTCCCAGTGTGGGAAGGAAGGCCAAGGCAGGCCCTCCTGAATTTGAGGTAAGAGCAGCCTTACTACAGTGAGACCCTGCCTCAAAACAACAAACTACCAACTACATTTAGCAGACAAAATTGCTCCTTTAGTTATACTCATGGTAGCCACCTGGAGCTAGTTTTAAGAGGGGATGGGATAACTAGGATGGGATAACTAGAACTGTGCCACTAGGCTTATAATCTTAGTATTTGGGAGGTAGAGACAGGAAGAAAGGGGTTCAAGGCTAGTCTTATCCACGTAGGTCAGTTTCAAGCCAGTCTGAATTACAGGATACTCTGGCCTCAAACCCTACCATGAGACACACACATAAGATATGAATATATCATACACATACACACACACACACACAAGGGAGCGTTTTTAAAAGGCTTATATAATTTTATGTTAATGAATGCTTTGCCTACAGGTATGCATGTGTATCTGGTGGCTGTGGAGAATAAAAGGCATTGGATTCTGTGAATCTAGAGTTACAGATGGCTGTGAGCCACCCTATGAATTCTGGAAACCAAACTTGGGTCTACTGCAAGAGCAACCAGTGCTCAACTGCTGAACCAGCTTTCCAGCCCCCAATCTAATGCAATCTTTATGTAGTACTGGACAAGCTCATGTCTTGCCATCTATATAGGATAGTCATATTTATGGCTGTAGAAAAGAAAAAGGTCTGGAACTGAAGCATGAGATATACTTTTGGGTCTAATTCTTAAATCACTCTGTAGTGATGTGTGTAAATAAGAACCTGAGTACCAGTGTTCCATAGTGTCATACGTGTTTCTAAAGACATTTTATATATACAAACAGGGTGGGACAGGCTAAGCCTACCACAAATCATACAACACAATACATTAGTTTCCTAGTAAATTCAAAGATAATAAAAACAGGAATTGGATTCTAAAATAATCTGTGGAGAATTTCCAACCATTCTAAATACCCAAGAAATCCTCTATGCTTTATTTTCTTCTAAAAGATCGATAGTTAATAAACGTGATCCTGTTATATGATCTTAATTCCAATTATTTAACTTTTGACACTGTAACATGAAAACCAGGGACTATTAATAAGTGAATGAGCAAGATTGAACATTAGTTAACAGGCAGCTGGTCTGCTATAGTAGTGACTCTGGTAAAATGTCAAGGGGACACAGTACTGATTCTCTGAGAAGCTTCTTTACTCGGTCAGAACAGAGGAATGTCTACTAGTGAAAACTTTATCTGACTTTCTAAAACCAGTCATTTCAAAAAAGATCTGGCTGGGTAGTGCTGGCCCACGCCTTTACTCTCAGCCCTCCGGAGGCAGAGGAAAACAGAGCTCTGTGAGTTTAAGGCCAGCCAGGTCTTCAGATCGAGTTCTAGGACAGACAGGGCTACACAGAGAAATCTGTCTCAAAGTGGGGGAAAAAGACTAGATCTGTATCTTAGCCTAGAAGACTTGGAAATTAAACTGTGCTAAGTTCAGGGTACACAATCACATCAACCAATACCAAACCTTTTTCATTTCAGGGCCAAGCAGACTACAGATGCACATCTGCAAATCTGTATACACTTTCCTTTTGGTAGACCAAAGAAGCCACATGGTAACCACAAAGCTGACTGGCAAGCATGAATTATAGCAAGAAAAGCTAGCTAGATTCATGTTCAACAAATAAATACAACAGCTGTCTCCATGGATAAACTAGTAACATACAAGGGAGAGAAAATGGCTATCTTAGCCTGTTTCCAAATTCTGTGAAGTCACTAACATTTTTAAATTGAACAGTTCCCAAAGAAACAGAGACCTATCCTTTTAATTGCTATTTTGAGACAGTCTCTCTGTGTAGCTGAAGCTGGCCCAACTGGCCTACAACTCACTGTGTCTCCCAGACTGGTCTCCAGTTTGTGGCCATCTTCCTGCCTCAGTTTTCCAAGCACTGGGATTACAGACAGAAGGTGCTACACCCTGCCTCTCTTCTGCTAATACATCATAAAAAGGCTTAATAAAAATACATTTTAGGCTTTATAAAAGTAAATAAATAAAATCATGTTCTATAATGTATCCCTGAAATTCCCATCAGAGACATGCTAATAAGCAATCACTTCTATAGGTTTCGACCATCACTCTGATATTTTCTGCTATCTGTAAATTCTCAGGAAACACACTCGTGTTGCTGTTGAATACAGCCATTGAAGACATGTAGGAATAAAGTTTTTTCCACGAACCTTGTTAAAAAGAAATGCTCTACCAGTGGCACCTGTGAACCGAGTAGAGATGAGTTCTGAGCGATTGGTCAGGATTGTATCACAGTTTGCACAAGAAAACAGACGGGTACCACCGATATGATCAAGAAAGATTCTGCCCATTTTGATAGCTGAAGTTCTAAAAACCTAGAACAAATAGAAAAAAAGAAGCATAACTTTAAAAACTTGTAGCAGCTATTGGGGGAGGTGTTACAGGCTACTTATATACTAAAATCTGTTTTTTTTTTCTAGTTCCTGCTGGGTGAAATATCCGACTTGGAATGAAGGAATTGATAGTTCACACACTAGACAAATAAACTGGACATCTCAAGTTGTTAAGAGTCATAAAACATGCTTAGCCAAGACCAAGGAATACTTCTCACTTCTCTTTTAGTTAGTATGGAAAACAAAAGGAAAATAAAACATTTTATAGCACAGATGGGGAATGGAGAGATGGCTCAGTGCTCTTAGAGCACTTTACTGCTCATGCAGAGGACCTGGGGTTGACTCCCAGCATCCATATGAAGACTCGAGTGTTACTAGACTATAACTCCAGGGAATCCTATGCCCTCCAAAGGCACAGGTCTACATTCAGGTAAAATACCTACATACAGAGGCTTGAAAGACGCTAGCATAGTGCCACTGTTAAGTCTACATTCTGAGCAGATGCTATGTAATTTGAGGAAAGACTCAAAAGTAAGGGGCACAGATGAGGTGATCAGATAAGAGCAGATGAACTTATAATTTCAAAACAAGAGCTTCAGGAAAATAGTTCATTGGTGGAGCACTTGTCCTGGAATGCATTGCTGGAAGCCCTGAGTTCTAGGCCAGCACCACAAAAACAAACAAACAAACAAACCAGAAACAGAAAAAAACAACAAAAACAAATAAAACCCAAAGCACCCATATACCCAGAGGGGACCTGAGTAGATAGATAAGCCTATGGTCACTGGTTTATTGACCCCTGTATAGGGACAACAGCACTAACTTCACTCAGTAAATCTGAGTCTAAAAATCTATGGAGCACTTATTTTAAAACTCACAATTCTGGGAGGCTTCACCTTCCCCACTTTCCACCCAAACAAGTTAACAGGTCAAAGGTTGCAGCTGTTACAGAATAGTAGCTGGAATGCAGTTCAACAAACTCGAGACAAAGTTCTTCCATTACCCTCCACTGTTTTTCCCAAGGGAAGGGGCACAGTGTAGACCTAGCTAGCTTAGAGGCTAGAGCAACCAGGACAGAAAAACAAGGAATGGGACTTTCCAGATATTATGCAACTTAGCCTCAAGAAATTTTCTGACTACTGATTGGATAAATTACAGAAGCACTAAATGCTCACCTAGCAAAGTCTTGAGACTGGTTTCTGAAACCTGAATAACTCACACTTCTCTATGTCAAGAGTTACAAGAGGCAACAAATTTAACCCTTAAATTCACTGCAACTTGTATCTTCTGAAGTACTTTACCTCTAGATATACTCAAAGAATATACCAAAGGTTTCATATTCAAGTGTTTCTGTATATGATCAGTCCCTGTGTTTCAAATGTTTCGTAACATGTTAAAATGGTGAATAGAGCTGATACAGCTGTCCTTTTGAGGGGTTAGCAGGGGGTGGGGGAGGTGGGGGGTGGGGATGGGAGAGATCCAGACTGATACCTGTAGTACTTTTTTTTTTTTTAAGAATTATTTATTTTTTATATATGTGAGTACATTGTTGTTTTCAGACACACCAGAAGAGGACATTGAATTCCATTACAGATGGTTGTGAGGCACCATGTGGTTGCCGGAAATTGAACTCAGGACCTCTAGAAGAGCAGTCAGTGCTCTTAACCGCTGAGCCATGTCTCCAGAACCTGTAGTACTTTCATGACCAATTAATAAGGAATCTATTTCTTCTTAGATTTATGAAGCTTTCCAGCCTTTTGGAAACTGCTCTTAGGCAATCCTAATGTCAATAAGAAGGGCATTGTGAATGGAGGAAGAAACACGAGAGAAATAAGGTGAATGGAAGAAAGCCAAGTATAATGACACGTTTGAAATGTCACACTAAAATCCATCTATGATAACTAAAAATATTAATTAAAAAGGGGAAACTAAGGCTAGGCTTGGTGTTGCATGCCTTTGATTCTAGCACTCAGGAGGCAGAGGCAGGTGGATCTCTGCAAGTTTGAGGCCAGCCTAGTTCACAAAGTGAGTTCCAGGACAGCTAGAGCTACACAAAAAAACCCTGTGTGGTGACAGAGAAAAAACAACAAAAATAATACATTAACAAGTGTCATCAGAGAGAGGAGTATCAATTAAGTTTGAGGTCTGCCTGGGAGAAAGGAAGTTCCAGTGCAGCCAAAGCTACATCAAAAGATTGTCTCTTAAAAAAAAAAAAAGCCACAATGTGTAAATGTAAATTCAACACAGACTTAACTGGGGTAAACTGACTTTCTGATTACATTTCTGGCAATGATTGCTGCTTATTTTTACAGTCCTTAAACACATTACTTTCCAAGATCACATACACATACCCAGAAACTGCTAATTTAGGGCCTATTAAGTTGAATCCATCAGCCCAGAGACACAGGCACTTAACAAAACTGATAAATTTCATTTGAACTGAATGCAAACTTTTATTAATTTAAAAAAGTTGAGCTGATACTTAAAATTTAGGAAGTTAAGAGTTAGGGATGTACCAAGGTAATCTTGGCAGTCAAGAGTCAGAGCCCCAGGGAAACACAATTTTCAGGCCAGCTTGGTTTTCTTAGTGAATTCCAGACCAATCTCAACTACAGAAAAAGACCCAGATGTAAAACATTAACTAAAATGTGGGGGAACAGGGCTGAGGATGTACTTCAGTGGTAAAGTACCCACCTAGTGTGTCTAAGGCTCTAGATTCACTCCTTAGCACCACAAATAAATTCTAGGTGGCTGGACAGAGGACCCATGTTCAGCTCCCAGCAACCACACCAAGAAGCTCATAACTGACTGTAGATCTAGTTCCAAGGGCTCCAGTAGTCTTTTCTGGTCTCCATGGTCACTCATACATATGGCTGACCAACATACACATAAATATTGCAAAAATAAAAATTTGGAGCAGGAGAGATAGATAGGTCAGTGGTTAAGAGTACTTATTGATCTTGCAAAGGACTCAAGTTCAGTTCTCAGTGCCTATGACACCAGCTCCAGATCTGTATCAGTACCTCTTATGGCCTGCTCAAGGGTACCTGCACACAAGGGACACGAGTATGCATGCACCTACACATGTATGCGTGCAAACATGTACACATACACACACACACATGAAAACACTAAAAACCTTAACAACAAAATTTGGTTAGAAGGGCCTGCACTCTGTGTGTTTGTGTGTGTGTTAATCAGGTAACAGGGAATGCACAACATATTCTCCCACAGCAACTGAGTACTGTTAAGCTAAGCAGTTTATCATTGTTCTCTATACCAATTTGTTTTTTCATTCTCCACTGGTCCTGTTTGGACCTTGTACCACTATTTCAACTTATGACTCTCAATATAAGTAAGGCATTCAGCACACACATGTGAGCAATTAATTCTTATGTTTATAATGCTATAGTAATTGTTTAACAAAAAGGATCAACAGCCAAGACTTTACAGTTCAGTCATTTTATAGTCATTCAGTTTCAGGTAGAGTTTCTGAGATTTGTTTTATAGGTAATTTTCTTTCAAAGTTTCAAATATCAGACATTACTTAATTCCAATGAAATGAACACTTCTATTTCTAGATCACCCTTAGGTACTACTATGGAAGATGCCGTGGCTCGAAGTGGACGTTATGCATTCAACCTACATCATTCTGTCCTCGGCTCAGTGTTAAATGAACAGCTGTGACCGACCATTTGGTACCGAGGGTAAATAGGTTTAATACGCCTTCTTTCCTGCTTCAAATTCACATCTATTTTTTACTCTACCCAAGTATTTTTACTGGCTTCAATTATATGATTCATTATCAAGACTAAAAATATCTAAGACGACCTATATGTTACACGGTTCCTGTGATTTCCATTTACATATAGACATATCTGTAACTACAAAATACACTTATTTGCCAAAAAAGGTTATATTGTCAACAGAAGTAAGCCAAACATTATTTGCCATCAACTCTACATGGTCATTAGATCCCAGCAAGCCTTAGCTTTACAAGGTTAAAAAATTGAAAACAGTACTGAAGTACTAAAGCTGCCATCAGTTACAATCCCTCTGCTACATCCTGAAAATCTGTATCCCCATAAACTTGTACATTGAAATCTAGTCATCAGTGTAATGGAATCTGGGGAGTAACTGGGTCATGAAGACAGGTCATCAGTAGAGGATGCTAGCTGACTTACCCTTTTTATGATGAAGATACATCTAAAGGGGAACATCAATCAACCAGAAACTGGCCTCTACTAACACCATTTCTGCTGGTGCTTTTTTCTTTGAACCATGGTAGATAAATTCCTGTGTTTATAAACCACCCATGCTACATTGTTCAGCTACAGTAGTCTGAAGAAAGCCCTGAAGCGACATTAACAGTGTGAACTCTTAGACTTGAGTATGTCCAGTGTATGGGAAACTCGCTGCACTTAGTACATATCATTTAACTGTGGTAATTCTTAAGTGTGTGTGAGTGTGTATGTATGTGTGTATAAACCCTACCTCTATAGGTGCAAAAATACAGAGGTGCAAAAATATATAGGTGCATTCCACAAGTAGTCAAGGTAGTCTCTAAGTCTTATTCCAGTTCTCACTTCCCTCACACCTAGAGACCAAACAGCTGTTGGAGTTGGTCTCTCTCAGGTTGACCACAAATTGTCTTCCTCTTGTATTCCCTAGTTCAATGGCAATCTAATCATACACTCCATAAAATTAGAAAACTGTAAATGTAACAATTCCACTTAAGTCAGTTTAGGAAACCTTTCCTCCTTTTATCACTGAATTCCAACACTAATTCCATCTAAGATTGTTAACAGTGATTGTCTTATTAAATCTATCAGACAGTCTCAGTAACTTGTATTGGACTGATGCTACAAAGTACAGTGAAATACAGCTCAGTCACCACCTTGCAAAAACTCTGTGAGACTTCAAATGCTATGTAGTCCAGCTTTAGCACCTCCCAAGTGATGGGAATATAGGCCTATGCAATCATACCTACCTAGGGATGAGTCTTACCCAAACACCTTAGGGGCTGAGGCACAAGTATTTGGAATTTAGAATCAACCTGAGAAACCAAGTGAAATTCTGTCTTAAAATTTAAAAATTAAAAGTGAAGGGGCAGAATTTGAAAAACGGCTAAGGATATGTGTAGCTTAGTGAAGAACACCGTGTCCAGCATTATGAAGCCCAAATTTGATTCCTAATAATGGCAGTGGGGGTTGACACTAAACTTTTATTGTGCTAACTGTGACTCAGTGGTAGAGTGTTTACTAGCATATGAGAGGTCTGTCTTCCAGCTTGGGTTCACCTAGCAGAATCTCCAATCTCTTCATCTGTCAGTTGGTCAACATTGTTTGTCGACTCTGAAGCACTTTACTGTATCCCACTGCAAATCATTTGATATTCTGCCACGCTAAGTTCCATTTATGGCTGAAATTAGGGCCAAGCTCACAGCAAGGCTATGTCATATTTATGATGTGGCTCCTACTTCAACATTCAGAGCAAACCCATTACAATACTATTGTGTAAGTGACATGTAAACAAGGCTCTTCTGGCAGTACATTTGCATAGTTCCAAGCTACTAAATCCTAAAGCTGAAGTATCAAACTGAGTTGTTTAACAGTTTACCCGCTAGTTCCAGAATCTACCTTCCCTTACATGAGGGATCAGGATGAAAATACAGGAAGTTCACAGGCAACTCAGGCATTTTACTGATTATCTTCAATTTTTGCCACCAAAGAGCATCCGTAGCCACCTAGAATTTCTAACTTCTATCTGTATCATAAGATTCTAATGAAGTAACGATAGCTTAGGATCTCCACCTTTAATTTTCTTAATTATACACTATATAAGTTAATTAAAAAAATAAAAACTACTTTTCTCTGAGAAACCCATGAGACGATGTCCCTAGGAATGAATGATTTTAAAAATTGGGCATGATGATTTTGTATAAATTCCTAGTTTCCAGGCCATAAAACAATTGTCTAAAAAGCCTGTTTGGCTCTTTTATATGTACAATGTGGTATTTCATAGTGGGTTTGGTCTTTCCCACCATCCACAGATAGGCTCACAAGCAACTATAACTCCAGTTCCAGGGTGTCTTCTGGCCTCCATCGGGACCAGACACACACTGGTGCACAGACTACATGCAGGCAAAACATCCATACACATAAAATAAAACCCAATCGAAAGAACAGGAGTCAGCAAACCAAGGCCAGCAGCCCAAATCTAGCTCACCTGATTTAACTGCCCACATGTTATGAATAGAATTCTTTCAAAAGGTTAAAAAGAAGACATCGTATTTTAGTAGTTTGGACTATAGCCACACTTGTCCTTACCAGCAAAGTCTATCCTGCTTACAACACTGAGATAAGTAGGGAGAAAGCCCATCACTTAGAAGGCTTTCTCAGAAAAACAGAAACCTGGTTGACAATCTGGTATAAAAATCAATAGAAATAAATGACAAGTTACTGGAATGCCATTCCCATTTTCTTCATGGCTTTTCTGACTGACTTCATGGCTTTTCTGAGTTGGGCAGTAGCTCGGGCTTGTAATCTCAGCACCCAGAAGACTGAGCAGAGAGTACTAAAAAGTTTAGAGCAGCCAGTGTGAGTCTTAGTCATCAAGATAAAGATCCTTGGCTTACTGTAGCCAGTTGAGTATACTGAAGATCAACTATATGAAGACAATTCAAATCAATTAAACCCAGCTGGTGACTCTGCTCCTTACCCCCAGGGACTTAGACAGTATGGACTAGATCTAAGGCCAGGTACTGTTCATAAATTTCTGTTTTCCCTCCCTCAATACCTTTGTAACCTTGAACAAATTACAAATTACTCTGTTTCCTATGTAAAATGGCAACAGCAGTATCTCAGAAGAAAATTAAATGAAGATACTCTACCCTGAGAACAGTGCTTTGTATAATGAATGCTAAATAAAGGTCATAAAAGTAGACGCTACATCCCATTTCATTCCTGTCCCACCACAGATGAGGAAGAAGGGTTCAGGATAGGAAACAGTAGTAATTAACCAGCTTCACCTCCTGTTAATTACAGCAATGCTAAGTACCCAGGTAATAGAAATTATAAATAAGACTAAAGCTAGAGACCTAAGATTTCAAATTCTTGGTGTCTCAATTCTAGGTCTTAAAATAGGTATCTGCCCTCCCTATAATTAATAATCCAGTATGGTCTCAATCCTGGCAAATGGATTTAGCCCAAGGAGGCACCACTTCCTAGCTCTAAAAATACCAGGGAGAACAATAGGCATCTATTTGCATTTGGATAGGATCTCCTGGTGGAAAATATCCACTTCAGAAAGACGAATCCCTGCTTAAGGAATTAGACCTTTGGGGTATTTCCTCAAACACCCATCACAGAGTTCCTTCCAACACTGGACAAAGCAGAGGGGGTTTTCATTACACCAGATGGGGGAAGACAAACACTGTATAAAGAGCATGGTACACATGGTTCTAGCATGGGAAGGGTTACAAAAATCTGCCCCTTCCAGAAGTAGTATGTTTTGATACTGCTATAATGGATTCACGTGGAAACATGGCTGTATATTTGGTTTTCAGTCTCTTCTCTCTAGAACAAAGGAAAAGAACAAAAACCATAAAACTTTGAATAGCTAGGATAATTATTATCATAACAATAAACATTTGATGCTATTGCATCATTAACTATTTACATAGCAATTTGTTAACAAAACTCAAACGAAAGTTACATGAGGACACAACAGTTCCTTCTATAAAATCTATTTTTTTCCTTTCTGTAATACTGGAAATCAAACCAAATACCTTGCACATGGCAGGTAAACACACAGCACTACGTTACATGCCCAACCCATTTTTCTTAGTTTTGTACAGGGTGTGAGCAAGAGGCAAGTTTCAATGACACAAGAAAGCTGTGTTATTTTCTTACGGTATCAGTTCACTCTGCCGGGTCAAATGATGTCCTGCCTATGGGGCTGAATCTTCATCTGACAGTAATTTAAGTTACCTGCCTGGTCTTCTAAGATAATGCCTTATTTTATGTTTTGTTAAACAACTTCCATGCTGACTAGATTTCTAGAATACTGCTTAGTCATCATTAGAAAATAAGACCAGTCACATTAACTCTGCAGTTAGTCATGAGTCAGCAAATAATCAGAGTTGGTCATCGCCCCAAAAACTTCTTGGCAAGACAGACATGATCCCTTTGTTTGCTGTGATGCAACACTAAAAGCTTCTTCCAGACTCAAGTACTAAATAGAAAATTCATATCTGGTTAACAGTTCTAAAATTAAAATTATAACTTGTTACCACACAGTAGTACCAGGAAAAAAGGTTTTAATTTACATAACTATCAAGGCACTATAAAACAAAAGACACTCTAGAAACAAATATACTCAGGACTATCTTCACATCTCATGAATATACATTTAGAGCTAGTTTCATGTTTTGGACTTTTTTTCAGTGAAGTATCAAGTTTAATTTCTTTTTATAGTGATTGGTGCCTTATTTCCTTATTAAAAATATTTTTATTAGACCTATTTAATTATGTGGGCCACACGAAGGTCAGGACAGCATTGTGGAATAAGTTCTTTTAATCATGTGGGTCCCTGGGTTAAAACTCAGGTTGCTGTATTTTTATCAAGCACCTTTACCTGCAGGACTTTCTTGCCATCCTTTTTTACTTCTTATTGCTTCTAAATCTCTTTAGCGGACAGAGAAGGCAAATGAGTCTAGGAAAGAGTTTCAATATTCCAACTAGATGCTCTTGTAGAAGAAGCCAAACATATTTTGCCAAGCATGTTTAAGAAAGTTACTTTTAAATAAACGTTCTCTGTATAAATTTAACATATTTCATTGTGTGCCTTTCCTAAAGATGGTTGCCACACATAAACTAAGGGGAAAATTTGTACTGAACACTGGGCCAGATGAGGATGTAAGACAGACATTATTTAGCACACCTGTAATCTCAGCACCAAAGACAAGGCAGGACTGTCAAGAGTTCAAGGATAGCCTGGCCTCGGTGCATGAAGACTCTACTGAAAAACAACTTCATTAGTCCTTTCTAAGTACAAAATACCCTGTGCTCTGGTGTGCTCTCAAAACACACCCACGCGCACACCCCAAATCGTGCATGTTCATCTTCTTGCCACAGTAAATGCTCCAGGGATGTTTTTCCTAAGCCCTTCTGGCCTACAGCACCCCAGAGGCTTTTCATTTTCTAGGCCCAACATCTGATCTCTTCAGAATACTTCCTACTTCCTCCTCCTGGTGTCTCCCTGCCTCATCTTTGAACTTCTGTAACACTCATTTCATAACTTACCAATATTTAGCGTTGCACTGTTTTTTTCGATTTCATTGGTCTGTAACCTTTCACTAAACTCCGAGTCCAGAGAGAGTTCACCTTTTCTGGAATCTCCTTCTTACCTAATACACTATAAGTAAATATGGGATTAATTCTTAGTGAAAGAACCCATCAAGGCACTTACATCTGGCACAAACATGCACCCAAGAAACATCCATTTCCACTTTTTCTACGCTATAGTGCAGCTGCAATCCTGCCTATGCGGCTATGCAAACCGATCTGATGTTTCCTACTATGCCTGTTAACCTGAACCAGCCAAGTTCACTTATTTTCCAAAAGCAAGGTAAGCCTGAGGTTACTTTCAGGTTTTCCATCTGTCGAAGGCCACCTGAAATAAAAATCCTCAGCTTTCCAACAGGGCTCTGTAAACAGAAAAAAAGTTTAAAAATACATGAGCTGTACACCTTCCCTTACTGTCTGTCACTCCAAAGGGAGGTCCTGTCGGTGTCCGGATTAAACAGACCTTTGTACTACGGCGGCTTCCCACTCCCGCTGGCAACACTCGGACTTCCTACCTACCCATACAGCAGCGTGGAATAAAGGGGCGTGCGGGAGTGTGCCTACCCCCGCCGGCAGGGAAGAGCCTCCCGGGCGGCTCACCAGGCAGCGGCGGGGGTCTGCGCCCGGCCGACCGCCCGCAGCCGGCCCAGCTGATCGCGCCCACGTGACGCCCGCCAGCCAATCGCCCGGCGCAAGGCGGAGCGCGCGGCGGCGGCGGGGCCTCCACGGCACAACAAACACAGGCGGAACAGCTGGGCAGGCGCGGGCTACCGGGCGCTCAGCACCCGCGGGCTACCGAGCAGTGTCCCCCACAGCCAGGGTTCGGAGGGCAGCGTGGTAGGGGCTGGCACCGAGGCGGGCACGGCCCACAGCCCAGATACTTGGGCATGAGTCGGGCCTCAGCAGCGGGCGGGGTACGAGCGCGGCCCCGGAGCGCGGGCCCGCGGGCCGACCCGGAGCGGAGCCCGGGCGCGCCCCCGACGCTGCGGCGGGGACGGCTGCGTGGGGGCGGGGCGGCCTAGGAAGTGGGGGTGTCACTGGGAGAGCTGTCTCCGGACCGGCGGCCGAGGCGACAGTCACCGAGGGCGGCGGGGAGGCGGGCGGGGGCCGCGGGTCGCCAAGGGGTCGCGGCTGTTGCGGGCTCGCGGAGCGCTCGACTGCGCGGCGGGGGCGGGCCGACGGCGGCCGCCGCGCCACAGCCTCACAAAGAGCGACGGCCCGGCCCGCGGCCCTACGGTTCTGAGGGGCCCTGGTGGCCCGGCCGGGACCCTGGACGAGTGGAGAAGGGGAAGAGGCACTTCCTGCCTGGGCCCCCGCCCCGGACCGCTCCCCGGGGTCTTCGAAGCCGCCGGCCTAAGGGCTTCGAGCCCCAGCCAACTCCGATCCCAGCGCCCGCCGCCGCACTCACCTGCGCGCTGGGGATCGGCGCTACCAGCAGCTCTTCGCTCCTCAGCTGGGTCGAAGCCCCCTCGGCCTCCAAGTCTTCAGGTTTAGTCAGGCCTTGGCCCCGCCTCTCCTCGGTCGGGCCTCGGCGTCAATCACCCAGCGTGGCCCCGCCCTCCCATCAGGCGGCTCTCCCGGTTGGCCCGCAGCACCCTTCATTTCTAGGCTCCGCCCCTCTCCCTGGCACTCTGCCCCTTCCGCCGGGCCCCGCCCCTTCTCTGGCTCACCCTCCCCCACTCTTGCCCCCTTACACCCCGCCGCCCACCCCGCCCCGAAGCCGCAGAGGATGGGCGGGCTCATCGCTGCTCGCCCCGCCCCTAGTTCGACACCTTGCAACCTTTCAGCCAATCAAGGAGGCTAACTCTGCCTCTTCGGCCGAGGCGGCCAATGTAGTGAGAGTGAGGACCCACCCCCCCACTCCCAGCTGAGTGCACACAACACAGCATCCACGTGAGTCAGCTTCTTAAAGGAGACACCTCAGCCTTCAGTAATTGCCGCAGCTGGGACTAATTGCCCGTCATCAGCGTCGCCAGGTGGCGGCTGAGGCCTTAGCTTCCTGATAGCCAAGGAAGCCTAGAAGACGCGAAAACAGCCGGTTGTTGCCTAGTCAAAACAGGTATTAAGGTTAAGGTGCACCCTAGGTTGAAATGCCCGTTTTGTTATTCGTTCAGGCCACTTGTCTTACACGGAATTGCCTTTAAGTATGTGGAGATTATCTGTCTTGCTGTTCCTTATCCCGCCCTCACCATGTTAAAGATAAGTTGGAAGATTTTTGCCATTCCATTGGCTTTCCCAGGTAATTAAAGATAACACAAATACCCCCCCCCCCAATTTCATGTATAAAATAACACATAAAAATATATATTATATAAACGTATACACACATATGCTAGCACTTGAAATTAGTTTGTAACATGGAATATGTGTTCTGAGAAGACCTTGGTACTTAACTCATTAACTATAAACCATAAACCCTCCAGTATTTTTCATTCACTTAAAAAGAGAGTTACTCTGGCCTGGCTTTGTAGAACATGCCTTTAATCCTAGTCTACCAGGAGGCAAAGGCCAGGGGACCTCTGAATTCGAAACTACCCTGGTCTATAGAGTGAGTTTCAGGATAACCAAAGCTGCATAGTGTCTCAAAAAAAAACCAAAACAAAAAGCTACTCTGACCATCAAAGATAAAAGACTATGTTTAGATAAATGAGAATTTTGCAGGAGAAAAACACTTTTAGATGTATTGGGGGATTCTCATAATCCCTTTATTTTTATTTACTTTCATGCAAGACGGTTACATTTAGAGCTGTGCACACTCCTGTAAGGCTCTCATCTGTCGTCACTGCACTCTGGAAAGTAAGGCAAGAGGATCAGGAATCGCCACAATGACACTGTCTTACATTGTTACAGGGAAGTACAGTGCCTCATTTCCACCCAGGATTTGGAAACAAGGCCAGGGTCTCACACACGTTAGACAAGTCCTCTGCCAGTCAGTTACATCATGCTCCCCCTTTCTGAAGTACTGGATTGAGACACATTCCAGCTACAATGCCCACGTTGGTCTCCAGCTTTCCATCCTCCGGCTGCTGCTCCTGAGGGCTAAGTTACAGATTTGTGCCACCAAGCCTAGCGTGCTGCCTCATTTCCTAAGACTGCTCTTCTCTGCTGACAATTTCAAAATGGAGATGGGTGGAGCACAGAGTACTTCCTCAACTTGCTTTTGTCTTTTTAATTTAGCAGCCATGATCAGTCCTCTTCAATTTTATTATATATATGGATGTGTCTTCATAAATACATGTTGGTCTGGGTGCTGGAGGAGGCCAGGAAGGTTGTCAGATCCTCTGGAGCTTGAGTTACAGGCAGTTTAACATCCAACATGGGCATTAGTAATATTGGAATTAGAGGACTCCTGCCCTCTAGAGAGCATCAAGTATTCTTAACCACCTAGGCATCGCAACATCCCTCATGATTCTCTTTTTTTTTTTTGGTTTGGTTTTTCGAGACAGGGTTTCTCTGTGTAGCCCTGACTGTTCTGGAACTCACTCTGTAGACCTGGCTAACCTTGAACTCTTGAACTCAGAAATCCGCCTGCCTCTGCCTCCCAAGTGCTGGGATTAAAGGCGTGTGCCACCACTGCCCGGCTCTGATCATTCTTTAATGCAAATGTATTCTTCTCCACAAACTACAGATCCAGGTACTTGAGTCACTCTTAGATGGTAATCCTTATGCTTTTCCAATGCCAGAGAGACACTGGATGGATATAGAGACTCTCTAGAGCTTGAAACTCAGCCTGCCCTGAGTGGAACCTGTATCTTCTTTCAACAGCAGAGACATTTCTTTAGGCCTTGGCTGTCACTACTCTCTCATGTCTAGGGGACTATAATCCAACCCCTATCCTGCCGTGCCTCCTGCCTGTCCGACCGTCACCTTTAACTTAAGTTGCTGCAAGTATTTATGAGGTGAATTGTTGGTATCTGTTAAATGAAACTTATAGGAAGTATTGTTTGAAACTGAACTACTACACTAGTCCAGGGTTAAAGAGGGGGGAGGGGCCACTCACACTACAGTTTCCACAACAATATTATATTGTTTTTCTCAGGGGTAGAGTGTATGGGGGGGGAGTGGCGTTGGGGTGCCTGATGGGAAATTCACACACACAGAAACCAATAAAAGGTTAAAAAAAATATATGGTTACTAATGCTACATCATCAAGCTAAACAAAGTTGTTTTTTTTGTTGGTTTTTGGTTTTTGGTTTTTTTTGAGACAGGGTTTCTCTGTATAGATAGCCCTGGCTGTCCTGGAACTCACTCTGTAGACCAGGCTGGCCTCGAACTCAGAAATCCACCTGCCTCTGCCTCCCCGGTGCTGGGATTAAAGGCATGCACCACCACTGCCTGGCGCAAAGTTGGGTTTTTGACCTTCAGAAATTGGGGCTAGTTAGTTGGGTGGTAGGGGTACATGCTGTTAATCCCAGCACGCTGAAAGCAGAAGCAGGCAGATCTCTGAGTTCAAGACCAGCCTGATCTACAGAGCAAGTACCAAGACAGCCAGGACTACACAGAGAACCCCCGTCTCAAAAAAAAAAAAAAAAAAAAAAAAAAAAAACACCACACACACACACACACACAGAAAAAAGAAAGCAGAAGTGCTGCCAGATATGGTAACTTAGCCCTGTGTACTTGAGGTTGAAGCTGAGTTCTGGGCTAGTCTGAGACCCAGTCTCCAAGCAAATAACCAGGAGTCAGAGACAGAGAGGCTAATTTCTGTTGAACTAGTGATGGAGCTCCCTTTATCTTAATCAAAACACGAACACAGGTAATCTGATACTAGGCAGTGACTTGGTTTTAGGTTTTTTTTTTTTTAATCTATTGTTTTTGGTTTTGTTATTTTGCAACCATGAGGTTCAAATCCTGGGCCCCTGGATCCTGAGCAAGCGATCTTCTAAGTTATCTGTTCTGTCTCCTGCCCACACCCTAGAAAGAAGTAACTCATCTCATTTTTTTATTTCTGCTTTTTGTAGTCTCCAATTTTTTTAAACAACGAAACTCTTTTCTGTTTGGTTCATCAGAGCACTCATTCTATTTTATGGAATGAGCTGTTTCCTGACCTAAAAATTAAAGCCATTTAACCTCTTCAGGATGAGTCTTTGTACATTTGTCCTGTCAGATTGATCGTCGCAAATGGTCGTCGTAGTCTCATGTTCAGTACCCTAGCTTACAGCCCAGCAAACGGTAGTTCTAGCCCAATAGCCGTATTTAATCCTGTGTGTCCCTCCCCTTGGTTTGTATTGACATCATATCCCCTCTCCCCCCATCTTGGTGCCTGAAGCATGGATGGAGCGGGCATTAGGGCTAAGAGCTGAGAAGAGTATTGATTCTGGGAGCTGTGTGCAGCTGGACTACTTCTATGTTTTGTTATTGTTTTGGGGTTTTTTTTTTTTTGACTTAAGCTAATGAGAATAGACAAGTTCTTTTAGGGGTGACTGTCAATTCACATAGCTATAACAAAAATAGTGGCTGGAGATACAGATCAGAAGTTTGACATTTGTCTAGCATATATGCAGACAAAAGTGGGGTGGTGGGACCCACAGACTAGTGACTTAAGTGGCAAATATTTATTTAGCACAATTCTGTAGGTGGGAAAGGCCAGGTCAAGTTGCTGGTAGATCTTGTGTCAGGTGAAGGCCTGTGTCTTGACTTATAGACAGTCATTTAGCCTTATTTTCATGAAGTCTAGGTATCTCATCTTTTCTTAGGTCACTAATTTCACCCATGAGGGCTCTCAATTACAAAAGGCCCCACCTTCCAATACTATCCAGTTGGGGAGAGAAGAATATTCAGTCTGTAGGAGGGACAAACAAATTTATTTAACTAATAATCACAAGTTGATAGTGAATATATATATATATATATATATATATATATATATATATATATAGTTGTAGATCTACCACTTTAATAAAAACTACCACAAAGGTGACAAAATTCAATCACATTTTTAGACTGGACAGATCTATCAAGTATTCAAAATCATGGACCAAACATTTATTATTTAAACTTTTATACATATGGCAAACTGTGTTCTATTTAGCATCCTATGCATATGCATAATTGGGTGTACATAAAATAATAAATGTATAATTTAAGCTACCAATCAAAATAGAAAGCCACCAAAACAATATTCCTTTGTAGCCAACCTCTCCTTCCTTTAGACCCCATAAAAATTACTCCAGAGGCAGGCAGTGGGGGCATACACTTATATTTAATCCCAGCCCTTGGGAGAGAGAGGGCAGTCAGATCTCTATGAGTTCAAGGTCAGCCTGGTCTACAGAGTGAGTTTCAGGAAGGCCAGGGCTATGCAGTGAAACCCCATCTTGAAGAAACAAAGACAACAAAGATATCCCAGGCTGCAGCCTGAA
Source organism: Grammomys surdaster (assembly GCF_004785775.1). NCBI lineage: Eukaryota > Metazoa > Chordata > Mammalia > Rodentia > Muridae > Grammomys > Grammomys surdaster. Next base: position 2,267,615 of record NW_021604762.1, on the reverse strand, counting down.
GCCCTTGAGCACTTTCATTTTTGTGGCCTGCTGTTAACTTTGATAATGTATCCCTCTCTAAACTGTACTATCACTTTGTTGCCAATAAAATTACCTTGATAATTTTTCTAATCTGTATGTATGTTATTTTCAGTTCTTTGGATAAGAGGTAAAGAACACAAAACACTTAACCTAGATCCCAACTTTTGGTGCACAATCAGTGTTAAATACTTAGCAAACATCCCTAGACTAATTACGTGCTACCTAAGTACTGCTGTTGTTTCTTCTTATTTCTGTAACCCTTGATGATGAAGCAATCAGAGTTTCTATTTTTTTTTAGCACTATCTGCTGAACATAATGTGAAGTTTTCCTCATAGTCTGTCAAGCGCATGACTGATTGGTCTCTTTTATGGTTCAACTTGAGTGGAATTCTGCAGATAGTTTGATACAATTTTCATCATGAAATTGAAAACCATGATATTCAGCTTCTTTCAAAAACCCATCTGAACACAAAAAGTCAATAGCAAAGACCTGCAGACTCTTAAATAAGAATTCTAAGAACATGGTAGGAAATGTCTAGAGTCCCAGCAAAGGTAGAGATCAGGAGTTTTGGACCAGCCTAGACTCTGAGTCTGTCTCAAAATAAAAACAAAAAGGCCCTGGGACAGTGGCTCTAGTTTAGCAGTTGAGTAATTGTCACACATATTCAATTCCCAGAAAAGAAGATTCTATCAGTGAGATCACATGCACACTAGTGATCATATTACCAATGGCAGTTAAGAAAATATACTTTAAGCAGAGATGAATTTTTCAGATACCATCTAGAAAAGCACTAGGCTAATCTATATGAACGGATACATCATGATATCCAAAACTATGTTTACAAGTGGGATCTATATAGGATTATAAACCATTTCAGAGCTAAGTTTTTGCAAAACAAAGGACACAATATGCATTTCTATGTGTACAGATATCTCCTTAACTTTGCCAATTAGAAAACTGTTATAAATATTACCATTGGCATTTTAAAATTAATGTGTCCTTGGCTTTCACAGAGGATGGGTTAAAATAAAATGAAAATATCAAGAAGCTTATGCAACATAGTAGTAGAATACTGGCCTAGGACAGTAAAGGTTCTGGATTCTGTTCTTAGCTACACACACACACACACACACACACACATCGTATACATGCACACAAACACAAAATGTTCATGTTTGTTAAAAGCACCAAACAGTTACCACTGTTAAGGTCTAAGTAGCTGAAGTCCAACTTGAAGTAGTTGATGCATAAGAAAGATACTTTTAAAGTTATTTAAAATTTTTAAAATATTTATTTTATGTCTTAAGTGTTTTGCCTCTATGCCTGGTACTGGTGGAGATCAGAAGAGGGTGTCAGATCACCTGGAACTGGCTTTATGAGTGGTTGTGAGTCACCATGTGGGTGCTGGGAATTGAGTCTGAGTCCTTTGCAAGAGCAACAGTGTTCTTAACCACTGAGCTAATTCTCCAGCCCTAAATTAATTTTTAAATAGGTATTTCGCATCCCAAGCTAAATTTGAACTCAAGATCCTCATGCTTCAGCCTCAGCTCTAGATTACAGGTATGTACACATACCTGGCCAAAGCAAATGCATTGGTCCGTATCGCGGGAGAATGGGATGGGTGGTTTGATCTGAGTTTAGGGGATTTAGAGGCAGCCAAGACTTGCTAATTCTGTCTTAGTATGTCATTTTCTTCACAGACAGACTTAAATTTCCGTGTGATTCTTGCGGCAGCTCCATGTTTGCATGACTTCCTTCCCAGAAATGGGCTTATTTCTCCTTTGTGTTCCATTTTAGAAATGGTTCTGTTTGCTCTGATGTTTCAAAGACCAATCACTATAGCTACGGGTGAGGAGGCAGTATCCATTATTAACAGTCACTATTCTCCACACTGTACCATTGGAGTTGAGAATGGCATTACCCAAAATGAAGGTGATTCTGCTCTGGACAGTCACAGCTATGTGTCCTTATTGCTGACTTTGTTAGAATATACATGCTAGCATCTTTGAGAAATCCTAAATAACTAATATGCACTTAGTTAAAGGCCCTATAAAAGTCAGCAAACTGAAGACAGTATGAGAAACAGAGACCTAGAGGGAAGGCTGCAGATAACTAGAAGTGCCAAGCTAAGAAATTTGGCTGGACCGATACATTTTTAAAGAATTTAATGACTAACTTATATATGTATATGTATATGCATGTATATAATATATATATATTATGTATACACATACAAATATAGCATTTATATATAATATATTAATAATAATATATTAAATATAAATTTATAATCTATTATAAATTAATAATATATTATATATAAATTAATTCCAAAGACATGGGACCTAGTAGGACAAACCTGTAATCCTCGTACACTGGGAGGCAAAGGCAAGAAGTTTGTAAGTACAAAGTCAGTCTGTGTTACATAGTAAGGACCTGTCTCTTAAACAACAAAACCAATTAATTCTAAGGAGTTACATTTGTTTTTTTCCTTTTCAGTGCTGGAGATTGAACCCAGGTAGGGTCTTATATATACTCTATACCAAGTTACATCTCTAGTCTTTCCATTAGTTTGAGGCAGACAGAGTCTCGCTTACTTACCTAGGTTGGCACTGAACTTTAAACCCTTTTATATAGTTCTTGAAAGGGCTTTGTTTTACCAAAGTTCATAATTATGGCAGTAATCTGGAAGAGGGGTGTCCACAGTCAGCCGTTTACTTATGTATGTATGTATGTATGTATGTATGTATGTATGTATGTATGTATGTAGCATGTATGTATGTATGTATGCAGTATGTATGTATGTATGTATGTATGTATGTATGTATTTTACCTCTGTGCTTCTGTTCTCTGCCCTTCACCATGGGCTTTGGAGGATGTGCATGTAGATGGCTCTTGTATGTGGATGTGGATAAAGAACTAGAAAAATAATTGATTTTTCAGAGATAGGAAAACATTAAGCCCACAGTAGAGTCGGATACTGATGCTTGTTTATCAAACTATGAGTAGCATTTTCTTTCCGCAGCACCATGCCCACTGTGCTCCTGGGAAACCTCATGTCAACCTACATGTACCAAGACAGAGGCTATCTCTCCTCTGTAACAGCTCTGTCTCACTAGTGTAGCTTACTACATGAGGATTCTGGAGCATGGATGGCCTTTGTCCCTCTTGGATGGGTCATCTGATGCTCTGGATAGTCAACAGTGGCTTTTGCTGATGGGACATCACAGTCCAGTATGCTGGTATTTCTCATCCCTCCTTCCATCTCTCTCTTTCTCCCTTCTCTCCCTCCCCTTTTGCTCCCACCCCACTAACATTTGTTTAGAGTAGTACTCAGTCATTGTGCTTACTTCTTAGAAACACTAGACTTGACTTTTCTCTGTCTCTGTCTCTCTGTCTCTATGTCTCTCTCTGTCTGTCTCTCTGTCTCTCTCTGTCTCTCTCTGTCTCTCTCTCTGTCTCTCTCTCTGTCTCTCTCTGTCTGTCTCTCTGTCTCTCTCTGTCTCTCTCTCTGTTTCTCTCTCTGTCTCTCTCTCTCTCTCTGTCTCTCTGTCTCTCTCTGTCTGTCTCTCTGTCTCTCTCTGTCTCTCTCTCTGTCTCTCTCTGTCTCTCTCTCTCTCTGTCTCTCTGTCTCTCTCTGTCTGTCTCTCTGTCTCTCTCTCTCTCTCTCTCTGTCTCTCTCTCTCTCTCTGTGTGTGTGTGTGTGTGGGGGTGCCTTGAATGTTGAAAAGACATGCAAGTTGAAAAGGATGGCCAGTCTTCTAGTAAGGGCTGGGGCATCTTAAGTAAAGCTCAGTGTAGTGACTCAACCATGTATATAGAGGCTAAGATATTATGATTGCAGAGGGTTCTTGACAATCCTCAACTACAATTGTGAGATCCTGTCTAAAACAAACAAACAAACAAACAAACAAACAGCCTGGGCTGGGTATGGTGGTACATGCCTTTAATCCTAGCACTCAGGAAGTAGAAGTAGGCAGATCTCTTTCAGTCCAAGGCCAGCCTAATCTAGAAAGAGAGTTCCAGGCAGACAAGCCTACCTAGTGCCAGCCCCAGCAGTTGACACGTTTCCAAGAGATGATAAGGAGTCTGTCAAGGATGAGTAAGTTAGGTACAATGTGTTTTTGACCTGGACTTTAAAAGCATGCCCAGGGGAATCTTGGAACTCTAACTGACTAGCAATCAGGTTGCTTATTTATACAGATTTCACACAACAAAGACATACTCATGATTTTCCAAGAAGTACAGATTATATCATTTTGTCTCCGGACGTGTGTTTGATTTTTCATTACATGTCTGCAGTTACAAGTTCTGTCACAATTAGAAAGTACAAATAGAACAGATTTCACTTCTATTATCAGCCCCATAATCCAACTCAAAGAATCTAAAGAGTGTCTCCACCAAAGCAAACATATTTATTATATGACAGCCTACTTTTAGGCTGCCAGTATTTGCAGTTTTAAAGTGCTCCAGACAAATAGAAGCTATCTGATGTGGTGTTTTTATGAACTCCTTCTACTCACAATCTGTCTTTTATACTGAGTTCTATTCCTCCAGGGGTGTGCCCTGTATGATCCCCATCTCGAAGTTACATTTTCAGAGAGCTCTAAGCATGTTATTATAAAAAGAGGCCTTTGATCTGTTACCAGATCCCAAGGCCAGTCAGAGTTTGTCAATTATCAGTTTACCCTGTCTTACTGTGTAGACCAGGCTGGCCTCAGATTTGCAGTGACCCATTTACCTCTATCTCTCAAGTGCTGGGGTTAAAGGTAGAAACCTATTACTTAAATGTGAAGTTTCAACAAATTCACCCATGGACACAGAAAGCTGCAGATGCTACGTGTTCTACTCTACGGCTGAAAACCATAGCATCTATGAGGAAGACGCTTGACTGAGCCCCTGATGGCTAACTAGAATAGTGGCATAATCCACCCCTTGGCAGTTTTTCAGATTTGCATGGGCTCTTCACATCATCAATGATTCTTTACTAGAAAGCAGTAGGAAAAAGCGTGGGCCTGGCATGGTGACTGTCTTTTTAAGCTCTGGGACAGCTGGTGGCTCTAGTAGTAACAGGTGCTATGTCACCAGCCAGCTTTCTTTCCCAGCAGAGCTGTGGTTCTCTGAGTGACACTTCAGGTTCTCTAGGAAGCAGATGCCAAGCTGCCACCAGACAAGCCAGAGATAATGAAGGGAACATCAGTGAGGCATGAACACAAGTGAGCTGCATCAGCCGGAGAGGAATATTAGGTCTCATGTGTATCAGACTCTTGGGAGGAGATGGCGAAGAAAGAGGTTTGGCCATAAAGAGCCTAGGACTATAGACACTCCGAAGGAAATCAAACAGGTAGAAGGAATTCTACACCAAGAAGGGCCAGAGCTATAGCATTCTTGCCACACACACACCCACCACCCCAGGCACCCTGCCCAGGAGCTATAAGAAGTGCACATGTTCTCTTCTGGGTCAAGTTGTTCCCTCCAGTCCTCTTGTGGACAGTGATGTGAGGCCAGAGACCCTGTAAGTTTCTATTATTGGTCATCTTCCAACTGGTCTACCCCACCCCATGTCATTGTGAGCTAGTGTTTCTCTCCTCTGAGATGCCTAAGCTCTGGACAGATGTTTGGCTACTGTTCTGAGTTCCAACATGAGAACTTTTCACTTATTCCTTGTATGCCTTTCTAGAAAAACATTTTCTTGGCCTTCCTGACTTTTCTTCTTAATATAGTCACCTTAGTGGATTAAAAAAAATTAGGATTTATTTTTATGTATGTGTTTGTGTGTGCATATCTGCATGTGTGTGTAGAGCTCTGCCAAGGCCTAAAGAGGGCATCTGAACTCCTGGAGGTAGACTTACAGGCAGTTGTGAGTTGTCTGACTTAGGTACTGGGAACTGAACTTGGTTCCTCTAGAAGAGCAGGCAAGTGCTCTTAACTGCTGATCTCTCTCTCCAGCACAGCTTAGTGTTTGATATTAAAGGTTATTTCTAGGTTTATTGGAGAGACATGCTGAGATAGATTTCAGGTGACCAAAACCTTTACATAACACAGGCCACTCACATCAGGGGAAACTGTAATGTAGTGTCAATCTGTCAGCAACCTGTAGTAAAAGAAAATTCTTACATTTATGGACTTCATTGGGGAAGGCTTGCAGAGCTCCAAGGAAGGAGTCTCTGCGCTTAGGACACTAGTAAAGATATCAAATAAATTACTAGAATAGGATATATAGGATGTAAAGAAACTAATCCTCTTGTCCCATTCTACCTTGGGGTTGCTACAGATTAGAAGTTAAGCAATTTAGAGAAGCCACTAAATAGGAGATAAGGCGTGTCTGATCTCCTCTCCAGAGTCAGATGCTTTGCTCTAACTTGTAGAATTCCACATGTTGGGATTTTACAAAGTATAGTATTTCCCTCACCACTGAAACCATCTAACATAATCACAGCATTTCCAGTTGTTCTAAGTGTGTTTTAGAAATGTTCGACTGCATCATATGACATTTGTATCATGTGCACCATCCATGCATATATCCGCCCATCTGTTTGTCCTTGCGTTTATCTGTCTTGCATTTGTCTGTGTCCCTTTGTTTCTGTTTCTTTAAGCCTGTCGGCCTCTTAAAGTCTCATCCTTCTATTTAGTGTGTAAATCCAAACTTTTATGTCAAAGGCCTTTTTTTCTCCACATATTATTCTCATAAATATGTCACAAGGGATTTTTTTTTTGAGATAAGGTTCATGTAGTCCAGATCAGTCTTGAACTCTGATCCTCCTTCCCCCATCTCCTATGTGCTGGAATTATAAGCAGATGTTACCATACCTGGCTTATACTGGAAGAATTTCAAAAACCTAAAGTTAGCCTTAAAAATGTGAAATATCTACTATCTGTAGGTGGCAGTACACATTTTGGAAGGCAGTAGCTAAAATTAACAGGCCTTCCTCTCCTCACTTTTTTTTCTTTTTGGATACAGGACTGGCCTAGAAATTACTATCTGAGGCTCACCTTGAATTCCCTTTTGCCTCTCTCTGCCTCCCCAGTGCACCACATCTGGTAGTTGCTAATATCTAATAAAATAAGACAGTCTGGCTGCATAATCTCAGACCTATAATCTCAGCTACATGGGAGGCTGAGGATTCAAAGGCCTGCTTGGGCCACTTAGCAAGACCCTGACTTAAAACAAAAACTTACAAAGGGCTGGAGGTAAACCTTAGTGATAGAGTGTTTGCCTAGTATGCATGACGCTCTGGGTTCAGTTCAATCTCCCAGAACATAAAATAAATAATTAAAGAGCCAAACTTTAACCTAGCCCCTTTTCTCATAGTAAACAATACCAGAATAGATTGTGCAAATAATTAGTTGTTTCCAGAGTATTCCAACAGAGCTAACAATTCCAATAAAGCTAAAAAAAATTATAACACTATAAGAAATGTCAAATTATGGTACAGCTATTCTGTGTAGCCTTTGATAAAAGTGGAATATTTAAGCCAGGCATCGTGGTGCATGCCAGTAATCCCAGGGTTTGGCAGGTCAAAGCAAGAGAATCAGGAAGTCATAATTGTCCTCCGTTACATAAGAGAATTTGAGGTCCTCCTGGACAGCATGAGACACTGTCTTGGAAAAACAAAAAGGGGAAGTGGAGAGGAAGGGCAAGGGGAGTAGGAGAAGATTGCTATAGAAAAATATCTCAAATAGCCAGACATGATGTCACACTTCTTCCATCCCACCCCTTAGGAGGTCAAAAGAGGCAGGAGAATCAAGAGTTAAGGGCAGACTCAGGTAAATATAGAAGTTTTGTCCAACTTGGGCTACATAGTGAACCCTGTCTTGAAAAAGACCCCAAAACTTATGAATAAGAAAATTATATTTGATATAATTGCATATTTCCTGCTTAAAACTATAATTTGAAATAGCTGAGTGGTGATGGTGCACCCCTTTAATCACAGCACTTAGGAGGCAGAGGCAGTCAGATCTCTGAGTTTGAGGCCAGCCTGGTCTATAGAGGGAGTTCCAGGACAACCAGGGCTACACAGAGAAACCCTGTCTGGAAACAAAACAAAACAAAACAAAACAAAACAAAACAAAACAAAACCCAACCTGTTACAGGGTATATAGAAAGGCGGACATATTTTAGGTTATGGAAAGACTTAGAAACATATACCAACAGTGGTAGTATAGAGGCAATAATATGTGTATGTATACTTTCCTGATAACTTTTTTCCCTGATAACTCTTTAAAATGTATTTTATTATTTTATATGAATGGGTGTCATGCCTGCCAGTATGTCTATGCACTACCCCTAAAGGCCATAAGATGGTGGTCAGATCTCCTGAAATTGTAGGTTAAGATGTTGTATGCTGGAATCACACCTGGGTCCTCTGAAAAGGGAGCCAGTGCTCTTAACAGCTGAGCCACGTCTCTAGCCCCCAACCCCTGCCAGATAACTTTTAAAAGTCATGAATTTTGTTGGATGCTTGCATTGCCTTAGCAATAACCATGTGGTTCTTCTTTAGTCTGCTAATACAGTGGTTACAACGATAATTTTTGAGTACTGAACTCATCTTGCATGCCTGCCCAAAATAAACCTCACTTGGTCATGTAACATAATTATTTTCATGGAGGTCAGAGGACAGCTTTCAGGTGTTGGTTTATTCCTTCTACCTGTATGTCCCAGGGATCAAACTCACAAGCTTGGCAGTAAGTGTGCATTACCCACTGAGCCATCTTGTTGGCCTACAACTATTTTTACACATTGTTGAATAATTTTTGCTAATTTGTGTGTGTGTGTGTGTGTGTGTGTGTGTGTGTGTGTGTGTGCGATTCCTTCTGTGTAAGACCAGGTGTTCTCTACCACATCTACCTGTTCCTTTGAGGCAAAGTCTTGAATCTGGGTTTAGTGTTTTCTCATCTAGGCCAGAAGCCAGCAGTCCTCGGTGATTCTCTTTAGTTTCTATCCCCTGCAGAGCTGGGGTTACCTGTGTGCTTAGGATCAAAACTCTGGTCCTCATGAGTGCAGCAGCTGTTGCTAACCACTGAGGCACCTCTCTGGCCTCTAGTTTTGCTAATAAGTGATGATGATGTTTTTGCATTTATATTTATGAACAACATTGCTCTGTTTTGAACTGTCTTCATTTGGCATTGGTTTCCAGGTATCGCAACTTCCTGATTCAGAAAGTGACTCCTCATCTGTTTCCAGGGAGAGGCTGTTTAGAACTGCTGTTCTTATTTAAGTGCGTCACTAAAACCATCTGGGCCTGGGGGTTGTAACATTTTCCTTTGAGGTCATGAGCTATTCAAAGTATATGCTTCATCTTGGGTGTGATGTAGTGGTTTTTGTTGGTGAAAACAAAATTGGCCCTTTTGTTACAGCTCACCCACTGTATGTGTGTAAAGTCATTCTTAGGCTTCCTGGTTATGTTTTTGGTGTATGCCTGCTCTGTGGTTTTTTGTCTTCTTTCCCTTTCTTGGTCTCGCTAGTCATTTCTGCTTTACTGATCTTTGCAGAGCCAGCTCTCTCTTCTCTCTCTCTCTCTCTCTCTCTCTCTCTCTCTCTCTCTCTCTCTCTCTGTGTGTGTGTGTGTGTGTGTGTGTGTGTATGTGTGTGTGTCTCGATGATATTTCTGCTTTTCCCTTTGTTTTTCCTCTGCTGCTCCTGCTGCATATCTTGGCAGGCTGTTCCCCTCTTCTTCAGGGTTACAGCTACATCACGAGCTTCAAGTCTTTCCTTTTTTTTTTTTAATGTGAGTGCTTAGTGCTGGGAGTTCTCCTTTCCCCAGTGTGGTATGGCATCCCTCATATTTGGTAGGCTGTATTTTCCCTCATGCTCTGCTTGGTGTCCTTTTCAGTTTCTCAGCAGGTCCTCCCTCCCTCCCTCCCTCTCTTTGCCCATGAAATAGAAAAAGTGTGCTCTTTGTTTCTGAGTATAGGAAGACAGGAAGTCTTCCTTTGGTTTCTATTTTGATTCCATTGTAATACAGTGTATAACTTTAACTTTCTCTGTCTTAAAAATTACATTTATTCATTTATATTCTCTCCATCCCTCTCCCCCTTGCTGTTTGTGTGTGTATGTGTGTGTGTGTGTGTAAGTATATATGCTGGTGCAGATGTAGAAGAATGGCAGAGAACGACTTTTGGGAATTGGTTCTATGTTTACATTATGTGATTGTTCCCAGGAATCTTTTTTATTTTATTTTTTTACTTCCTCACATTACATCCTGTTCACTGTCCCCTCCAGGTCACTCTCTTCCACAGTCCTTCCCCTTCCCCTGCCCCTCCCCTCCTGCTCTGGGCAGGAGGTCCCCCCACTGGATATCTACCTTGGCATTTCAAGTTTCTGCAAGTCTAGGCACATCCTCTCCCACTGAGGCTAGACAAGGCAGCCCAGCTAGAAGAACATATCTCACATACAGGCGACAGTTTTTGGCATAGCCCCTACTCCAGTTGTTCAGGACCCACATGAAAGCCAAGCTGTACATCTGCTACATGTGTGCAGGGAGACCTAGGTCCAGCCCATATGTTCTTTGGTTAGTGGTTCAGAGCCCCAATGGTCCAGGTTAGTTGACTCTGTTGGGCTTCCTATGATGTTCCTATCCCCTTTGGGACCCACAATCCTTCCTCCTGTTCTTCCATAAGAGCCCTCAAATTCCATGCACTGTTTGGCTGTGAGTGTCTGTATCAGTCTGAGTCAGCTGCTGGGTGGAGCCTCTCATAGGACAACTTGCTCCTGTGTGCAACAGGATAAGAGTATCATTAATAGGGTCAGGGATTGGTGCTTGCCCATGGGATGCTCTCAAGTTGTTTGGCTTGGTTGTGAGTGCATTTGTCAGCTCAGCCTTCTTTCTGGTCCTTAACTTTCTTTTTTTCCTTTCTTCCTCCCTTTTTCTCTTCCTTTATTCCTTCCCATTTTTCCTCTTTTCTTTTCCCCTCCACTACCTTTCTCTCACTTTCTACTGCTTTCTCGTTATTTGTTTTTGCTTTGTGTCTGTCTGAACCAATTTCTCTCGTGTATCCCAGACTGGCCTTGAACTTGGTGTGTAGCTGATTGATGACTTTGAACTCCTGTTTTTACTTTCCAAGAGCTGGGATTACAGGCATATTCCATCCTTTGGGGCTTGATTTTAACTCTTAAATTTGTTAGTATTATTTATTCCTTATGAAACATGACATAATTACCTTACTTTGTTCAATGATGTGTGAAAGGAATATATGTTCTTTTGTTGGATGGTATGTTGGTTTGAATATGCTTGGCCCAGGGAGTGGCACTATTAAGAGGTGTGGCCTTATTGGAGGAAGTGTGTCACTGTGGGGGTGAGCATTGAGATCTTCCTCCTATCTGCCTGGAAGTCAGTCTTATCCTGTTTGTCTTTGGAACAAGATGTAGAATTCTCAGCTCTTCCAGCACCATGCCTGTCTGCATGCTGCCATGCTTCCTGCCATGATGATAATGGACTGAACCTCAGAAGCTGTAAGCCAGCCCCAATTAAATGTTGTCCTTCACTGTCAATAGAACAAATCGGCAGCCTACAAATTGGGAAAAGATCATCAGCAACCCTACATCTAACAGAGGACTAATATCCAAAATTTATAAAGAACTCAAGAAGTTAGGCACCAACAACTCAAATAACCCAATTTAAAATGGGGTACAGCTGGGCAGTGGTGGCGCATGCCTTTAATCCTAGCACTTGGGAGGCAGAGGCAGGCGGATTTCTGAGTTCGAGGCCAGCCTGGTCTACAGAGTGAGTTCCAGGACAGCCAGGACTACACAGAGAAACCCTGTCTCGAAAAACAAAAAAAAATTAAATCAAAAAAAAAAAAAAAAAAAAAAAAAGGAAAATGCAAATCAAAACATCTCTGAGGTTCCATCTTACACCAATCAGAATGGCCAAGATAAAAAACTTAAGAGCTAGCACATGCTCGCAAAGATATGGAGCAAGGGGAACACTCCTCCATTGCTGGTTGGGGTACAAACTTACTTGGAACCACTATGGAAATCAATTGGGCAGTCTCTCAGAAAACTGGGAAACTACCTCAAGACCCAGCTATACCATTTTTGCGTATATACTCAAAATATTCTCCAACATCCCACAAAGACACTTGCTCAACTATGTTCATAGCAGCTTTACTTGTAATAGCCAGAACTTGGAAACAACCTAGATGTCCCACAACTGAAGAATGGCTAAAGAAAATGTGGTACATCTACACAATGGAATGCTATTCAGCTATTAAAAACAAACAAAAAAAATCATGAATTTTGCAGGCAAATGGATGGAACTTGAGAATATTATCCTGAGTGAGGTAACCCAAACCCAAAAGGACATGCATGGTATATACTCAGTTATAAGTGGTTATTAGTCATAAAATACAGGTACCATGTTACATTCCACAGATCCAAAAAAACTAAACAAGAAGGAAAGCCCAAGCAAGGAAGTTTGAATCTTACTTAGAAGGGAGAATAAAATAGTCATAAAAGGCAGATGAATGGAGGGAACTGAGAGGGAAGGGGGATTGAGAGGGGCAATGGGGAGGCTCAGGACCAGGTATGGGGAAGGACAGGAGAGATGGCTAGATGGCCATGAAAATGAATGGAAATCTGCAACTGCTGGGATGAGGAGGTGAGGAGGGGCATCTCCAGGATGAGACCAATTTAGGATTAGGGAGACACCCAAGAATCAATAGGGTATGACTCACTACACTGGGGAAATGGAACCTGAAGAGTCCACCTCCTGTAGCCTGGCAGGAACCCCAGTGGAGCAATAGGGACACCAACCCACCCACAAAACTTTCAATTCAAAATTTATCCTGTCTACAAGAAATGCAGGCACAGGAGATAGAGCAGAGACTGAGGGAATGGCCAACCCAACAACCTGCCCAACTTGAGACCCATCTGATGGGCAAGTACCAATTCCTAACACTATTAATGATACTGTTATGCTTGCAGACAGGAACAAGTTGTCCTCTGAGAGGCTCCACCTATTAGCTGACTCAGACAGATACAGACACCCACAGCCAAACAGTGGATGGAATTTGAGGGCTCTTATGGAAGAACAGGAGAAAGGATTGTGGGTCCCAAAGGGGATAGGAATGTCATAGGAAGCCTAACAGAGTCAACTAACCTGGACCCTTGGGGCTCTCAGAGTCTGAACCAACAACCAAAGAGCATACACAGGCTGGACCTAGGTCTCCTCACACATATGTAACAGATGTGCAGCTTGGCCTTCATGCGGGTCCTGAACAACTGGAGCAGGGGCTATCCCAAAAGCTGTTACCTGTACGTGGGATATGCTCTTCAAGCTAGGGTGCCTTGTCTGGCCTCAGTGGGAGAGGATGTACCTAGACTTGCAGAGACTTGAAGTGCCAGGATGAGGAGATACTCAGGGGGTCCCCACCAACTCAGAGGAGAAGGGGATGGAGAATGGGGAAGGATTATGGGAGGGGGTGACTGGATGGGGGGCAGTGAGTGGGATATAAAGTGAATAAGTAAAAAAAAAAATAAATTAAAAAAATGTTTTCCTTTATAAAAGTTGCCTTGGTCACGGTGTTTCTTCACAGCAATGAAAATCCTAACTAAGAGAGATGGAGTATTCTCTTAAGTATTAAATCAGATCTTTTATTGATGATATTGAGATATCTCTCTCTCTCTCTCTCTCTCTCTCTCTCTCTCTCTCTCTCTCTTTCTCTCTCTCTCTCTCATGTGTGTGTATGTGTGTGTGTGTGTAAAGTATACATGTGGGCTCTGCAGATACTCTGAGAGCCCAGAAGCATTGACTTCCTGGAGCTGAGCTGTAACAGTGAGTTGTAAGGGCCTTGTGTAGGTGTTCATGGAGGAATGTAGGTTCTCTGTAAGAGCAGAACATGCTGTTAACCACTGAGCCATCTCTTTAGCCTGGAGTTTGTCTTTACTATTTTTGAGATAGGGATATTTATGTTTCCAACTATAATTACAGGTTTTCTTATTTTTCCCTTCAACTCTATCAGGTTTCTTTTTGTACACATTAATTTAGAATTGCTATGTCTGCCTGACTGATCTTAACTTATTTATCATTATGGGATGTTCCTTCCCTATCCCTGGTAATTTTATTTGACTTCAGGTGTACTGCTGTGCATTTTCTACCATAGTATGCCATTTGTACACTCTTCCCTTCCATGCTCTGTACAAAATGAAACTTTCACACATGAGTCCACTCTTTTGAAAGGATCTGGAAGGGAAACCCTTGAAAACATTCTCTTTAGTCACTTATAGACTATAGAGTTACAGGTGATTTTGTTTTCTTCTCTCTTTTCTTGTATTTTCTGATTTTTTTTTACAAGAACACATACTACATAAATATGAAAAATCCTTTTAAAAAAGAAAGCAGACAGACCAAAAAATTGTTCAGGAGTGAAGCCAGCTGTCAGTGGGCACAGCATGAAAGGCAAACAACGGTCTCAGAATAGGCACAACTACATACTCTGCCCTCATTTGTACAAATGATTCCATTTATACACTAGATGACTTGTGAAATGTTGGTTCTAAATTAGTTTTTTTCTAAGCTGAAGCTTGTTTTAAATAGTCAAAGGAAAGTACTTATATACATAACATTGTAGTAATGTTCTTTGCAAAGTAGTAGCCATACATTTATTTGCATTTTGTAGTTTATAGGACGTTGCATACAGGTTGACTATCTCTCATCAAAAATGCCTGGAACCTGAAGAGTTTTAGATGCCAGATTTTTTTTAAAAAATTTGCATACACAAACATATCTTGGGAATAGGATCAAAATATAAACATGAAATTCCGTTCCTCTTTATATACAGCTTGTCCACATAAACAGAAGGTAATTCTTGTGCATCTTTATATGGTTATTTTTATTTAAGATCTTTGTGATGCTGGAGATTGAACCCAGGGAGTCATGCATGATAAGCAAGTGTTCTTCACTGAGCTATGCCACAGTCCCTACTAGTGCACAGAAACTTTTACTGAAGCCTGTCATATGAGGCCAAGAGTGCAATTTTTACCTGTATTGTCATGGTGATGCTTAAGGAGTTTTGGATTTGGAGTACTTTGGATTTCAGTTATTTGGATATGTATGTATGTATGTATGTATGTATGTATGTCTGTATGTCTGTATGTATGTATGTGGTCTCTACTTTAATCTTTCCAATATGGATGTGTGAGCATGTTTATGTTGTTGTTTTTAAATTTTAGGGATGGAACCCAGGATCTTGTACACTCTAAACAACCTCTCTCAACCAGAGCTATATAGCTCCCCCATTCTGCATTTTCATTTTAAAACGTGTGTGTGTGTGTGTGTGTGTGTGTGTGTGTGTGTGTGTAAGCACCTGAAGAGGTCAGAAAAGCTCCAGACCCCTTGGAGCTGGAGTTTCGTAGCTGGTTCTGAGTCACCTGTCATGGAGCACAGGAACTGAACTCAAATTGTCTTCAAGAGCAGCGAATCCTTTTAACCATTGTGCTCGCAGCCCCTGCTTTCTTATTTTTGTGCTCTACAAATTAATCTGGAATTTAGGGTTTCTAATAATTTGGTCGTTAAAGATAGAAGGGAAGTCCACCTAGCACTTACATTCCTGTCTTGTGATGGTTCAGCATGGTTTTCTCTCCACTGTTTCACCTTACAAACAGTTTCTAAATCTACCTGGATCAAGCTGTTTCTACACTATTTGTTCCACTGATTGCCATCTAAAACTATTGAATGACTACTCTGTGCTATGCCCTGGAAATGAGGCAGACAGGGAAGAGCCTCATTTCTTAGTTTATAGTCTGCAGGGTAAGACTTGTGTTGGGGGAGATGATAAATGCAGCTTCTGATGGGAAAGAAAGGCTCATTTTAGGTATGGATGGAAAAGGCTTCAGTGACGAGGTAGAATTGCTCCTCCCCAGAAGAGGAGACCAGGGTGTGGTGGTGGGGTTCAGAATTTCCAGGAAGAGGAGGAACTCACATGAGAATTGTACAGATGCTGGATATGGTTAGCGTAGCACTTGGGAGGCTGAGACAGGAAGATTGCTATAGTTCCAGACCTACCTGGGCTACAAAAACAAGCAGAAGGAAAAGCAAGCTATCAAGAAGTGTCCTAAGGCTGTACTGTGTTTGAGGAACCCAAATGAAGATCTTTCTGACTAGAGTGACCTGGAGGTTCATGGTCAGGGATTTTGGCCCCCACTTGTTTTCGGTCTCCCAGAGAACAGGCAAAGGGCCCCAGAGTCATCCCTAGGGGTCTTTGTGTGCCTTGAACCAGTCTGCTCTAGTGGGTTCTACAACTGCCTTCAGCAGTGACTCTAGTTTAACTTTAGATGAATGGGTCCTATGTCATCCCCAGCCTCAGTTTCCCGACCAAGAAGTGCACATGCTATCATTGTCCTTTTCTCCTTCTGAATTCAGTTTTTCCTTCCTCCAAATATTATGAATTCTTTGAGGACTAGAATAAAGTCTCTGCTTTACAGCCGATTTCTGCGAGTGTTTAGCCCATCTGCCCACCTCTGGAAGTGTCAGGCTGTTTCTGTAAAATCACATCAGACCAGCAGGTGCAGTGGTACAGATTGGGAGGTACAGGGTTGCAATAAGCTGGAGTTGTTGACCCAACTATAAAAACTAGCAACATAGCCAGTTATAAAAAGAAAAGGGAGGTCTGTGTGGGTGCTGCAGCTGGCTTGCTGCTAGCTCCTAGCCTCCTCCACCATCTGCGATGGGAGTAGCCTTATTTCCTTAGTCATCTTCACTCGGGAATGCTTCGATCAAAAAAGTTGCACTGTCTACCTGATGGAAATCTTGGTCTGTAAACATCTGAAGAGGGAGATTTACCACCCGAGCAGCCTGCTTATTGCTCACACTATCTTTGAAAAATTTACAGGAGGAAGGAGTGTCAAGAAGGCAAAATCCTTGCTCAGCTCCGCCCTCAGAGTAAGAGAGAGCTTTCTAAATTTCAGCCTGTTGCCTCAGACCCCTTGTGATGGTAATTGATTATCAACTTGCCTGGATAAGAATCCCGTGCAGACTAGTGAGGTTCATCTCTGTATGTGTTTGTGAGTTTCCAGCATGGAGTAGTTGAACAAGGAAGAACCTCTGTGCATGTGGGCAGCACCTGTCCAGAAGCAGGAAAAGAAAGGCCAATAGAACCCCTCCGTTTCCCATTCTGTTTCCTGGACCCTCTCTGCTATGAACTGTTATGCTATGAACCCACCCTGTTCTTTGTGCTATGATCGAGTGAATCTTCTTAAGCTCAAATGAAGCCCCGTCCTGTCCGTTAAGTGGTTTCTGCCAGGTATTTTGGAAGCAGAAATAAGTATCTACTCCATCCCTGTGCCATTCTTCCATGGTGTTCCCACGCTCTCAGAAAGAAGTGCAGGGTCCTTACAGAGACCTTCCAGGCCAGGCTGCTCTGGCTTCCTCCGATGTCATACAGCTTTTTGCTGCTGTTGCTCAGTCTTTCAGCTTTGCCTCAGTCCCTGGCCTGTGCTGTCTTCAGCCGTTTCCCTGATGTCTATGTCATTCCCTTTATCCCTTTGTATCCCAAGTGGACTCCCTCCACCCCTGTCTTGGTTATAGTAGCCTCACAGAGACCCCAAGGCAGATGGCTGTGTTCCTTGTTTCCTCAGCCCCCTGAGCTCTGCTTCCAGTTTCCAGTGTTCCCTTAGCCTTTTGAGCTCCATCTTTAGAACCTTCTTGTAAGGGTTCCTTCCTCTTTAAGGCCTGGCTTCTCTGTTGGCTGGAAGCCCTCTGAGGGCAGTGATATATTTGTCACCGAACTAGCACAGTAGCATAGTAGCCATAGTCTTAAGTACATGGATAGATAAGAGGCCTTTGAAACTTTGCAACATGCCTAGATTTTAAGGTGATGTCTTAAGAGTCTCTTGAACTTTTATTTCATATTAGAACATTGTATGTGTGTGTGTGTTCACATTTGGATACCTGTGTGTATACAGATGTGTGTGCACATGTGTAAGGCTGGAGAGCTTGATATTTCAGGCTAGTCTGGTTATTGAGTCCCAGAGACCCCCTATCTCTGCCTTCTCAGGGCTGGATTACATGTCTCACCATGCCCTATCTTTTGACATGGTGGTAGGGATTTGATCATCAAGTGTACATGGCAGAAACTGTGTGTTCTGAGATGTCTCCCCACTCATTTATTTCTTTGACTCCAGCACCAGTGAAAAGTTTGGGATAGTGGCTGGGAAGTAAAGGTGAGAAAACCAGGGAACCAATAGTGCTTTCCAGCCTTGAATGTGTCAGGCCTGCTCCAGCAAGACGCTTCCCATGAACCATCTCTGAAATCCCTCTAACTACCCCCAGTCTTTCACTCTACAGCCCATCCCACGTAAGGACCAATGGGTATGGAGAAAAGCAGCAAGTAAAGCAGACACCAGAAACCTTAAGTAGACAGAAGATGGAGTCTAGTCTGTGGTCAGTGGGTCCTGGGAGAGCAGCCAGCGCTCTTAACCACTGAACCATCTCCAGCCCCTCATTCCAGTCTCTTGATCATGATGTTGTAGTTACTTACACCACAATGCCATCACTTGTCTACTTCCCGGCTGACCCTCTTCCTGCTATTATCACAAAATAATCTCTTCCACGAGCCAACATTTTCCAGAAGTCTTCTGCCCAACAGCTAGAAGTCTGACGTCTCTTGTTCCCCTGAGCTTCTGCTATAGAGCCATTTCATCTCTCCAGATGTGGTGGGTGACCAATTTATTGCTGTTTTCCTGAGATTTGGCAGATGTCAGCTCTGGAAGACCTCTATTCTTAGTACCCACAGTGTCAGGTAAAGCAGGATAGCTCGTCATTCCGCACCAGGGAAGATGCTCTAACCTGCCACTTTCTTAGCATCTTAATGTATGCTTCCTGCCTGAGTGTGTGACAAGCTGTCACCAATCTTCCTGGAAATTGGCAGGTACAGGTTCAATGTATTTATTTGCTCAGACTCACTTGGCACCCCTCAAGCACACACTTCCCCTGTTGGCCACTAGATGGCAGCCTCTCCCCCTGTTGAAAGAGTGCACAAATCCTTCAACTGGCATTTGGAAGCCCTAGCCATCCATCTAGGATGATCAGAGAGAAGTGAAATACACGTGTTTATGCCACAGATCTGAACAGGCAGGCCTGTGTGAAATGGGGAGTGGTAAAAAGGAAAACATCAAACTAGTCTAAATGCCTCTCAAGCATTTGAAATTTGATGTGGGAAGGGCCTGCTATTTCACCACAGGAGGCCTTCTTTCAGGATCTAATCTGAATATCTGACCAAGAATTCTATATAGAAGGAGAGAAAGCCTCCTGGAGTTAGGACAAGTGCAGTGTGGGTTAATTACAGCTTTGGCTCCCTGCTGAGACAGCATCAATGTTCTAGAGCCACCCTCTGCCTTCCAGTGTTTAACCAGGCCCAGCTGACCTAGGGACTGAGGTTTGTTTGGTAAAGCATGCTGAGATAGCCCCTTCTTGAGGACAATGATTCTTGTTACCTGCAATGAGCACAGCACAGAGCCATAGCAGCTGCTAAATTGATGTTCGGAGAGCACCCTGTGGGGCTGGAGCTGGCAAGCAATGATGATGGCTGTGGGATCTAGCCAAGGGCATAGCATGCGCTCACAGACTGCTGCAGGTCCAGTGGCAGCCTTAGAATTTTCAGAAGAGCCATTATTTAAGAAACCAGTGTTCAGCTGGGCATGGGGGTATATGCCTTTAATCCCAGCAACTGGGGAGGCAGAGACACTCGGATCTCTGTGAGTTCGAGGCCAGTCTGCTCTACAAAGTGAATTCCAGGACAGCCAGGGTTGTTACACAGAGAACCCCTGTCTCTAGAAACAAAAATAATAATAGCAAAAAGAAACCAGTTTTCTCTTTAAGCATCTGCTCCACATACATCCCTGTGATTACTAACAAGGAAAGTTTGAGGCCCACAAGGCTTGTGTGACTGACCTAGTTTTAGTGAAGGATGAGCACATGGCCTGTCACCAAGTCACACTAGTAAACATAAGAACTGTGGCACTCAGGAGCCTGGTAAGCAAGAGGCTTTTTGAACTTGGGTAGTTCTAGCTGTCCCTGGAGTCACTCCAGGACTTCTTCCAGCAAAGATGGGTTTTATTCTGCATATAGAAGGCTGCTTTTATTTTGGAGACAGGGTCTTACCATGTAGTTCTGGCTGTCTAGGAACTCACTATGTAGACCAGACTGGCTTTGAACTCACAGATATCTACCCATCTCTGCTTTTCAAATGCTCTACCATACCTAGACCCAGATAACAGTTCTTTTGGTAATATTTATTTTTAAGTGCTTGTAAGGGGGGAGGGGTGCAGAGAGACAGGGACAGAGACAGAGAGACAGGGACACAGAGAGATTAGAGATTGCAGGTGTCTGTGGAGACCATAGGTGTCAGATTCCTTGAAGTTGAAGTTATAGGTGGTTGTTATCTAGGGACTAAACCTGGGTCCTCTGCAAGAGCAGTAGACAATCTTAATTGCTGAGTGATCTTTCCAGCCCCACAGCTAACAGTTTTGAGCACTTATCATGGCAAACACTTGCGTACCACTCAGGTCTCACAGATGTCTCACAGATAGAACTGTAGGAAACCCTGACAGGCCTGGGGACATACCTCAGTGGTATAGCATTTGGCTAGTGTGTGGAAGGTTCTGGATTCAGGTCTCAGCATTGGAGAGGAAGTGGCAATTCAGCAGCATGCCAACGTGGGCATCCTACTTGAGCAGATGTGGTGCTTTGTAATGCTAGCAGTCAAGAGGTGGAAGCAAGAAAATTGTGAGGTCAGAGTCAGTCTGGGCCATTAGTGATTTCCAGATCAGCCTGGATTGTATAGTGAGACCTTTCAAAAATTAAATATACCTAAGAACAGGGGCAGAGCTTTGAGAGCAGAGACCTGGGCTGGGACCTGCCTCCAGGGGCTTCTACCCAGTGAGTGACTTCACAGCCTCAGTTTCTCCAGGCTGTAGGATGGTTGTTACATGGATTAAATGGGAAAATGCACATAAAGCATTTAACACATTGCTTACCAAGTGCCTAAGAATATTAGCGTAGAGTATATGCTGGGGCTGGTTATCTTCTCAGCAGGTTAGGGTGTCTGACTCTAAGCCTCATGACTTAAGACTCATCCCCAGGACCCACTTGGTGGAGGGAAAGATCACCTTCTAGGAAGTTGTCCTCTTACCTGCACATATCAGCCATGACATCTGCATGTTCATATGGTTACACATACACACATGCACAAGCATACACACGGCTTCTTGCCTATTGTCGGTGCTTGCAGTGTATTGGCATTAAACAGACGATTGCTTCTGCACCTTGACTACCTTGCATGTGTACTGCCACTGTGTCCCACACGAGGGCTGCATTTCTCAGGATTTGAAGGTCAGTGGATGAAGAAGGGTGGATGGGGTGTCCCTGAACATTAGTGATTTCTCACAGGGATTATGAATTTGAAATTTTTCCTCTGAAAACATTTTTTTTTTCTCCACAACAATGGCCAGGCCTTGCCTGGGTATTGAGAATATATTTGCCTTAGTTAAGGTTACTTTTGCTGTGATGAAACACCATGACCAAAAGCATCTTGGGGAGGAAAGGGTCTATTTGGTTTAAGCTTCCACATCACAGTTCATCATCAAAGGAAGTCAGGACAGGAAGTCAAGCAGGGCGGGAACCTAGAGACAGGAGTTGACGCAGAGGCCATGGAGGAGTGCTGCTTACTGGCTTACTCCTCATGGCTTGCTTGTTCAGCCTGCTTTCTTATAGAACCTAGGACCATCAGCTTAGGGATGGCACCACCCACAATGGGCTGGGCCCTCCCCCATTGATTACTAATTAAGAAAATGCCCTACAGCTGGATCTCATGGAAGCATTTCCTCAGCTGAGTTTCCCTCCTCTCTGATGACTCTTAAATTGACATAAAACCAGCCAGTACAATACTGAAGTTTTCAAGTAGTTCTTTCTACAAGACAAATTAAAATTGAAATTTGTAAAATGGATACTAAAAAAAAGGATTTAGTAATATGCTGTATGTAGCCCAGACCAACAGATGAATGGCAGAGCAGCTGAGCAGCTACTGTTTCTAATAGCTTGCTTCCTGACTTGAAGCTCTATCCAAACATCTGCCAGTGACCCATTTTTGAGCATTCAAGCAATATTCTGTCCTACACATCTTTCAATAGCACAAAACTACATCCACACATCCTGGTCTGGGGCTCAGAAATAAGGTCCCTATAGGTGGGTTTTTAATGAAAGGAAAGGGAGGTGATCAGTTACTGGGGAATCCAAGAAAGGGTTTGCAGAGGTTGTTACCGGAAGCCAGGTCTCAAAAAGGAAAGGGCTGCTGGGGTGGACAGGAAACGGGTACCTCAGGGGAACTGGGTAGGTGGGAAGACAGTCTGGTAAACATCATTTTAAGAAGAAAAATGGAGAGGGGAAGTAGGAGTCTTGTTTTGCTTTGTAAGCCGTGGGCAGCAGGGTGTGGGCTCAGAAAATTGGAAAACAGAGAGCTCACAATGAAAACGTTCTCTGAGGAGGGTTACTGTGGCAAGGTTCACAAAACAGGTTAGGGAGCACAGGGTGGTGAACGGGCTTCCTTCAGGGGAAGGTCACATCTCAGGTTATTTTCTGTTCCATTCAGGGTGTAAAAATGACAGCTTTTCTGGGCCTTCAGCATTAGGCAGAAACCATTTTCAGTCATTGCGTCTGTAACTGTTTCTGGGTTGTTTTAACTGAATCTTGATCAGTCACTTTCCTGGAGGTTGGTTCTGTTTAATGTGGACGTAAGATGCTGTTACTCTCTTTCTAACTTGTCCTGCTTCTGGAGGGCATTCTCTGCCTGGATCACTGTTTGGCAAACTGTGGTGATAACTGGAGACTATTTATAAACAAGTCTTGTTGCCATCAGACTGCACACATTTAAAATGTATGATTTGAAGTGTTGACACATATAGCTATACAATAAAGATTACAAATAAGCATGCTATTCCTGGAAATTACCTGATGCCAATTAGGAGTCCTTTTAGCTTCATCTGCAGGAAGACTCTCTTTAACAGGGTAGAAAATGGGTCCCCTCTGTACAGAAATGCAGACTCCGTGTCGTTTCATAATTTGCCTTACCATTCTTTCTCACTGTTACTGTGTGAGCATCCTCTCTGTTTACACCCTTTGTAAATAAAGTCTTGCTCTTCAGAGAGGCATGATGGAAAGTGATAGATCCTTTGGGAGGTGAGGCCTAGTGAAAGGCACCGAGGTCACTGGGGGCATGTTCTCATAAGAGGTCAAGTCTCCAGTTTCTCTGACTTCCTGGTTGGTGATATAAGCTGTTCACATGTGTACTTTGGTCATGATGTGTTGACATCATGGAGGTCAAACCAGCTGGACACTCGATCTTGGACTTGAAACCCAAAGTTTGAGCTAAGTAATGATGGCTAATCTTGATTGTCTTGAGACACCTGGAAGGAAAGAATATTAATTAGGGAATTGCCTCCATCTGATTGGTTGGTACGTGGCCATGTCCTTGAGGCATTTTCCGAATTGCTTATTGATGTTGGAGGGCCCATCCCACTGTGAGCAGTGCCATTCCTAGGCAGTTGGCCTTGGTTCTGAAAGTCATATATGAACGGTAGCTGAGAAAGTAAGCAAGCAATGTGCCTCCATTGTTTCTGCTTTAGATTCCTGACTTCAGTTCTTGCCTTAGCTTTGATGGTGGTGGACTATATCCTATAAGCTAAATAAACTCTTCCCTCCCTAAGTTGGTTTTGGTCAGCATTTTCCTACAGTGACAGAAAAACAACCTTTCTTTTATTTCCTTTTAGTGAAAAAATTTTAGTGTGTGTGCGTGCACATACATATGTATACCTGAGGCTCAAGTGTGGGGGTCAGAGGCTGGGTCACAGGAGTTGGGTTTCCTCCTTTTACTCTATTGGTTCCAGAAATGTAACTCAGGTTGTCAGGTTTGCTGGCAAGTGCCTTCACCAGTACAGTCATCTTGCCAATCTCTTTTATTCTTTCATCTTTTCAAGATTTAGTTTTATTTTTAATTGTGTATGTGAGTGTACATACGTGTGTGCATGTGTGTGTGTGAGTGTATGTGTGTGTATGTGTGTGTATGTGTGTGTGTGTGTAAGAGAGAGAGAGAGAGAGAGAGAGAGATTGAGAGAGAGGCTGACTGACTGACTTTCAGTGGCCAGAAGAAGGCATCAGATCCCTTGTAGCTGGAGTTACAGGCAGTTGTGAGCTGTGTAACATGGGTTCTGGGATCTGAATTTGAGTCCTCTGATAGAGCACTGAGTTATCTTAAGTGCTTGGCCATCTTTCCATATGTCAAATGTAGCTTTTATTTATAAATTTATCTTTGTCTTTATAATTTTCTATGGTATGATATCACTATCTCAATTCATTTTTTCCTACTGAAGGACATGTAGGTTATCACTGATAAAATATCAAGTTTTTTGAATATTCATTTGATAAAAGAAATATGGGGCCCTGGTCATGAGTGACAAAAATGCTAAGAATTAGATAAAACAACTGAGGCAATATTTCATTTGAGAAATGCATAAAAAGTCTTCCATTAAAAAATAAAAGGTGAGCCCAACATTCCAACTCTTCTGAAGTGGACACTTTTCCTTTCTGCAAGAGAGATGTGGGGGTCTTACCTAGGGCTCTTTATTTAATATATAGAGAAGTTGACTGACATTTGGGTTGTGGAGAGCCAGCAGATTCTCTCGTCACACTCCACACAGCTCTGGTAAGGCCCATTCACAGAGACCGCAGTGATCTTCTCTGAAGTCCTTTCTCTATCTTGTTATTTTGCTGACGTGAGTAAGGCTGATTCTCTCTCTTTCTAATGAGCTAGGCCAGGTGGAAACTGTTGGCGCAGAGGACTATTCTTTCAGGGAGGCTGGGTGGTCATTAGGAAACTTCATGAGGTAGTGTGCACTATGGTCGTTCAGTGGGCTGTAGTATTTCAGTAGAGGGCACTGAGTGAACTCTAGTGAACTAATCACTGATATTGGCCAAGTCCCTTCCTTAAAGCCCACAGGAAGCAAGGGGTGTCAGAAAGGGGAGAGCCTGGGCTCTACATACCTAATGCTGATTGTCTCACTGGAATGAATAATGACACTTGCCTGAGATAATTTCACCAATTCATTCTCCCTCTGGTGATCTCAGCTAAACTCTTCCAGCATTTAGAGAGCTGTACTGAAGGGTTCCAGTGCTGTGCACCATCTGAAGCTTGCTCTTTCCTAGCCTCTCTCAGGGATAGCCTGTGCTTCACTCACACAGAATCTCTGTCTTGCCACTTTCTGATTTTACTGTTTATAGTCTCAGGAAGTTTGTGTGCACTGCTGACTCTAGTTAGAATGGTTTCTCTCTTTCCCTCCCTCTCTCCTTCTCTTTTCCTCTCTCCTTCTTTTCTTTATATATTTTTTGAAAAAAAAAATGGGGATCTCACTCTATAATCCAGGCTGGCCTAGAACTCATTGCAATCCTCCTGCCTCAGCCTCCTGAATGTGATGGTTACAGGTGTGAGTTAGTGGCCTATATTTCTTCTATTTAGTGTTTCTATGTTATCCACATTTGTGTGTCAAGAACACTAAATGAGAGATTACTGTCTTAAGCGGTTTCTAGGTGAGCACTTTGGTGTTGCTCATGGCAGGCATGGTGCTGTACAGCTGGTGTCCAGAATCTTTTCATCCAACATAACTGAAGGTCTTTCAGCCCCTGAGACTCAGGGCATCTCCTGTCTTTCTCCTGTCTTTCCAGCTCCTGGATATGCCACTTTATGTGGTACTAGGAATAGAGCCCAGGGCCTTTCTCATGCTAGACTGGTAGTCTACCAGCTGAGCTATGTACCCCTCCTCCCTTTTGCATTTTTGAGATAAGGTCTCCTATAGACTAGTCTGGTCTTGAATTCTTGATTTTTAAATCCCCACTTCCAAGATACTATGATTACAGGCATATGCCTCCATGCCAGGCATTTCTAAATATCCCCCTTTCAAGTCACATGCCTGTCTTCATCAAGTTAATAACATAAAAGAATTGATAGTGCTAATTTTCCTGTTTTAGGCACCGTTGTGTCTTTAAGGTGCTTTTCTTCATGTTTGTTTATTGTGTCTTGCTTCACTCTTCAGCTTTCCCAGAGGAACCTTACACTCTGCTACTGTCTCCAACCTGTTCCCAGGGCTGTGTTCTCTTCCAAAGGTCCCATCATGTGGGCTGCCACAAGAGAGTGTTGTCTCTCCACTCTCCAATTAGCATTCAGTGCTGAGGGCTCCAGAAAGCACCAGACCAGAAAGCTAACCAGACAGGAAAGCTCAGAGCCAGCTTAAGAATCAGTAAGGACAGGCTTGAGCCCTGCTGTGGTGACAGAATAAAGCCAAAAACTTAGCAACTAGGCAGGGAAGGGCTTGACTTCCTGGAGGTCATTGGCTACCAGAAGTAGTGGGCAGGCCATGCACGGGAGGGAGGGGAGGGGGCACAGGGGTGGAGCAATCCTTCCATGCTTCTACTTAGAAACAATAAATCCTTTTCCTTTGTATTTTACTGATAGACATGAATCATAGGAGGAAGCAGGGAGGCATTACCCCAAGAGGCCCACTAAGGGCGAGCATAAGAAAGCCTGGTGGTCAGCACTGTTGTTCTCACAGGAATCAGGCATGGACAAATAAGACAGTGCATCACTGCTTGACGTGCGTGCCTTTCCAGTCTACCACAGAATATAGATGCTATGTAGCTGTTTGCTCAGAACGGAAACATTCCCCAAATAGCCGTGGCTCTCAAGACGCAGGAAGCTAATGAAACAGGAAGTTCAGAAACTGGTGAGATTCACAAGGCTCCTCTCCCAGGTTATGAGACCAGTGAACACTTGCTGGGCATAAGAAACTCTCAGATGAACAGAATTACCTGCTATTTGTATAGGGGGCACTAAGGATGCTTTCAGGAGTTGGTACTGATGCTGGGGTGTGCTTCAGTGATGCAGCTACTCAGGCTCAGTGAGTAACCTCAATAAGCTCAGTGGTTCACTGAGCTAAAGAAGAGTGGAATCTCTCTCATTGGCCTCCTGTCTGGGATAAGTAGATGTTTGTTCACATCTTCACAAGAAAAGTCAAGCGACACAAGCTGAGAGGAAATAGGTTTGTAGTTTACAAGTCCTAAGTAGAAGGTGGGAGCACACTGCAATTGATGGTCTGACAGGAGACAGAAAAGGAGTGGAACCCGAGGAAGAAAGCAATAATCCAGAGCCAGGGAGGTGAGGGGCGGATGGAGCCAGTGGGTAGGACTGGCCTTGACTGGCACTACTAGCATGCTCAACACATCTTTTTGAGAACTGCTTACTGAGGTAATTCTCACCTGACAGAGTCCTGAAGGTGTTCACCATCAGCCAACCTGAGCTACACTCATTAGCAACAACAGTACTTGGAAAGTGGTCTTCAGTGTGGGAGCTGGGGTCACGTGAGACAGTCGCCATACCAGCTCACTTGAACGTGTTTGCTAGGAGGAATTGCTTATGAGGCAAGAAAAACTGGGGAGACACATAAACGTTAGGCAGAGTAGAGGTGACCACTTCAGGACACATGTGACCTTGTTATGTCTATGGAGAAAGGGAAGGGCTTGGAGGCAGTGGCAAGCTGACAGTGGACACTCATCCAGTAATGTTCTACGTATTCCCACCTGGAGCGCCGTGTGTGTGGGAGAGATAACCAGAAATGCCATAGCCTGAATTGCTAATTCTGAAGCACCATGAGAAGATTCCTTCCCTCTTTCCTTCCTTTTTCTCTTGAGACAGGGTTCTATGTTACAGGCTACCCTGGCCTGAGATCACTATGTATCATAGCCTATCCTCAAACTTAATACAATTTTCCTGCTGCAACATCTTCTGGAGTGCTGGGATTACAGGCACACACTACCAAGCCTGGCAAGATTGGCTCTCTAAGACCTAGGAAATGACAACTGGCTTTAGGTACTGCTGTCATAAGTAATGGCTACTGTTACAGTGAAGCAGCTCAGCAGGTGAAACACAGAGCAGGCGAGCTCCATCACTCTCCAGCCTGCATCTGCCCTCCAGGGTCACCAGCAAAGCCTAATGGCAAAGAAGAGTCCTTGTCTCGGACGAGGACAGTTTGGAGCCCTGCCCATTCATGTTGATCACTTCCTTCAGCACAAAGCTGACTTAAGAAACGTTGAGGAGACAAGCTGCAGCAGGTTCTTTTATGGATGCTTCTACCCAGGTCAAAGAATAAACTATCATGTCAGTTCTTTTAATTTGGGGTGGTGACATGAATCATCAAGCAAAAGCACACACCACGCAAGACTGACAACCTGAGTTCAATGACTGCAACCCCTGGGAAGGAGAGACCTGACTCCTCAAAGTTATTTCTGATTTCCACATGTGTGGCTGGCACTAGTGATGTGGTGGTCTCTGGTGTCTGTGTTCCATTGTGGAGCCCCATGGCTGCACTACTGGAACCCCATGAAGGAAGCTCACAGAGGGCAATTGATGCAATCGCAAGAGGATTTTGCTGGTCCAATGCATTAGGGACGCTTGTTGACGCAGGAGAAGAAGAGGCCAAGAATGCACTCAGGCAGAAGCTTATATACAGTTTGAACAGGGCAGGTTTTATTTAGCGATAAACCGGTTGGTTGGTGTTGGTGGGCTATGGGGGACCCTCTAACGAGGAGCTGTCTGCTGCCAGACGGCTCCATTTGTCTGATAACCTTTTTTTCTTGGAACCACGCATATTCACCCTTTTTCGGAAGGGAGGGTTTTTCTTGGGACTGTGTGGTCCCACTCTTCTGGGAAGGGAGAAGATCAGGGGGTAATTTTCCATTGACATGGACTTTACATGACATGGACTTTACACCACAGCCCTTTGAATATACTTTATCCTGGGGTTGAATATTTGCCAAATGTTCACTTGATGCTATTGATTGATGGTGTTGTTAATTTTTAGGGATTTGTTTTTTTTTTTTTGAACATGAAATGCTTTTTTTTATAGCATGTTTTACAAGGGGAGGGGATAAGAGGGTCCAGGTGGTGGAAAAGTACAAAATCTTCTTGGCCTGTGCCTTGAAACATGTCATGGTCTATATGGTACACTGCCTTGAATTATGATCTACCTGCAGTTCTTCAGAAGATATGGTACACTGCTTGAGTTATGGTCTCCCTGCTATTCTTAAGAAGACATGATACTCTGCTTTGAGTCTATCTGCAGTTGCTAAGCAGGATCTTGCAGTTGCCAAGCTTCAGAGGACATTGTGCAGGTGGGGAAAGGTAGGGGGTAAGGGTAAGGGCGAGGGTCCTGGCTTCTGGCATCTCCCCCTTCTCTGTTTAGTTAGAGAAGGCATCTTATGTTCAATCCCAACTATGTGAGTTTTGAATTTGGATGTCTAATTATGGGGGGTCTTAGACAAGTTCACAACCCCAAAACACTGATGTGAGACGAGTCACATCGATGGTCGAAGGCTTTAGGCTGTCGACGAAGGGCAACATCAAGGGACTCTGATGTGGGTGAAAGGAGGGTGAGAGCCCTGTCTTAGGCCATGTAGGCTGCACCCACTCCCAGCACCACGCACTCCTTTTCGGCTGCATTGGGTGGGCCCCTGGGAAGTGGACCTACAATAATCCCGTCATTGGACTAACTCACAGCCATCCTAGTCTCTTGTAAATGTTCAAGTTACCAACCATTTGTCAGTTTGGGGTGTAATATTGTCATAAAGGAAGGCTCCCCAATGTTAGCGGCCATATCAAGGGTGGCCTTGGTTTAGGAAAAAGCCAATTTTTGTTGTGGTGATCAAGAGGCCAAGCTCTCTAGCGAGAGAAATGAGGGCAAAGCCAGGCATACCAGGAACCCTTCTGGAGGGCGTGGAAGTCTAGGGGTCGACCGTAGGGGGAGGCAGGGGAGCTGACAGCTGTGTCAGTCTCCTGCGGAGTCACTTCTGGATCCTCTGCAATTTTCAGCTGATGGTAATGAACTTCAACTGCCTTCTTGATGGCAGCATCAACCTGGTTCCGTGGACGACAGGTCACGGGCGGTGATCTCTGTCTTGCTCAATCTTGATGTCGTGCGCACATCCTCTCAATGAGGGTCCGTCCGGATGGGTCCGTGCCTCGAGCCCCACGTCTGGGTGCCACTTGACCCGACCGGCGGGTCCTGGTTATTCGTGGGGGCGAGGAGGACTGCAACCTGCTATTCTTCAGAAGATATGGTACACTGCTTGAGTTATGGTCTCCCTGCTATTCTTCAGATGATATGGTACACTGCTTTGAGTCTATCTGCAGTTGCCAAGCAGGATCTTGCAGTTGCCCAGCAGGATCTTGCAGTTGCCCAGCTTCAGGGGACCTTGTGCAGGTGGGAAAAGGTAGGGGGTGAGGGTAAGGGCGAGGCTCCTGGCTTCTGGTCCATCTGGGTTAGAACTTCTAATAGCAGGCATCACGGGTGATTCAATTTTACCTGGGATGCTGCGTGAGTTCAAGCTCCTGGGAGTCCCTGTTTTTCTTGGTTTTCTGCGGTTGGGTACGGAGCTGCTGCCTGCGACCTGCTCTAGGCTCGGTCCCAAACCGGAAGTCCTAGGGATTTGTTTTTATTGTTTATAAGTTTTCGTGTGTGTGTCTGCTTGTCTGTGTGTCTGTCTGAGTGTGGATATGAGAATGTAAGTACAGGTGCCTGTTGAAGCCAGAGGTATGGAATCACTGTGGAGTTGAAGTTATAGGCCGTTGTGAGCTGCTTGGTGTGAGTGCTAGGAATTTAACTCTGGTCCTCTGGAAGAGCAACACATGCTCTTAAATGCTGAGCCATCTCTACAGCCCGTGGCAGTTGATTTTGGATGTTAGCTTGGTAGGAGAGTACTGAAGCAATGGGACTATGTGGGATATTTCCCGAGGATTAACTAAGTGAGACAGAGACACATTAAATAAGGGTACCCATCCTACAGGCTCTGTGCCCTAATGACAGAGTAAAGGGAAAAGAGCAATCCTGCTTCCCCCTCTTCTCTTACCCTCTCCCACTCCCTGCCCTCTTTCCTTCCCACCATTATGTGAGCAGCTTGTCCCACCACACCCTCCCTGCCAAGATGAATGGAAGCTCTTGAGCTAAAATAAATTCCTCTGCCCTTAAATTATGTCAGGCATTTGGTCACGGCAATGTGAAACAAACACATTACTGATAGCCCTACCTGTCTTTGCTAATTTTCTCTGCTCTGACATTTACTCAATCTGATGGTAGCATAAACAGTTGCATTGTTTGAATCTGTGGTGCTGGAGATGGAACATGGGACCTCCCACATGCCAGGCAAGTCTTTTACACTGAGCTGAAACGCTTAAGCAGTATTTTATTAACATTTTTATAATATGTCATTTTCTGCTTTTTTACTCCAAAATACCTTTTACAAATATATATGTTGTGTTATCTGTGTTTTGTTTTGAGACAGTGTCTTCTGTAGTCTGGGCTGACCTCAAACTGCCTGTATAGACAGAGCTGAAGACCTTCAACTCTTGATCTCCCTTCCTCCATCCCCCAAGTGCCTGGATTATAGACCTGCACCACCTCAGCTGGCCCTATTTCTGCAGAAACCTACTGTTGTGTTTAAGCCCCATACTAAGGTCTGGTTTTTTAAAAACATAACCATATGTAATAACATGAGACACAAAGATGTTGTGTGTGTGTGTGTGTGTGTATAACAGAATGACTGAATTGGGCTAATTAGCATATAAATTGCCTTAAATGCATATCTGTTTTTCCTGTCTAAATGCAACGTTGTCCCTTTGACAGAAGTCTCCTTAGCCTCTTCTCATGTCTGTATTTAGACCATTTGTGCTTACTGTCATTATTGATTTGTTAGAACTTCAATGTGTGATTTCATTATTTTGTTTTGTTGTTGCTTTTTCTTTCTTCTTGGTTCTCTCTTTTTTTTTCTCTCCCATTTTGCTCTGAGTTTCTAGAACACTTCTGAGAAGTCCGTTCTGTTTTATCTCCAGTGCTTTCGAGTGTGTCTTTGGTAGACTTTATTGTGACTGCTGTAGGTATTACACGCACACAGTTTATCAGTATCTATGGTTGTTAATGCTTTACTACTTCTGGTAGGCCAGAGAGCTTAACTCCCTTTATCACCCTCCAGCCTGTCCTGTTTATAATTGTCTTAAATCCACTACCTACACCAGGAGCCAAATTATACAGTTCCTGCTTCAACATTAAACATAATGTAAGAAACTCAAGAGTGGAAGGAAACTCTGTTGCATTTGCCTGTCTTGGTCTTTCTCTTGTTTTCTTTTTCTTAATGGCCATGCTCCTTTTTACCAAGTCACTTTCTCAGCTGAGTGTGGCAGTGCACATCTACAGTCCCTGCACTGTAGAGACAGAGGTGGGAGGAGCAAGAGGGTAAGGCCAGCCTCACTCTACAGTGAACTCGATTGCAGTCTGGGGTACAGGGAACTCTATCTCAAACAAAGTGAAACAAAACAACCCCAACGGCAGGAGGGACTGCTCAGTCAATAATGATCTGGTTCATGATGCCCTGAGAAGCTGAGTTTGGATCCCTAGTACCCATGTGGAAAGCTGGGTGTGGGATATGTACCCATTACTTTACCACTAGGAAGGCAGAGGCAGGAGGATCCCTGGAGGTCACTGGCTAGTGATCCTGCATCAGTGTGAGAGACCCTGTCTCAAAACATAAGGTGAAGAGAGATTGACAAATATCCACCCCTGGCCTAAACACATGCACCCCCCCCCACAGTCAGTTTCTCTTTGATTAAAGAGTCCCTTTTAACTATTCTTTTAGATAATGCTATCATGATGGTCATGGACTCTAACCACCTGAAACTGTAACCCCACAGTACATTTTTTTTCTCTAAATTGTCTTGGTCATGGTATCTTACCACAGCAATAGAAAATAACTAAGACAGATGAATAAATTAAAAAAAAATTGATACCAAGTTGAAGTGTTTTGAATATGCTTGACTCACGGGAAGTGGCACTACTGGGGGTGTGGCCTTGTTGGAGTAGATGTGGCCTTGTGGGAAGAAGTGTGCCATTGTGGGGCTTGGCTTTGAGGTCCTATGCTCAAGCTCCGCCCACTGCAGAAGAGAGCCTGCTCCTGGATGCCTGTGGAAGACAGTCTCTTCCTGGCTGCCTTCAGATCAAGATATAGAACTTTTGTCTTGCACCAAGTCTGCCTACAGGATGCTGTCATGATGATAATGGATTGAACCTCTAAAACTGTAAGCCAGCCCCAAATAAATATTTGTCTTTATAAGAGTTGCCATGGTCATGGTGTCTCTTCACAGCAATGAAACTCAAACTAGGGCAGAAGTATCTTAGATATTATAGGATTCTGGATTTTATTTAAATATTGTATTTCAATAGATTCTCCTTGACATTTATAGCAAAGGTGGGAGAAAGAGAACATTGTCTTGTTACTGCTGGATGGAGACAAAAACTGAGATGCTCTTCCTGGCCTGTAGAAATATCCAGGGCATAAAGAGACTTCTTGGAGCTGCTGGTAGTGGTGGGAGTTCAGGATCTCCAGATGGCCAACCAAACCACAGGACTACATTGTTATTGCCCGGTGGTCATAGAGCTTGGGATCTCTACGTAGTCTCTACTGACCACTCTACATAGTCAGGTGATGCCTGAAGTTAGAATGAATGTCCAGCTTCCATTGGTCCATTCTGAAGTTGTGCCAACTGGATGTGGTTGGCAAGAAAGCAAGGGAGGATACTGTGTAGAAAAGTGGAAATACAGGCTTTCTGCTTCAGCTTTGCTGGGGCAGGCAAGGCTGAAACAGGCCAATTTGGCTGGAGCTGGGCAGTTACTGTGCAAAAATTTTATGTTTTTCAGGGCTAGGAATATAGTTTAGTGATGGAATGCATGTCCTGGGTCTTATTGCTAATACCATGTACATACAGACACATCTTTTATTTCTACTAGGTTGCTGGTTTCCTGAAAATTTGATGAGAGAATAGGCTTTCTTTGTATCTGTATCTGCATCCGCATATGCACGTGCATATGCACATGATGCACATGACTCACATAAGCATGATGTGGATGCACATGATGCATATGTACACGTACATGCATTTGTATATGTAGTATATGTATATGATGCCTATATATGCATATGCATATGTATGTGCTATAGATGCATACAAGGCATATGCATATTATGTATATGTAGTATATGTACATGGTGTATATGCATATGCATGTGTATATGTATATATGTATATGATATATGCATGATATGTATATGTATATGTGTATATGTACATGATATATGCATGTGTATATGTGTATGTGTATATGTCTATGTGTACATGTATGTCTATGTATGTCCATATGTTTAAGTATATATGTATATGTGTGTGTTTGTGTATGTGTGCGTGTGTATCTGAATATAATGGTGTTTCCAAGTCAATAGTTTCTCCAGTAACCAGTGTTGTCACAAAAATAAACTTGAGAATTCACCCCAGTGTCTTGAGGACCCGAGTCTGTCTGCATTCTCTCTAACTTTTAGAGTCTTTCTAATGTTTATTTTATTGTCCTGGGTTGTTAGCTGTCCTTTATGGGAATGAGGGTAGCTGGGAGTCCTCGTGTTGCCACTATGACTTTCAGCCACACTGAGCTGTTCTATCAAAATCATGACCCCAAAGAAGTCCTTCCTGCCTGAAGTTTCTTATTGTCAGGTTTCTGTCACTCTCTCTTTTTATTAAATCTGGCCTCATTCTTCATTTTCCTTTCTGTTCTTGCTTCTCAAAAATGATCTTGCATGTGTGTCTGTGTGTGCATGTTTGTGCTTGTGTGTGCATGTATTTATGCACCGCTGCATGTCTGTGGAGATCAGAGGACACACTGTCAGAGTCAATTGTCTCCTTTTACTATGTGGGTTCCAGGGATCATACTCAGGTCTTCAGGCCTGACAGCAAGTACCTTTACCTGCTGAGCTAGCTCTCGGGCTCTCCTTTCCTCCTCCTCTTTCTTCTTCTTCTTCTTCTTCTTCTTCTTCTTCTTCTTCTTCTTCTTCTTCTTCTTCTTCTTCTTCTTCTTTTTTCCGAGACAGTGTTTCTCTGTGTAGCCCTGGCTGTCCTGAAACTCACTCTGTAGACCAGGCTGTCCTTGAACTCAGAAATTCACCTGCCTCTGCCTCCCAAGTGCTGGGATTAAAGGCGTGTGCTACCACCGCCCAGCTTCTCCTTTCCTTCTTATCCCAGTTTTATTCTCTCTCTCTCTCTCTCTCTCTCTCTCTCTCCCTCCATCTCTCCCTCCCCCCCCCCCTCCCCCTGCCTCCTCCTCCCTCCCCCCCCCTCCCTCCTCCTCCTCCTCCTCTTCTTCTTCTTTTGTTTTTTTTTTTGAGACAGAGTTTCTCTGTGTAGCCCAGGCTGTCCTAGAACTCATTCTGTAGACCAGGCTGACCTTGAACTCAGAAATCTGCCTGCCTCTGCCTCCCAAGTGCTGGAAGTTTTATTCTTTCTTATTCCTTCTGGTCTATTGATTTCTGTGTGTGATGTTTTGACTAGGGGTCAGTCTTCCTGTGAGTGCATGGTTTTTCCAGGAGGTGGGGAGATGAAGGAAACTTTTCTGTTCTGTGATAGGTTTGTTTTCTTCCAGTGTAATGGGAGAACATAACTCCTGGGGTAATGAGTGCTTAGTCACGGTCTTTCCCTGCAGGTGCTTAAGTTCTGTGGCTTTACATTTAACTTTATTGAACATTGCCATCTTGTGTATGGGAAGGGAAATGCAGCCAAGAGAAGGCAACTCAAGGACTGTGGGATATTGGAAAATAAGATGAATATGTCCCCTGAGTAAACTGTCCTCCCTGGATGAAGGCTTTCTTCTCTGATGTAGTGCAGTCATTTTTACTGGCCTGTGAATCTCATTCACATGCATCCATTTAAAGGAGAGTGCTCGGGGAAGCAGGGAACGTAACTGTTGGCGTTGCAGAGAGTCAGGCTGAATCAGCTATCCTCTCAGGAGCCGTGTGACCTTGGGAAGTCATAGGATATGTCTGAGCCTCTGTAAAAATGCAGGATAGTCCCATAGTCATTCTGGAAAGCTCATTTAGTGAGAATGTGTCCATGAAATATTCAGTTCTTCCAGTAGGAAGGAAGGAGGGTTTGTGAGTACAGCATTAAGGAAAGGGGTTGGTTTGAGTTTAAGGGGTCACCAAGAGACCCCCATTAAATCAGAGAAGGGGAATTAAATTTGCTCAGGTGTGAAGTGCCAGACAATATGGTTAGCTCTCTCAACTCCTTAAAAGTTTCCTAATCCCCTCATTTTATGAATGGTGGAACAGTAGCTTGGAGATATTGGGCAACTTGCCACACAGCTGATGAGCAGGGTGAATGGTGGAGTCAGGTTTTGCTTGTTTGTGTCTTACTATGTAGCCCTGGCAGGACAGGTTCTAGCTCTGTGGACGAGACTGGCCTTGAACTCACAGAGATCTGCTTCCTTTGCCTCTAAAGTCTTGGGAATAAAGCCTTGTGGCACTAGGCCTGGATGAATCAGGGTTTTAAAAATATTTACTATTTATTATGACTCTGTGTGTGTGTGTGTGGTGTGTGTGTGTGTGTGTGTGTGAGAGAGAGAGAGAGAGAGAGAGAGAGCTCGAGCGCATGTGTACACATTAAGGCCTTTACACTCTGAGAGAGTAGGGCGAGAGAAACTTTTAGTTTGAAAGGAAGGCTGGTCGTAGTGGCAATGCTGGAGCAAGAATTGTGTGGGGAGTAGAGTGACCATGATCCACCAGAGGAAATTTTGCTTTGTTTTGTTTTGTTTTATTTTATTTATGACAAGGTTTCATGTAGCCTAGGTAGGCCTTGAACTTGCCAAATAGCTCAAGAAGACATTGAGCATTTTAAATTAAAATCTATACATTTACAGTTGAGAACACTGGCTGTTCTTGCAGAGGGTCCTGAGTTTCGATTCTCACCACTCACATGGCGGCTCACAACCACCTGCAACTCCAGCTACAGGGTGTCTGATGCCCTCTTCTGCCCTTTTCAGGCACTGCACACATGCAGTTACATGTAGGCAAAACATTCATCATAAAATAAAAATAAATCTTTTTATAAATGTGTGATTCTTGCCAGATATGGTGGCTTACACCCATAATCCCAGCACTTGGGAAGCAGAGGCAGACATCTGAGTTCAAGGCCTGCCTGGTCTACAAAGAGAATTCCAGGATAGCCATGGCTGTTACCCAGAGAAACCCTGTCTTGAAAAACAAAACAAAACAAAGTTATTTATTTGTATGGTAAATACACATGTTCATGTAAGTGTGTGCATGTGTACATGAATAAATGTGCGCGTGTGTGTGTGTGTGTGTGTGTGTGTGTGTAGGTCAGTGGTCAGAGTTGGGTGTTCTTCCCCATTGCTTTCCACCCTATTGTTTTTTGAGACAGAGTCTCTTACTGAGCTTGGAGCTCATTGATTCAACTGAGTTGTCTGGCCAATGAACTCCAGGGATCTGCCTCCTACTTCTGGCATTACAGATTTGCACCGCCATGCTTGGCTTTTACATAGGTGCTGTGGATTTGAACTCAGGTCCTTATGCTGTGTGGCAGATACTTCACTGAAGCATCATCATCCCAGCCCTGGCCTTGTACTTTTGATCTTCCCATTTCCCCTCCCAAATTCCAGAATTTCCTGTGTGCACCACTGTATCCAATCCATGCAGTGCTGAAGATGGGAGCTAAGGCTTTGTGCATCTTAGACAAACACCACCAAATGAGCTACACCCTAAGCCCCAACAGGATGCCTTTAACATCTGGCTGGTAGGTGTTTGTTTAAGAACATTCCTCCACACCCATCATTTGAGTTATCATTAGACATCAAGATCATGTGTATGGAATTTACTGAGCCTAGCGCTGTAGAAGGCACAGATCTTCGAATAAAGAAGGAAACAGGAATTTTCTGTTCTCCAGGAAGTGGACTATGCTCAAGCATCACTCTATGCTCCAGATGAAACAACAGCTGCTCAGGGAGGCTGAGGTCTTGTTTGCTGGCATGTGGCCAACTGATATCCACTGGAGGTTGATGTACTTGGCGAATGCCCTTTGCAGATTCCAACAACAAGTAGATCTAGCATGACCTTTCCCTCTCCGAATAGCTTAGTTCAGTGTGCCAGGAGGCACACTGGCATTGTATGTTCACATCATGAAGGTCCACATAGACCTGTGTCCTCTCACAGCTGAGGCTTAAGTGGTGGAGAGCACCTGACAGAAAAGTGGATATGAGTGAAACTCTTCTGTTTCTTTGCTGAATTCCCTCCAAGTCTATCTGGACAAGCTTTCTGGAATGTTCCACAGTCCTGCAAACGAACCAGTAACTGTCTCTTTTAAAATTTATTTCTTAAAACACGACCTAGGAAGTTTTCTTTTTAAGTTGCTGAAATGAGTTGCAGCCATTAGAAAGAACTAATTTATTTATATTTATGGACAATATTAAAAAATTACTTGCATATTTATATACATACTCAAGCACAAACACAATCAACATTACTCAACCCCCTAACCTCAGCACCTCCTAAGCCTCTTGGTTGTTTTGTTGTTGCTTATTCATTTTTATTAGCTTCTCAGTCTCAGCAAGGTTTCAGTGTTGACATTAACTCTGCTTCCGACTCCATAGTCTCTGGACCTCAGCTCAGTTCTCCATAATCTGTTGGAGGTAGACTAAATGGTCTCTGGGAGCTCTCCTGGTTTCTAGCTCTGTGCCTCTGTCTCTGCACCCCATGCCTTGGTTTCTTGTTTCTGCATAAGCACACACTGAAGGTGAGCCTTCCACGCAAACATCTCCTTTCTAGTCAAGCATTGTGTTTGGACAGTGATCCTGGGAAATGAACACTCATGGAGGAATGTGGAAGTCAGACAGGAAAGGGAAGAAGATAACACAGAATTTTTAAACAAGTTGCTGTAGAAACTGCTGTGGGATTCCGGGACATAGTGGAAGGAGGGATTTGATATATTTATCACCGCCTCTCCCTGTCTGCTGGTGATGCGTGGGTGAGTGGTGGTGTGGATGGGTGGAGCATGTGTGGTGGCAGTGTGGGTGGGTGGTG
Source organism: Grammomys surdaster (assembly GCF_004785775.1). Classification (NCBI taxonomy): domain Eukaryota; kingdom Metazoa; phylum Chordata; class Mammalia; order Rodentia; family Muridae; genus Grammomys; species Grammomys surdaster. The sequence goes on along the minus strand of NW_021604762.1, from coordinate 2,228,600 downwards.
TGGGTGGTGTGGGGTGGGTAGGTGGTGGGGTGGGGCTACTTCCAGAACACTCCCCTTTAGGCCAATGGTTCTCAACTGTCCTAATGCCGTGACCCTTTAATACAGTTCCTCATGTTGTGCTGACCCCCAACCATAACATTATTTTTATTGCTACTTCATAACTGTCATTTTTCTGTTATGACTCATAATGTAAACATTTTTGGAGATAGAGGTTTGCCAAAGGAGCTGCGACCCAGAGGTGAGAACCACTGTTTTAGGCAAGCTTGGTTTTATTTTTTTTCATTGTCAGGAGGAGCCTCTGGTAGTCAAAGGCTTGGGGCAAAGGGAGGGCCTAGCACTGGCAGCTGATGCTGTGCACAGTGTGCTGTGAAGGGCTGGCCGGGCCGTCTACCATCGGTTTGGGAAGGTCAAGGCTTGCTTGTGCTGAGTGTAGGTCTGCTCTCTGTAGCTGGGCTGTTCACCATGGAGGACAGAAAAGTTTCCACCTTTCCGTCCACACCACCACCAACGGCTTTTGAAAGAAGCTAAGTGTTCTAGGGTCACCCTAGAAACTTAAGTCCTGAGCTAGGGACACCTACTCTAACTTCAGTGTGGTTGACTCCTGTGGAATAATGTGAGCTGCAGCTACTGCTTTCTCGCTTTGTCCTGCTACCCAAGACGTTCTAAAAGTGACACCACCGTGCAGGATGTCTCAGGGAAGGTAAAAATATCTTCTCAACCACTCCACAGTTGCACCCAAACTGCTCCATGAACTATGCTTGCTGACCTTCAGCGGTTTTCTGGTCTCAGACACTGATATTCCGGGATCTCAGGTGTGAGCCACCATGTCCAGGCGTCTATGCTTTTTAAAGAAATGTTTTATAAAAGAACAAATATATTACTTAATTTTTTTTCTACTAATTTCTACTAATCACTTTTGTGGCCAGACTTGATACACTATCAAGGCCTGTAGTTCCGTTCCTCTTGGGTTGTTTCAAGCATTCTGCTTAGACCAGCATGTTCTAACTTGTTGCTTACCATCACTCATAACCCCAGTGACTCCAACTCTTTGTACCTCCTCTCTCTCTCTCTCTCTCTCTCTCTCTCTCTCTCTCTCTCTCTCTCTCAGTGGTTGCTAAGATCCAATTCTAGGTCCCTAGGCTTATGTGACAGGCACTTTATCTAGGCTATTGGCTAGGTCCTTTTTTCCTCTTGTTTTTCCTTAAAGTAGTTCTGGAAATTGAACTCAAGGCCCTGGGCATTTTGGGGAAGCACTCTGCCATGAAACTACATCCCCAGCCCCTGGTGTTTTGTTTGTTGTTTAGGATCTTACTCTGTAGCCCAGGCTAGCCTGTAACTCAGTATGTCACCCCACTGGCCTTGATCACACAGCAGGCAATCCTTAACCTCTGTCCTCTTTCAACTTGTCTTATTCTGCATTTGATATCAGGAAGTCCCATTGGTTTTAGCTCCAAAATACACTCAGAACTTGCCTGTTGTTATGTCTACACCACACCAACTCTGATCTAAATCTCCGTCGTCTCTCACCTATGTTATTGCAGAGTTCTTTCGGAACAACTTTGTGTCTTTCCAGTCTGCTTTCTGCAAAGAAGCCCCAGTGATGCTTTCAGAATAGGGCTCAGTTGATGTTGTTCCTCTGTTCACAAGTATCTAAAAGTTCTAGTGTCCATCAGTGTTAAAGACAATAGCTTCACATCAGCCCATGAGAGTCAATGCCATTTGGCTTATTTTACTTCTTGGCCTCATCACTCTATTGAAGAAAATTGTGGCCGGGCAGTGGTGGCACACGCCTTTAATCCCAGCACTTGGGAGGCAGAGACAGGTGGATTTCTGAGTTTGAGAGTTCGAGGCCAGCCTGGTCTACAGAGTGAGTTCCAGGACAGCCAGGGCTACACAGAGAAACCCTGTCTCGAAAAACCAAAAAAAAAAAAAAATTGTGTGTGTGTGTGTGTCTTTGTGTATGTGTATCTCTCTCTGTGTGTGTGTGTGTGTGTGTGTGTGTGATGCATACATGTGCCTGTGGAGGCCAGAAGAGGATAACTGATCTCCAGGAGCTGAAGTTACTTGGGGTTGTGAAGTCTCTGACATGTGTGTTAGGAACCAAACTCAGTTGCTCTCTAAGAACAAGTGCTCTTACCCACTGAGCCTTCTCTCCAACCCTCTGCGCTTTTGTTTATGGACAGTACAAACTCAAGTTGGGTAAAGCTTCCATAGATTCTAGAAAATTATATTCTCTGATGTTGAGTGTCAAGTTCTAAATATAAACTGCTGACTTGACTATATAATTTATTGTTCAAATTACAACCTGCTTTTTGGTGATAGGGCTCTGCTGGTAGCTAACCATGGCAACAGGCAGTACTAGGACTACACTGAGCTAATCAAGGCACAGTCAGAGTTTTTCTAGAGCTCCAGTTAACTGCTGAGTCAGTCAAGCTTTCAATATCATTGCCTATATTCATTTCCTTGATCTACAAGCTTCTTGGAATGTGATGTTAAAATCTCATCACGTATACGAGTTGATCTGTGTTTCCCTCTGATGCCCATGCATTTCACTTTGTTGTCCGGTATTTGTGAGTGCCTTCGATCCTTCCAGTCCTATGCTCTTCACTATAGGAAACCTAGCTCCATGGCTCCCTCAGATGGAGCTGGTGTTTGTTCTCTTCTGGATTCCGACTTTCCCGATGTTAGCTCTTCTGTTTCTGTCCTCCGTATGTCAGCGACTCCTAGTGAATCTCTCGGTTCTTTATTTCTGCTGCCTTTAACTTTAATCTAATATTTAAACTTCCCTTAGCTATTGCAATAATCAAATCTAATGTTTCCATGCGGTTCCTTTCTATTATCTCCAATTTCTGCTTGGCATTACTAATATCTTTGTTTACTAAATACTTTGAAGCGTTAGAAAAATATTTTGGCTCTCTTGTTCCAATATTTTGGTTACACACACACACACACAAACACACACACACACACACACTTTGGCTTGTTGATTTTGTTTGAGATTGGTGTAAATCTCAGGTCTCTCTTCATCCTGCCTCTGAGCTAAGATTCCACTGGGGATATCAGATAATTTGCTTGGTAATATGCATTTTAACAGTGTTTTCGTTTGCTTTTTGGATTACTGAATTAATGGTCAGAAATGTGAACTGTTTCATACATGTTCTTTGAAATTTAGAGAAACTTGCTTTAAGATCTCTATAATATTTAACCAACTGTTATGGAAATCGAATTGAAAAGAAGATATATTTTCCAGCCTCGGGGATAAGCATTATGTAAGCCTCCATTAGACAAAGCTTATTCATGGCTTGTTCAACTCATCTCTAACAGTCATTTCAATAACTGAGAAAATATATGAAGTGTCCCACTGTGATGTTGAATTTATTAATTCAAACAGTATTTCGTTGGCCTGTTTTGAAGATAGGTTACAAGTTGCACACAGATGAAAATTGTTGTATTTCCTAGGAGTCAAAACTTTTCTCACTAGTGAGTTTATTTTAACCTTCTTTAACTGTTTTCCCTGTTAAGTTGTATACCATGTGGTATCAGCTATCTACATACATATACATATGTGTATCTACAGATATACATATATCTTTGCCCACCCTTAGCTTTAAAATTGTATGGGTTCTAATATTTTAAGTATGTCTCTTTAAAGCAGTACATACTTATCATCCAACAAATGAAAAATTCTTTTTAATGAATAAGTGTTATTAATTTCCTCTTTTTGTATTGTGGGTGATTTGCCCATATTTCCAATGATTTTTTTCCTTCTGACTTACATAATTTTTAGACTTCCTTGTTTAATTTCATTTGAAGTTGCTTGGGGTTTTTTCTTCTTTTTAATAAGCTACATTTAATTTATCTGCTTATTTTGGTGTGGTGTGTGTGAGCTCATGCCCTTTATATTAAAATATTAAGAGCACCTATTAAATTTAAGTCATAATATAGCATCAACTGTGCTCTAAATTCATATTTTTATACCCACAGAGTAATGCCCCTTTCTTTTTTGTTTTGTAAAACAGATATTTTTTCTTCTTCCTGAAGTATTTTTAGGGTTTTTATTTCCTTTTCTAAACTTAGAGATGACTTATTAGTTTCAGTAACCAAACTAGTTGAAGTTCCTTTAGTGAATATAGTCACTAAAGGCAGGAAGATAATGAGTTCAAGGCCGACCTGAGCTATATAGCAAGACCTTTTCTCAAAGAGAGAGAGTTGAATTGGATTCAGGTTTGTCTTTGTGTGCAGATGTCTAATTGCTCCAGTAGCATCTATTGAAGTAGTCATCCTTCCTTCGTTAGACTCTTAGTTGCAAATCAGTTGCCTGTGTATGGGACAGCTTGTTCTACCTCTTTATTCTGCTCCTCTGATCTATCTTCTACCTATCTGTCATGTCACTAATGCCACACTGTATTAATTACTATAGCTTTATATTAAGCTTTCAAATAAAATAGTGTGAGCCTTCCAAAATTGTTTTAGTTTATTGGGTTCCTATTGCCTTTCTATATAAAATTTAAAATCAGCTTATTAGTTTCTAATTTTATATAACATATATTTCTAATTTAATAAAACCTATGAGTTTTTTTTTATTTGAATCTACAGATCAGTTTTTTATTGAATCTACAGATAGCTGACATGTGAACCATATGGATCCTCTAATCCTTTAAACTCACTTTTAAAGAATTATTTAGGGGACCAGTTGGTGGGATACTTGTCTAGTATGCACAAAGATCTGAGTTTAATCTCAAGTCCTACATAAAATCAAGTCTTGTGGCACATGGCTGTAATCCCAGTACTTAGGAGGTTCAGGTAGCATGATCAAAAGGATGGGGCTGAAGAGAAGGGGCAGAGGTTAAGGGCATGTAGTATGTTAGGACCTGCAACCAATTCCCAGCACCCACACTGGGTGGCTCACAGTTGGATGAGTCACAGTGGCCTGATACTTGAATTCCAGGGGATCCGATGTTTCTGGTCTCTATGATACCTGCTTTCATGTGGACATACCTCAACACACACACATATACATAATTAACAACAATAAGAATAAGTTAGAAAACAAGTTCAAGATCATTCTCCACTACACAGAGAGTTCAAGTCTAGCCTGAGCTATATGAAATCAATTTCAAAAAGTAATCATTTAAAATCATTAAAAATTAGCATAATCTACCAAAATATGTGGAAGCACTGATGCTGTGAACCTCGAAAGAGTCAAGGGAATTCTGAGAGGATATAATTTATTTAAGAGATCTGCTAGTCATTTTAACAAAGGTCATTTTATAATGGAGCTGGAGAGACAACTCAGTGGTTATGAACATGTCCTTGCAGAGGGCCCAGTTCTCAGTACCCACACTGGACAGTTCATAGCCACTTATAACTCCAGGCCCAGGGAATCTTCTACTCTCTTTTGGACTTCTTCACATATGTTCTCTCTCTCTCTCTCTCTCTCTCTCTCTCTCTCTCTCTCTCTCTCTCTCTCTCAAAAATAAAATAAATGTTAAAACAAAGAAATTATTAACAATGTATATATTTGTTACCTAGGTTTCTGAAAGCAACAAACAAATAGAACTCTCAAGTGTTAGAAAGGCCAGAGGCTCAGAGTTAATGAAATATAATACTGCAGTGGTAGGTACTTGGGGTCATGGTGGTACCTGGCAGGCCCATGCCAAGGTGTCCCTGGAGAAATCACAACATGCAGCAGACCTGGTATAAAGGAGGTTTATAAAAGGGAGAAGGGAAGGGAGTGAGGGCCTGGGGAAGGAGTAGAGGCAGACAGACAGGAGCAGAGCCATGAGGCAGAGAAGGGTGGAAAGAAGGGAAGAAAGGAAGGGAGAGAGAGACCGGCTGGGAACGTGGGAACAGAGAAGGCGCTTCTGGGGTAGAAGTGTAGTCCTTTTATACACCACCACCCAGGCCTGGTGCCATTGCTAGTTCCCTGGGAGGAGTCTCGTAGCCAACACTTGTAGCCAACACTCAGGAACCATCAAAGCTGAGGGAGCAAAGAAAGGTAAGAGGTTGGGGTTATGAAGGCTTTACACCTTGGAGGAGGGCTACATAATGTGTTCCATCCAACACTGGTATCTCTAGGACCACAGGAAAGATTTGGGATCTGACCTCTGAAGATAGGGCCTAGCTCAGTGATTCTCAACCTCCCTAATGCTGTGATACTTTAATATACTTCCTCATGTTGTGATCCCCAATCATAAAACTGTTTTCATTGTTACTTTATAATTACAATTTTGCTATTGTTTTGAATCATAATGGAAATATCTGATATGCAGGATATTTGATATGTGATCTCTGTGAAAAAGTCTTCTAACTTCCCAAAGGGGTTGTGGCCCATAGGTCCACTGGCTTAGCTGGTTGTAGTGGGCTCTTGAGGGTATGTGATGAGACTTGTCTGGTTAGAGCCAATAATCTGGGCACTGAATCCAGCTGCAGTCATGGAAAAGAACTGAAGGTACCTGAGTAAGGAAGCATTTAGAAAGGGATGCTCTTAGGAAGAGGAAGGAAGCAGGAAGCCACAGAAGATGGTCCCTTCTTCTGTCTCTATCCATTCTATTCTTAGTCCCTCCTATTTATTGACAGGGTCTACCTGGTAGCCTGCTGGCAATTTAGAAGTAAGGTGTAGAGAGAATCAGTCACAGTATCACAAAGCAAAGCGTACATGACTTGGCTTAATAACTGGAATATGCAGAGAGCAAAGGAAAGCAGGTACTAGGGTATTTATAGCACAAAACATATGATTTCACAGCATTTGAAATGCTGACATCAGTATTAAATAAATGCAAGTCTTATATAATCACCTCAAAATAGAAACAACTCAAAGCAGAGAACACACATGAGAAAATGAAAGGTGCAATTCAGCAAACGTAGAACAGCATGCAGATCACGAAAGATAACTGTGGCAGAAATCCTGCTGGGCATGTGTTGGTTATAGACAGTCAAATTAGATTTCACAAACACCCTTTTCTCCCCACACGTTCTTACCCAAAGTATTCATTTCTTTAAAAGCAATTATCACCAAAGAGGGCTGGGAAACAGCTCAGTGATACTGTGTTTGCCTAGCATGCACAAAGCCTTGCTTTCAGCCCAGTGTTAACAGAAGAGCACCATCAGAGCTAGACATGATGCTATGTACTTATAATCTCAGCACTCAGAAACTGAGGTAGATGGGTTAGTATAAATTTGAGGCCAGCCTAGACTACATAGTATCAGGCTAGACTGGCTACTCAGCAAAATCCTGCTCACTACTCAAAAGAAAACCTTCATGAAGTTGGGAGAGGATAGGGGTAGATATAGGATGAGTTGGGGGAAAAGTGAGAGGGTGTGTGTATATGACCAGAATACATTGTATCTATGTATTCAATTTTCAAGGCAACAACAAAAATATTATCCCGAGAAACTCATGGATATATAAAGAAAAATATAAAATTTTCATAGTATTTTGGTAGCAAATTCTCAAACCTTTTAAGGCTTATATAAGCCATTTGGTTCACTTAGATATTTCTGTATTCTTTGAAATAAGATCTATTTATTCTTTGAGAATTTTATACATATATACAATTTGATCATATGCACATCTTTGTCCCCCAATTTCATTTCTTGTCCTCTTTCATAATCCATTGTATCCAGTCAATGCTGTCTGCATGTGCATGGGTCATCTACTAGAGCATGAGCAACTTACCAGAGACCCTACTTCTGCAGAGAACCAATTCTTCCTCCCCCAGTAGCCATTAGCTATCAGTGGCTCCTCAGCTCCAGGATGGGTCCTTCATGGCTCCTTCTCCATCTGTGTTGGAGTGTTGACTGGTTTGATCTGTGCAAGGAGCCACAGTTGTATGTTCACGGATGTAACAGCCTTGCCGTGTCCTAAAGACACAATTTCTAAGCACTCTGCATCATACTATGCCCTTTGCTGTCTTTTCACCCCCCTTCTGCAATGCTCCCTTAGTCTTGGGGTAGGGGTAAGCACTCTTAATGGTTGTGATTGGGGGAATCCAATTCTTATCTTCATTTCCAAAGGGCAGATACAGTGTCCAAAGGATGGGCACTGTGTGAAATAATGGTGGCTCACATATACATGGTTACAGTAATTGCTGAAAATCACCTCTGGGAACATGATGCAGGCAGCTGAACAAGCCCAGAATTGGTAGCATTCATTCTTCCTTTGTTCTGGACACCCTCTAGAGTGTCTAGGTTTTGTTCCAATGAGCAACATTGTGTTTGAAAAGGAGTAGAACTACTTTGAGACTATGAATGAACGCTCTTGCCAAAAATGAATTGCTATTATTTGACCTCATTTAGATGGTTGAACTAGAAAAATACTCAAAGACTCAATCCCTTTTGAAATTCAAAACAAAGAAACAAGGGTCAGTTGACACCTGTTTGAGTCTCTGTGAAAGCTGTCGCTTTTGGTCCCTGTGGATGGCTCTAGCAGGCTCTTACCTGAAAACCTGGGAATACTTTACAGGAGCCTGAGCTCTGATACTTAACTCTCTTTAGACTACACAATCTCTACTTAGATCCTCAGCAATTTTGTTGCAACTTTCTTCTGATTCCCCCCCCCAGCTCTCAGGGGCCACTTTCAGCAAATGTCTTGAGAGGAAAAAGCACAGTTGAGTGTCCAACTCACAGCCCCATGCTGTCCTCTTTAACTAGATTCAACAACTAAGCAGGGCTTGTAGGGGCTCACAGAGAGTGAAGTGACAGCCAGGGAGTCTATAGGGGTCTGAGGTAGGTCCTCTGCATGTATGTTATGGCTGTGTAGCTTAGTGTTCTTATGGGACCCCTAACAGTGGGGGTGAGTGTGTCTCTGACTCTTGTCTGCTTTCGGGACCTTTTCCCACCTCCTGCATTACTGCATCCAGCCTCAATACGAGGGCATGTGCCTAGTCTTATTGTAACTTGTTATGAGTTTGGTTCCTACTCCTGGGAGGTCTGCTCATTTTTGAAGGGAAATGGAAGAGGGATGGATCTGGGGGAGAAGTGAGGTGTGGGGGAGCACCCGGGAGAAGAGGAAGGAGGGAAACTATGGTTGAGATATAATCTACAAGAGAAAAGAACAAATTAAAAAATTAAACAGAAGAACTAGATTCAAGTTTTTCATGTACTGGTAGGTGTTCGAAAACATCTTTTATTAATTTGTTGTGTGTATGTGTGTGTGTGTGTGTCTGTGTGTGAAGGCTGCATGCATGTGTGTGTGCTATAGCACTTGTGTGTGGGAGGTAGAGGTCAACTTTCAAGATCAGTTCTCATCTTTCATCCTGTTGAAGTACGGTCTGTGTCTCTTGCTTCGGCTCTCGTGCTTTATGCTCTAGGCTAGCCGGCCACGAATTTCCAGACAGTTCTGTTTCTGCTTCCAACCTCTCTGGAGGAGTGTGACACTGCATGTGGTTCTTTATGCGGGTTCTGGGAACGGAACTCAGATGACCGGTTTTTATGGTTAGGCCTTTTAATGGCTGAATTATATTCTAGGCCATGAAAACTTCTTTTAGAATGGTAACCATGTTCTGTTGCTTTTAAAGATGTTCTTGAGAGACTTAAGCCTTAATATTTTACATAAACCACAGCTCGAAGCAGAGTCTACTCAGCTTTTAATTTAGCGCGCACGCGCACACACACACACAGACACACACGCACACACACACTTTACTTTTTTATTTTTTAAGACAGGGTCTTGTAGCCCTGGCTGTCCTGGAACTCAGCGTGTAGACCTGGCTGTCTTTGAACTCAGAGTGCTGGGGCTCAGGGCATGCATCCCCACACTCTGTGTACTCGAATTTCTAGAATTTCTTCTTAGATCTTTTTCAAACATTCTTGATCACTTTTATGCATGAGGACATAATTTGTTTTCTTTTTTGTTAAATGTATGTTATTTAGATATGCTTACAAGTGAAATGGGTTTTCATAGTTGTCTGTACTTACAGAATAAGTAAGCATCCTGCAGAATATTGCCATAACTTCTCCAGGAATTCCTTTTGTTACCCTTATGGCTAATTTGCCCTTTCTCCCTTAGATATTCTAATTTTTATTGAGTTAGTTTTATTGATGTTAGTTTAGTCTTTTGGAGCTTTGTATAATGAATAGAACCAACCAGTATTTGTGGTCATCTTGTTTTAAGATTGTAATTTGTTCCTTGAATTCAGTTATTTTTCATTCCGAACACCAGTTTCACTGAATGAACCCAACAGTTTGTGTGTCCTCCTGCTTCTAGGCTTCTTCTAGGCTTCGGCCAGTCTAAGCACAGCAGCCACGAACATTCTTAACCAAGGCCTTCTGTGGTCACTGCTTGTTCATCTTTACTTGGTTTTTAGTCTGCCTCCATCATTTCAGCATCTGGGAACCAGTCTTTGCACCTTTGTTCGACTTCTCCTGGTGGCTTGTTTTCTTATGTTTGGTCATCTTTTATTTGATCATGTTTTGCTCGCTGTGGGAATCCTGAGGGGCCTGAATGTTTTTCTGTTTGTGTCTGCAGGGTACCCAGTGTGCTTCTAACTGAGAAGCACTTGAGATTAATTTTTCCCTGGGGGTTCCCTGAATAGAGAGAGTATATTTTCAGACCCCTCCTGTGAGAGGGAAGGTTTATGGTGATAGATTTTTGAGGTAACTTGTACTTTTTAAAATTATTTTTGAGATTAGTCTATAATGTGTTAGATAATAATGTTCTCAAACCAAATGTATTTTACCTGATTCTCCTCACATCTTCCCCATCCCTCTCCCCTAGTATCTTTCTACCAAGTTTCCTTTCTCCTTTTTGTCACATGTATCTTTTTGCATGCTTGCTCGTGTGTGAAACACACACACACACACACACACACACGTGTACACACCACCCTCACCCCAAGCTTCCTTGTTTTCCCCCTTCACTTGGGTTCCTTTCCAGTTTTTAGGCTTTGCCCACGTAACTCACTGATATCCATGCACATAAAGATTGCAAAACTAGGATCTTAATATAAGAGAGAACATACGGCATATCTTAGTCAGGGTTTCTATTCCTGCACAAAACATCATGACCAAGAAGCAAGCTGGGGAGGAAAGGGTTCATTTAGCTTACACTTCCACATTGCTGTTCACTACCAAAGGAAGTCAGGACTGGAACTCAAAGCAGGTCAGGAAGCAGGAGCTGATGCAGAGGCTATGGAGGGATGTTACTTACTGGCTTGCTTCCCCTGCCATGCTCAGCTTGCTTTCTTATAGAACCCAAGACTACCAGCCCAAGGATGGCACCACCCACAATGGGCCCTCCCACCCTTTATCACTAACTGAGAAAATGTCTTATAGCTGGATCTCATGGAAGCATTTCCTCAAGGGAGGCTCCTTTCTCTGTGATAACTCCAGCTTGTGTCAAGTTGACACACAGCCAGTACATGGGTTTGTTGCTTTTCTAGTTTGACTCACTTCATTTAGTAGATGGTTTCAAGCTCTACCCATTTTCCTACAAATATCATAATTTGCTGGATTATGCAAAATAATTAAAATGATTCCATGTTATTGCTGGAGGCTCATAACCTTCCAGGTCAGCTCCAGTGATAATCTTTGCCCTCAGGGACAACCCTTTCCCAAGGGTATAGTTTGTCATGAATCCTGGATTCCCACCTTTTCTTTAGCATCCTTCTAAGCTTGAGCCAGAACCCCCCTGAACAGTTCAAAGCTCTCCCAACCATCACTCTTCAGTTCTTTATCTTAGAGTGCATGGATTCTCTTGACTTATTGAGTTCAGGTTTGATTAAAGGTTCAGAGAACCGAGAGTGAGGCATGCCTGTAATCCCAGAATTTAGGAGGCAGGGGCTAAGCTGGGCTACATAGGGAAGACGCTGTCCAAGAGCAAGGTTTCTGACATCTTTCTTGTACTAGTAGATAACTATAGCAGGTTTCTCTCCCTCAATGCCTGGCAGTATCTGGCCACATCTTTGTCAGAGATGTAAGTCTGTTACATACTTTGTCACAGGCTCTCCTCTGCCTTCTGGATAGGCTACATCTCTGTTTCATGCTTGCCTCTTCCTCTATCTGGAGAGTGAGCAAAAGCCTGCTTATGCATCATCTGGTTTTGCAGTATGTTTTAGTATTTGCTTCCCTTGGGCTAGCTCTGATGAGAAGAGGCAGAGAAATTTGTTCCTAACTTTGCCAACTTCTAGTTCTGGTGTCAAGATTTTTCCGGCATGCTTCCCATTTCCCCTGCATTTGAATGGATGAACATGAGTTCTGGGTGGATCTTTTTTGCTGAGCTAATACATGTCTGACTTCCGTAGAACCAGGAGCTAGCCAAGAGCTGGACATGTGCTTGCCATGACTTGCCTCTTCCTTTGACTTGGCTCATCAGCCAAGTATTGGGGTGTTGGCTGTAGTTTCACTGAGGATGATTTTCCATCCTTTGGGAAGGAAGTTGTGTGGAATTATGTCTGTACTTCTCTCTCATTCCAGGTGGTCTAGTGATGGAGAGCACTCACTGAACTACTCAGAACTGCTGCCTTATGAAGGTGTGGGAACATGTGTCTCTGTAAGTCTGCAAAAGATGGACTCCTGCTGCATGCTGTCCTGCCATTCCAGTCTTGCCCTGCATCATGCCTGTTGTCTCCTTGGATATAATTAAGTACTTCTTCATCCAGGACTCTATTGTCTATGCAATACGATGCCTGGCATGAAGTAAGCACGTGAGTCTTGTTGACTGAATGGCTTTGGAATGTCTTAGAACCCAAGTCATAGCTATGTCTAAGGCTCCAGATTTGTGGACTTTGGATGCTTAACCTAATCTCCAAGGTCCTAGGTAAGTCCTAATGACATACTGCTACAAAGTGAGGACTTCACCTGGATCCATGAGTCCTGGCTTTCTGGATAAATTCTGTCACCTTTTTGTATTCCTCCCTGTCTTTTGTTTATAAAATGAAGCTGTGACAGCTGCCTCCCTTGTAAGGATGTGCCAGGTAATACAGAACCTTACGATGCCAAGACATCTTTTTACAGATCTCATCATTCAAAAGGCAGGATGGTTGGTTCTACACAGGATTCTAGGGCGTTCATTCATGGTCACCAATTCCTGCTTTTAGCCTGACTTGTTCTTCAAAACTGAAGCTGGTGGCCGAAGGTGAGATGCTGTTGAGAGTCTGCAGTGATCTCTCTGGCCACCAGGTGTCACCCTCAGCCTTAAAATGGTAGATTGTTACTTCCCTGCTAATCATGGTTCTCTGCAGAGAGCCTGGTTCCCAGTGCCTGTTCAAAAAACTGGCTTGGAAACTGGAGGGTATCACAACCATCCATCTTGGCCCTCATTTCCAGGTACAAGGTGCTTATGTAATTCTAATTTATTTTAAATTTCACCTAACCAGTGCATGACTAGAAATGGCCAAAAATGTTCATGAATTCAATTTCAGAACCCAAAGCCAGCAAATTTAGAATTGGTCATGGTAAGCCCTCTACCACTCACTGCCCACATTTTTTGCTACTAAAAAAAAATGTGTTTTTAAAAGCACTGCTTCAGGGTAACCTAGTTATTGTAATAGCAATATCAGGTAGAAGAGACCCCAAACCTCCCCAGAATCCCCGAGACAGATGAGAGCCCTGGGTACTCAGGCCTAGTCCCATCCTTCTGGATCTTTCTTAGGACATTTTTCTTGCAGATTGCTCTCTTCTTTTAAAACACTGTCCTCAGTTATTATTCTCTGTTTTCCTCATGCTGTGAACATTAGTTTCTTGGTCCTCCGTGGTCTTTCTTTACATCATTTCACCATATCTCCAAACACCTGCCATAGCTTCCATTCTTCTACCTTGTACAATATTCTTACCTTGTAGTAATATAGAAACCTACACCTCAGTCCCAGACGTCCGTGTATTGCCCTCTCCTCTGCTTTGGAGGATATTGCTCTGAAAGCAGCTCAGGTATTTACATGTAAATACATTAAAATTTATTCACCTTAGGTGCCTTGTTCCATCTGTTTTGTTCATTGTGTATTGTTGTATAACTACCACCTTAAGATATTTACTTCCTGTGATGGTTAATCTCGGTTGTCAATTTTACTGAGCTTGGGTATACTTAAAAAACGGGTAAAGCAAACTCGTCTGTGTCAGTAAGAGTTTTCCAGAAAAGAATGGCCTGTGGTATCGCAAACCAAGTGGGGGAAGCCCTGTCCTTAGTTAGAACAGCTGGGTGGGATATAGTGGCCACACAGATGGAGAGAGAACAACCAATGAGAAAGCACACACACACACAGAATGCTCCACCTGACCTGGGTGTGGACAGTGTTTGCTGTCATCTCTGTCAGTGGATGACACACTCCAGCTTTTTAGATATTTAAATGTGGAATTGTACACATCTCTCTCCTGGGACAGCCTCAGACTAGAGCTAAATCATTTGTTTTTCTGTTTTGGGGCTTCTATCTTCATCTGAGCAGATGTCCTGGCTCGTCAACTCCCAGTTGGCCACTGTGCTGGCTAGTTTTATGTCAACTTGACACACAAACTAGAGTTATCTGAAAAATGGGACTACAGAATTTCCAGCTATAAGGCATTTTCTTAATTAGTGATTTTTGATGGGAGAGGACACAGCCCATTGTGGATGATGCCATCCCTGAGCTGGTGGTCTTGGGTTCTATAAGAAAGCAAGCTGAACAAACAAGTAAGCAGCATCTGTCCATGGCCTCTGCATCAGCTCCTGCCTCCTGGTTCCTTCCCTGTTTGAATTCCTGTTCTGACTCCTTCCATGATGAACAATGATTTGAAAGCATTAGCCAAATAAATGTTTTCCTCTCCAACTTGCTTTTTGGCCACAGCGCTGCATCACAGCCAGAGAATCCCTAACTAAAATGGCCACTGTGGCATTGTCAGTATTCTAGCTATTTAAGCAAATTAAATAAACCTACTCTTATAGTTGTATACCTGGACAACTACAGCAGCCTTAGAACAATTCGTTCTGGCTCTATGTTCTCCTATCTTAGCATTTCTTTTGCTCCTTTGCCTGGACCTTAGCTGCATGGATCTGATTTCTGTTGCTATGTTGTTTTGCCTTTTCTGTAATTTTGTGAAAATAGGACCTTATGAGACTGACATTTATATCTCTTGTGCTTGATCTCCTTTCCTTGGCCCAATTAACACCTTTACACCTTCCCAAAACCATATTTTTTTCGGTTTTAGGCTGCTTCCATGCTAGTGATAGTGTCTCTCCATTCATTCTGGTCCCCAAGTCAGCAAGCTGCTCTGCTGGTGCCACCTCCTCCCTTCTGCTCTGCCCCTCTCCCATGGGTGAGAATCAGAAGGTCCTCCAGCCTCCTCCTTTTCCATATCTGCTCTGTCTCCATCCTCAAGCTCACATGTAACTGAGGCTGTCTTTGCTTCTTGCTGGTCCTAACTGGGGTCCAGGCAAGACTGCTTCAGCCTTCCTCTCATAGCCACCAGTGTGACCTAAACTGCAAATCTGATTCTTTAGCTCCAGTGTTTTCCCATAGCCTTCTTGGTTAGCAAATGACACCTTATGCTTACGTCTATTTTTGCCTAAATCTCTGTATCCTGTGTTCAAGACTGTTCTCAATGTGCTTCCCCTCAGCTATTGCCTGTGACTTTTTCTCAAGGACTGAGCTTACTCTCCCTCCATTTTGCTGTTTTCTCTACCTGGGGTCTCTTTCCTCCTCCATCATCTAGTTGAGTCTTCTCTTTCTGTAAGAGGAAGTCTGGTGATTGTGCTCTACAATGCTTTCCTTGGCCGTCACTTCAGGCGGGGTTAGGTCTTTGGAATATGGCATTCTCATCTTCCATTTCCAGTGGAGTCAGTCCATTTCAAGATACTAGTCTGTCTTTTCTACTGGACTTTAAAGTACTTGAGGAGTTTCTATCTTGAACTTATCTTCTTGTCCCTTGGTTAGGGCCAGGCACACAGGAAACTCGCCATTGTTAATCTTGATTGTCAACTTGATTGGACTGAAACACCCAGTAGAATAGTAAAGAAAGCTCTTTGGGTATTTTGGGAGGCAATTAGATCATAAGGGCTCTGACATAATAATTGACAATCTATTGGTTGGCTTACAATTTGAATGGACTATTAGAGGGGGTGGTAGAGGTATGGAATGTAGGGCTATGTTGGAGGACTTAGGTTCCCCAGAGGCATGGAGTTTGCAGCTTCATCATGCCCCGACCTCTTCCCATATGGCCTTTGTTCTGTTTTCCAGCCACCACAAGGTGAAGAACTTCTCTGTTACCCGTTCCTGCTGCCATGACATTATCCCTTAGCACATGGAAATCATGAGCCAAACAAACCCTTCCTTCTCTTATATTTTGTCATAGTGACACAGAATACAATACAAGCTGTCAATGAGTGCTCCATTAATTGAAGGAGGACGGAAAGAGGTCCAGATGAATGTCAGGAAGACCTGGCATAGAAAAGAAATGTTCCATTTTGACTTCAGTTGTAGGGAAAAGAGAGGAAGAGCTAGAATGGGAGCCTTGCAGAGCCTATGAAGGGGATGTGCTGTACAGGAAGGCAAGTTCCAGTGTCTACATTCAGCCTCAGGAGTGTAAACATCTGGCTGAGCTGCAGGGAGGAAGGCTGCTGTATGTATATGTGTAGAGTGTGGAAGTGTGTGTGCACTTGTGTCTGTGGAGTGAGGAAGTATGTGTGTAGGTCAGAGGACAACCTTAGATGTCCTTCCATGGCTGCCTTCCTTCCTTCCTTCCTTCCTTCCTTCCTTCCTTCCTTCCTTCCT
>NW_021604762.1:2153104-2211911 GCF_004785775.1 Grammomys surdaster | reverse complement strand
CCTTCCTTCCTTCCTTCCTTCCTTCCTTCCTTCCTTCCTTCCTTCCTTCCTCCCTTCCTTCCTTCTTCCCTCCTTCCCTCCCTCCCTCCTCCCTCCCCCCTCTCTTTCTTTCTCTCTTTCTTTCTCTGAGACAGGTTACTCAATGGACTGGAGTCCTTCTTGTAAATTAGATTGGCTGGCCAGCAAGCTTCGGAGATGAGCCTGTGTCTGTCTCCCTTGTGTTGAAGTAACAAATGCTTCCCATCATGCCATCATGTGCACTTCTGTTTTGTGGGCTGAGAGAAAGCTAGGGGAAAGACAACCTAGATTATGGGAAACAGCAGACTTGAGAGGAGTACACATTATCAGATTTCTGTAGGGAAGAGGTGTGGGTTGCTGTGACTCAAACGGGGCTGTTTCACAGCAGACAATGGGACAGACTGTGCCTGTCATTTCTGTGAACAGTGCACTTGTCACAGTAATTTCTCAGGATCTTCCTACCCTACCCCAATTCCAACCAGAGAAGGAGGTAGATCCCATGAACCTCATTTGACCAGTGTGCCCCCGAGGCTTTGAGGAGAAGTGGCACTCCTGCCCTAGGGCTGGATCTTCCTGTTTCAGTGTCTGTCTCTAAAGTGAGTTAACCACATCAGGTGTGTGTAGAGATGACACGCATGAGAAGGCCTGTGGCTCTTTGCAGATTCTACAATGAGACAAGAGAGACCCAAGAAAGAACATCCAGAGGCGGAAGCTATTGTCGGATGGAGAGCAATCTCTGAGTCAATGAAATGTTAGAACAATTTAATATTAGATTAACAGGAGAACTGCGAGTTCCCCAAAGTCTTAATGTCCTCCAGTAGCACAGCTGGGGCGGCTGGCCAAGGAAACTTGATTAGCTGGAGCTTTATGGGAGGCAGCATTTCCTGTGGCAGGCTTCGTTTTGTTTTTATTGTTTATGAATGAGAAAAGATCCTCAAAAGGTATAACCATGAAAAGAAGGTTTTCCCCCACCCCCCAGCTTCTCTTTAATAGATGTTCTTGTGTCAAATGATACTGCATATTCTGGCTGTCCTGGAACTTGTTTTGTAGATTAGGCCGCCCTCAAACTCATAGATCTGCCTGCTTCTGCTTCCCAAGTGCTAGGATGAAAGGTGTGCACCACCACTGCCTGCTATGATGCAGAGTCTTAACGTTGTACTGTCAGTCTTTGTTTTGAGTGGGAGATTAGCATTTTCCTCTGTATAACCTAGAGGTGGAGGCACAGGCTGCCTGGCTTTAGAACTTGATGCACCATTTCCCAGCTGTAGGAATCAAGCATTTATACAATGGTCCCATGCCTTAGATCTGCTCATTTAAGGCTTACAAGTATTTACTGATGCAACCAGTAGAAAGTACTTAGCATATTATTGATAATAATAATAATGTAGTAATTATGCTTTATATTTACATGTAGTTAGATTTAGGGTTTTTTTTGTTTTGTTTTTTAGAAAAACTTTTATGTTGCATGATGAATCCTACTCATTGGGTTTGGAGACAAAGCCTTTCTTCTATTAATTTATTCTCAAGATTTTCTTGGATAGGCTTTATTTTAAAGTTTCAGATGATTTGAGGGGAAGTCAGTTTTCATGTTCCAATAAGTATTTGTTGAGTATTCATAGAGTGTCAGGAAATGTGCAAAGGTACATAATTCTTATTTTTTAATCTGTATTACAATCCAAGACATTGTGGGATATTGTCTCCATTTTACAAAAAGAAGAAGAAGAAGAAGAAGAAGAAGAAGAAGAAGAAGAAGAAGAAGAAGAAGAAACAGAATCTCAGAGGTGTTGAGATAATGTACCCAAGTCTCTCAAGTCATGCAAGGACTTCTAGACAGTCTCTCTCTTGGTTAATATATGGTTCAAATCACACATTAGTAAACTGATCCAGTAATACAGAGCAAAGATAATGTGTCAAGAACAAGCAGGCCTTATGTAGGAAATCAAGGAGTGTTTAAATATTAATTTATATAAATTTATACTATATAATATAATATATAATAATATAAATTTAAGTAATTAAATATTTGACAAATGCAATTTGTCAAATTAGCAATGGAGAAAATCACATGAACTATTTGGTAGATAACATAAAACATTTGATAAAACTCACCTTCTATTAGTGATTTCAAGACTTTCTTGGCTAAACAGCAATAAAAAGGAATTTCCTTATTCTGAAGACAGTTTATTAAAAGAGTACTAACAGTGGTGAGATTTTGTAAGTTTTCTTGATAAGATCTGGAAGGAGATAATGATATTCTTCCCTTGTCATTTATTTTGGACACTGTAGCTGAAGTTTCAGCCAGAGAATTAACTGCAGAAGAAACTATGGTAAAGGAATTGAAGGAAGAAATAACCCCCATTCTTGGCAGGTCATGTGTTTATGTATCTAGAAAGTACAGGGATTATGCAAGTATAGGATCTTAACGACCAGGCTAATTTGGCCATTGGCCCTGTGGTCACTTGTCAATATTCATAATTAATCAGGAGGTGGAATTTAAAAACTATACCATTTCTAAAGTTGCTTTAAATATTAACAATCAATAATAGGTTGAAAGGAAGAAGTCAAACTATCACTATTTGCAGATGATATGATAGTATACTTAAGTGACCCCCAAACTTCCACCAGAGAACTCCTAAACCTGATAAACAACTTCAGCAAAGTGGCTGGTTATAAAATCAACTCAAACAAATCAGTAGCCTTCCTCTACATGAAAGATAAACAGACTGAAAAAGAAATTAGGGAAATGACACCCTTCACAATAGTTGCAAATAATATAAAATACCTTGGTGTGAATCTAACCAAGCAAGTGAAAGACCTGTATGACAAGAACTTCAAGTCTCTGAAGAAAGAAATCGAAGAAGATCTCAGAAGATGGAAAGATCTCCCATGCTCATGGATTGACAGGATTAATATAATAAAAATGGCCATCTTGCCAAAAGCAATCTACAGATTCAGTGCAATCCCCATTAAAATCCCAACTCAATTCTTTACAGAGTTAGAAAAGGAAATTCTCAAATTCATATGGAATAACAAAAAACCCAGGATAGTGAAAACTATTCTCAACAATAAGAGAACTTTTGGAGAAATCACCATCCCTGACTTCAAGCTGTACTACAGAGTAATAGTGATAAAAACTACCTGGTATTGGTACAGAGACAGGCAGGAAGATCAATGGAATAGAATTGAAGACCCAGAAATGAACCCACACTCCTATGGTCACTTGATCTTTGACAAAGAAGCTAAAACTGTCCAGTGGAAAAAGGACAGCATTTTCAACAAATGGTGCTGGTTCAACTGGAGGACAACATGTAGAAAAATGAAAATTGATCCATTCTTATCTCCTTGTACAAAGCTCAAGTCTAAGTGGATAAAGGACCTCCACATAAAACCAGATACACTGAAACTAATAGAAGAGAAGGTGGGGAAGAGCCTCGAATACTTAGGCACAGGGGAAGAGTTCCTGAACAGGACACCAATGGCATATGCTCTAAGATCAAGAATTGATAAATGGGACTTCATAAAATTGCAAAGTTTCTGTAAGGCAAAGGACACTGTCAATAGGACAAAACGACAACCAACAAATTGGGAAAAGATCTTTACCAATCCTTCATCTGATAGAGGGCTAATATCCAATATATATAAAGAACTCAAGAAGTTAGACTCCAGACAACCAAATAACCCTATTAAAAAATGGGGTATAGAGCGTAACAAAGAATTTTCAATGGAAGAAACTCAAATGCCCGAGAAGCACCTAAAGAAATGTTCAGTATCCTTAGTTGTCAGGGAAATGCAAATCAAAACAACCCTGAGATTCCATCTCACACCAGTCAGAATGGCTAAGATTAAAAACTCAGGTGATAGTAGATGCTGGCGAGGGTGTGGAGAAAGAGGAACACTCCTCCATTGTTGGTGGGACTGCAAGATGGTGCAACCACTTTGGAAATCAGTGTGGCGGTTCCTCAGAAAATTGGACATAGCATTACCTGAGGATCCAGCTATACCACTCCTAGGCATATACCCAGAAGATGCTCAGACATATAACAAGGACATATGCTCAACTATGTTCATAGCAGCCTTATTTATAATAGCCAGGAGCTGGAAAGAACCCAGATGTCCTTCATCTGAGGAATGGATTAAAAAATGTGGTATATTTACACAATGGAGTATTACTCAGCTATTAAAAACAATGAATTCGAGAGGTTCCTAGGTAAATGGATGGAACTAGAAATTATCATCCTGAGTGAAGTAAGCCAATCACAAAAGAACACACATGGTATTCATTCACTGATTATTGGATATTAGCCCAGAATCTTGAAAAATGCCCAAGATGCAGCTCACAGGCCACATGAAGCTCATAAAGAAGGAAGACCAAGTGGGGGTGATTCAGTCCTTCTTAGAAGGAGCAACAAAATACTCAAGGGAGCAAATATGGAGACAAAGTGAGGGACAGAAACTGAAGGAGGGGCCATCTGAAGACCATTCCACCTGAGTATCCATCCCATGTGCAGTCACCAAAGGTAGATGCTGATGTGGAAGTCAGGAAGTGCATGCTGATAAGAGCCTGATGTGGATGTCTCCTCAGATGTCTTCAAGAGTATGACATATTCAGAGGCAGATGTTCACAACTAGCCATTGAACTGAAAATGGGGTTCTCAATGGAGGAGTTAGAGTGAAGACTGAAGGAGCTGAAAGGGTTTGCAGCACCATGAGGAGAGCAACAATACCAACCAACCACAGCTCCCAGGGTCTAAACCACCAGCCTGGGAGCACTTAGGGAGGGATCCAGGTCTTCAGCTGAATAGGTAAGAGTGGAGGGCCCTGCTGGGCATAGGTGGAAGAAGAGATCCTTGACTTCATGAAGGCTGGATGCCCCAGGGGGTGGGAATTTTGAGGGTGGGGAGGTGTGAGTGGGGGGGGTAGGTAGGGGTTACATCCACAGAGAAGAAGGAGGAGGGGTGAGGGGATAGGGGGTTCCTGGGTGGGTGGGGGATGGGGTAAGGGGACAACATATGAAATGTAAATAAAACATCCAATAAAAAAATTAAAAAAAAACCAAAAAAACCCAACAACAAAAAAACCAAACAAAAAAAAAAAGAAAAGAAAGTCAGGTAAAACCTCTCCATAGGTCCCTGTTTCGTTCATTGTCTTCTGATCAGTATGGTATGCTTGAGAGGTGTCTGTCTAGTTCTTCTGTACTACTAACAAGACTTCTAGCCTTTTACAAGATAGGGAGAGGTGTCATATGGGCACTTGAAGGTGGGATGCTTGGCTTATTTTGTCCCTTCCAGTTTTCAGTTCATGTCCTCATGCCAGTCACTACAGCAACCACATTCCTTTATATTCAGAGCTCTCTGTCATTTAGAGTACAATTTAGTTTGCTTCCTGATGGCAACCTTCTTTTGCTGCTTAGTTTTCATCTTCCTCCCCATTACTGTCAGCTGTCACTTCCACCTTCCAAGGTCTTACTGATGGATGTCCTTTGTCTGCTGTCATCACTTCTTTATCCTGAAGCATTCATTTTTTTAAAAAAATTGTCTTACCATCATTTTATTATGGTTGCAGAAAGAAGGAGAAAGAATGGATGTATGAGTTTAATCTACCACTCCTAGCTACAAGTTCTACACAGAATTACGAAGAGGAAAGCAGCCAGGCAGTGTTCATTGTGAGAGAGTCCCCTGCAGGCTGCCTGATCCTGCTCTTCAACCTGCCTAACTTCACTGAGTTCTGCTAAGAGATTCCTTTTGCAGGCATTTGAGTTTGCTCCTATACCAGCCATCCCTAGGGCTCAACTCAGCCTTAACAGCCTTTCTTTGCACTGTTTCCTCACAGTGTTCATGCCTGAAAGATTTGGGTTTGATTGACAAGGAGACTGAAAGCCTAAACCTCCAGCCCCCACTTCATTCATGAGATTGCCTTTGGGGGCTTGGATGAGCACAGACTAGTTTGAACAATGCCATTAATTAAAGCATATTCTAATTGATTGGATAATCCTTAGGTAGCTTAATTTTAAGGAGAGAAATGAGAGAAACAAAAATAGATGCAGAAGTGTCGCTAGGAGATGCTTCTTTCTCATCCAAGCTTAGACACCTAACAGAAAAGGCTGTCTTATCTTGTGAATAAGTGAGTGGCTCTCCTCACTCCTTCCGTCATTGCCTTCTATCCCCATGAACCCACAGTGACCATAACTGTGAGACTGTGGACTAAATACAATGAATGACCAACAGTGGGATGCCTGTGCTCACATTATGTGCCCGATCCATGTTGTGGGATCTCAAGACAGTTCCTCTGCTTTTCTGTGCTTAGTTTCAGATGCCTGACTTTATTTGGAGGATAACCCAGCACAGAATTTCTGCATGATTCAGCACACAAACCTCGGTTTTCCCACCCCCATATGATAGGTACTGTGTTAGGACCAATTGATCCTTTCCACCTGTGCTCCTAAGAGACCCTTTGCACCCTACCCCTGGAACAACAAAGTAGAGATGTCTTACTGACGTGCCTTTCCCAAAATTATTCTGTAATACTCATGGCTGTCCAAGCTCTACTTGTTGCTTCTGCTCCCTCTGCCCTTTGGACCAGTAGCCAATGACCCATGAGGAAAAGGGAGACCAATAGACCCTTCAGTGAAGAACATTCGTAGGCTGGATCCCCATATAGTCAACACATAACTATAGCACTCATCTTGGCAGTGTTTAGTTATCAGGGGCCAACCATCAGATGCAGAACCCACTCACATTAGACTTTAATGACTATCGTAGAAATTAAAATAGAACATCTTACAAGAACCTCAAACTTCTAAGGATGTATTTATACACCCACTTGAGAAACTTTGAAATACTTACCTCTGTTAAAGAAGGGGATGAACTCCTATGCTGAGTGAACTAATAGCTGGTTTTGGATGAATGGTGAATCTCTGGTCTGAGGTGGCTCAACTTCAACAAGATCATGTTCTTGTAGCACCTGCCGATCCCACAGGGAACTGCTTGGAGGATTGTGAAGATGTCATAGTGTTGCAGATTGTGCCTGGATAATCT
This sequence comes from Grammomys surdaster, assembly GCF_004785775.1. Classification (NCBI taxonomy): domain Eukaryota; kingdom Metazoa; phylum Chordata; class Mammalia; order Rodentia; family Muridae; genus Grammomys; species Grammomys surdaster. The sequence continues at coordinate 2,204,859 of NW_021604762.1, read as the reverse complement.
ATGTGCAGTCAAGAGCATATTAAATCAGAAGACCTGCATTTGGGTCCCATGAAAGTTTACTGTAAGTTTCATTGGCAAACTGGAAGGTGATCTGTTTTCCCAGTGTGGTTTTCTGGAAAACAGAATGTTTCTACTCAACTCTGTTACTTCTCTAGCCACCACCCTCAGTGGCATAAATAGCTCACTGTGCCACATTGAACCATTTCTGTTTCAACATATGGAGTTGAATTCATGAGCTTGTGACTTCTAACAGCACCCAATTCAGAGAGCCACCAAATTCCAGGAGAAAAGGAAAGAGCCAGTGTTTCTCAACTGGATGGTTTCAGGAGACCCCTAACATGTGTCATTGTCACCTGTCACCTGTCACTTTCTTCAATCTTTTCCCTACACAATATTGTAGTTGCCTCATGCTGGGTTCCCTACCAGCAGCCTCTAAAGGAAGGCTTGGAAGTGCTTATACAGGGATTTATTCAAAGAATGCTCTTCTGAGAAATGGAGTCAGAAACACAAGGTGGTGGTTAGGGTGGGGATGGAGTGGAGATATCAGGAAGGAAAGCAGAAGTGTCATCTCAGCTGGTATTCACTCTTTCCTGGGTCCCATAGAATGACCTGGGGAAGAAACAGTATCTCACAGAAAGCCCTTTCCTGAACCAAAGGACTAGTACTTTTTTTGTTGTCACACCCAGTCAGTGGCTACAGGCTGCCCAAGGTAATGGAGTACTGGCAAAAGTAGTTCTTCACAGGAAGGACAACTGTTTTAGTAGCCAGTACTTTCCCGAATGGGAGATGGATGCTCACTCTCAAAATGAACATGTTGGCTGGATACCAGATGTGCATATTACACTAGGCAAACCTGAAGTGCAAGTTTGACACTGGCAGTTGGTAAATGACTTGTCTAGCTGCATATGGCTAGAGCATTGGGATTATAGCCTGCATCCCTTCAAGTTTGACCTAGCTTGTGTGGTGTTTGATTTGCCCAAGGCCATAAATATGTAGAGTTAAGTGCTGTCTGTAAACTAGCTTTCCTTCCTTCCTTTTTACAGTGGAACAAACAAAACAACATCCATACAAAAACAAAACAACAACAACATAAAAGAGGCAAACCCCTACAACTTCAATGTTTTCTGTGATTCAGAGAGCCATGGTGGAGATGTTGCTTTCAGGCCCAGAAAAGGACAAATGTGAAGAGGGCCTCAGAGAGACTCAATAGAGGACAGACTTTTAAGAATGGTAGACTCAATATTAAAAATCTTCTCTGAGTTGTGAATAGGCATGGCAGTGGGGTCTCTATAACATGAGATTCTTAGAGTCAGGCAGGAAGCAGAGCAATTATAAAATAGGGTAGCAAGGACTCATACATTTTCCTATACTGTGGACCAACGTCACTGATGCCTAGTGTCTATTAAAAGCAATATGATTCGTGATATGCTCTCATCTTGATCAGAGTAGGCTCAGGACTGGGTAGGAGGGTGACTGGGTCCTTAGTTGAACAGGGCTTGGTAAGAAAAGGCTTATAGGAACTATGCTTAGATTTAAGTCCCAGGAACAGGTAGTACTTTGAATTTGAGAAGTTAGAATGAGGAGCTGGTCCCAAGAGGACTCTCTTATTTTGTTACAAACTTGTTGTTGCTTCATTTTGGCAGAATTAAGCTTGTCCCTGAAGCTAGATGGTTTGATGATCTTGACAGTAATTGCAGATGTGGTCTGGAAGCTGGCATCAAGGAGAGGTGCTGTCACTGCAGTCTGAGTCCCTGTGTGTTCTATTGACTAGTAAATATGGCACAGAAATTTCAAGCATAGTGATTACTCAGCCAACTAGATCAAATCCTATTTCCAAAAGCTGTTTTCTCACAGAGCTAATGCGTTTCTTCCTGACTTACTCTGATCAGTGGGGCATCTAGTTGTAAGGAACAGATTGGAAATTATTTTATTGATTTTTTTTTCTTTTTATTTACTAAAGGTGAGGGAAAATTTCTCTTCCTGAGTGTTGTTCAGCCCTGAGTCAAGTTAAGGACACTGGGAGGTGTTAGAAGAATGGGTCACAGCCTGATGTGACTGCTTTGTCACCTAAACAGCTTGAGGTACTGGCCATATGGAACAGTGGAGTGATTTTCTTCTGCTGTCTTATAAGGGAAGTCAGCTTTACCTTTCGGTCCCAGCTATAGTGGTCATTGAGTGCTTGGCAGCCATAATGCACAGGGTCTTGGCAGCTCAATTCAAGGGTGTCAGAGGTTCTTAAGTCTCATCAGCACCCCAGAGATCATTGTGTGGGGCTGCAAAGCCTCTTCTGGCTCAAGCCCTTTGGTAAATATAGGTTGGAAGTTGTTTGCTCATCCTTGGCTACTCATCTTTCATCAGCTGGGAAAATGAAAACAGCTAACTTGGGCTGAACTCACTAGAAAGGTTTCCTACCTACACAAAACAGGAGAGGGCATGCAATAGATCATTCCTCACCTTTTACTTCTTCACAGACCCTTTCTATTCTACCCTCAAATTAAGAGTGAATATCATGATTAGGATGTCTTCCCATGGTTCTCTCTGCTTTTTAATCCCCTAAATGATTTCTAAGGTTATGCAAAGTGAGGACTTTAATATGCACGTTATTAGAAAACATTAATTACGTACCATGACAGGCTACTAAGAAGCTTTACCTGCATTGCTTCATTTAATCCTCAAAAGAACTCTATGAATTAGCTAATCATGACTAATTCTAATTTATACACTCTAGAGATGTTGGACTTGGAATTCAAAGAGAGACATATAACCTAGTCCATGCCCTTCACCATGTAACTGGGCCATCTTCCAGCTCACTGAGGGTGAAGCAGTAACTTACTGAGAAGTTTGTTGTGGGGGACCTGACTCATGATCCATTGATCTTTGCCCCCAGTCCAAGAATAAGTCTTATTATGGAGCTACTGTGGTGATCAGAATAGATTCTCAGATTCTCAGATTCTTGGTTCAACTATTTATACCATCCTGGATAACACTTCTCATTTATTGAGAATAGAGAAAGAGATGATTCTTAAGTATAAGGGAAATGCATATTGGCCAATTCATCAGTATAGTTGGAGGAAGACAGTTCATCTCCTGATTGGACATGTGACCCTCTTCTTACCTTATATTGATTCAAAGGTAGGGATAGATATTTAGTTGTGTTTAGTCCTCAGGAATCTAGCAGTAAGAGAGCACAGAACCAGTGCTGAAGAGAGAGAGAGCACACATCCCTGCCAATCCCTTGAGCACGGAGACCAGGAACACAATAAAGGCTGCTTTTAGAGACATGCAAGTGCTAAGGAGCTCCATATGTATTCAATTAAGTAGACTCAGCATCCCATTAACTCCTGTGGGTAGGATGCATCCTGTTAAATTGGTAAGCATCATCCATGTTTCACATATAAATAGAAGTATAGATGTAATGGAACCGGTATTCTCAACCCTGGGGGCAATTTAAATCACCTGGAAAGCACAGCCGAGCCCAGGCCAATTAAATCAGAATCTTTGGCATCAGGTCCAAGTGTAAGTATGCTTTCAAAGCTCTGCAGTCAGTGCTGAGAATCATTGAACGAAAGGGAAATGCACTGTGAAAATCTCTTCTAGGTAAACTATGACACAGAGGCTAGCCTGATCATTAGTGCACAGGACAGTTGATCAGCAGCCTAGAGGAGGTGGAGGTGCCTGCAATGGTCACATTATGGAGGCAAGTAGGGGATGTGTAGAGAATGAGGGATGAAACAAATTTTGAACAGATGGCAGTGCAGCTGCTTCGAACTCTGATGAAATGAAGGGATGGCTCAGGGTGTTAGCTGGCTGTATAGTTCTAGCCAAGTGATGGCATCGGAGGGGCTATTGTTTCAGAGTTTGAGGGTATACAGGTGCAGACATGTACAGATGTAGTAGTTGTTGGAATTTCTTCAGACTCATTGAACAAGACTATGAGCTTTGGAAACATCAAGGGGCAGCAGTAGCAGCCTAAGGCCAAGAACAAAGGACATAAATCTAGGAAGGAGCAAGAAGAAAAAGCCTCTTGGATCTTCAAGGCAGATTAGACAGGGCTGTAGAGTTCCAGCCCACTGGAATCCATACTGGATACCAATATTTGTGAAATGAAGTACTTTAGAAAAACATCACATAGGACCATTTAAAACGGTGTGTGCAGTTTATGCATATGATAAAAAGTGAGAGTATTGTAGAGGATGTGGGGCTTAAAATGTTTGTTCCTGTGTTCTTTGTGATTTAGTTAGATGCAAATCCATACTCTACTCTCTCATTCTCCAGTTGAATAATAATAATGCATTATAATGACTCCTGAACATAAGCCTAGAAGAGGGAAGAAATTTAGAGAACTCCAGAAGGAAGCCAGGAGGTTAAAAGAAAGGAAGGAGCCTAGAGTTGGGTGCTATAGACTCTTGCTTCACTCTTGTAATTTGAAAGGAAGTCATGCTCATCAGCAGGACAGTCTGCTCTGGGTGTGAGTAGACACTGAGTGAGGCTTTCAGTTCTGAGAGACCTAGAGAGCATTAGGCAAGTCTCATTGTCATTACCTGATCCCACCTCCTGCTACCATAACTCAGTGGATGTCTTCAGATGACCCTAGTCCCTCACCTCCAGGAGCCAAATCATGTGGAGTAGGCAAAGAATGTAGGCAGCCATCATGAGGACAATGGAAGTTTATACAGTAAGGCTGTATTTCTGTTCATATCCAGTGTTGTTATAAGAGTCAGTCAGCTGGCAAAGTATAGTATATAATAGCAGTGAAGATGTTAGTATGGTAAAATCTAGGACATTAGGGTATATTTCAGCCATGTTAATCTACTTTTTACTTCAAACCTGATGCTTAAAGAAAATCACTATGCCTTAGAAACAAGGTGAAGCCTGCAGGTATAGGAAGCACTTATGCCCTGTACCAAGAATATGCCGTTACAGTATTTATAGGTGGTGCTCCACTTTAAATTAGATCTGTAGGTTTGTTTGTCTTCCCTGTCTCCCTCCTCCAGGGAAAGTGATGAGACCAACTTGACATAAGGAAGACTTTCTGTGCTGCAAACTATAGAAGGGAAAACAAAACAGGATTTGCCAATGCTGTCAAGGAGATGTCTTTTTCTAAAGGCTATAAGGAAATGGAGCACACACTGGCCTGCAAAGAATGTCATGTGGCTGAGAATGAGAGGACCATGATAATGAGAGCACCAGGCGCACTGCCTGCTATGGTTTGAATATGGTTTGCCATCAGCCTCCCACTCCCTGAATAGATCATGCTGTTTTCATACCTCATCCTGCATTCCACCTTCAGAAGGTAACTGTACCTTTAATTCCTGAATGTTTGTGTCCTGAATTAGTTTCTACCTTGCTGGCTCTCCTCTACCACACCAGCAAGTTAAGTAAACAAATCTGAGATCTAAGTTAGGATTCAAAGGATTTGTTAAATTCTTCTCCATTATTAAAATTTTTTGTTGATTCTATTCTTGTTGACTTTCTGGCTCCTGGTGTCTTGTATTTACTTACCACTGTTTTTGTGAAATTTGAGATGGAATAAGAAGCAAATGGTGGGATTTTTGTCTACTAGGAAAATCCCAGCAGCCTTTGGGGAAGCTACTAAATGGCCGCTTATAAAAGCATCCAACAGGCACCAGAGCACTGAGCCAACCTTGAGCATCAGCTCTGCACCCAACCCCACAAAACCCAGAGGAGGTTGGACTCCCAGGAGCTCTAACACACTCAGGAACATAGGATCATAGAATCACAGGATCTCAGGAGATTGGTCAAACCAGGACTTCAGGATCCCAGAGGCAGCCTGATTCCCAGGAGCTCTTACACGCAGGATCTCAAAATCACAGGATCACAGAGACAGATGGACTCTGAGAAGTTATGACACAACCAAGACAACAGGAAAGACAGACTCCAGTTATCGACAGTGAGTGCAGTTAGCACTAGAGATAACCAGATGGCAAAAGGCAAGTGGAAGAACATAAGCAACAGCTAATCAAGGTTACTTGGCATCTTCAGAACCTAGTTTTCGCACCATAGCAAGTCCTGAATACCATGTCATACCAGAAAAGAAAGATTCAGATTTAAAATCACTTCTCATGATGATGATAGAGGACTTTAAGAAGAACATAAATAACTCCCTCAAAGAAATACAGGAGAACATAGGTAAACAGGTAGAAGCCCTTAAAGAAGAAATACTAAAGTCCCTTAAAGAATTACAAGAAAACACAACCCAACAGGTGAAGGAATTGAACAAAACCATCCAGGACATAAAATGGAAGTAGAAACAATAAAAAAATCCAAAGGGAGACTACTCTGGAGATAGAAAACCTAGCAAAGAAATCAGGAGTAATAGATACAAGCATCACCAACAGAATAAAAGAGATAGAAGAGAGAATCTCAGGTGCATAAGATACCATAGAAAATATCGACACAAAAATTGTCAAAGAAAATGCAAAGTGCAAAAAGCTCCTAACCCCAAACATCCAGAAAATCCAGGACACAATGAGAAGACCAAACCTAAGGATAATAGGTATAGAAGAGAGTAAAAATTCCCAACTTAAAGGGTCAGTAAATATCTTCAACAAAGTTATAGAAGAAACCTTTCCTAACCTAAAAAAGGAGATGCCTAGGAACAAACAAGAAATCTATAGAACTCCAATTAGACTAGATCAGAAAAGAAATACCTCCCTTCACATAATAATCAAAATACCAAATGCACAAAACAATGAAAGAATATTAAAAGTAGTAAGAGAAAAAGGTGAAGTAACTTATAAAGTCAGACCTATCAGAATTACAGCAAACTTCTCACCAGAGATTATAAAAGCCAGAAGATCCTGGACAGATGTCACACAGAACCTAAGAGAACACAAATGCCAGCCAAGGCTACTATACCCAGCAAAACTCTCAATCATAGATGGAGAAACCAAGATATTCCATGACAAAACCAAATGTATACAATATCTTTTCACAAATCCAGGCCTACATAGGATAATAGAGGGAAAACTCCAATACAAGGAGGGAAATTATGCCCTCAAAAAAGCAAGAAAGTAATCTTCTTCGAACAAGTCCAAAAGAAGCTAGCCACACAAACATAGTTCCACCTTTAATAACAAAACAGGAAGCAACAATCACTTTTTCTTAGTATCTCTTAACATCAATGGACACAATTCTCCAATAAAAAGAAATAGACTAACAGACTGGATACGTAAACAGGACCCAGCATTTTGTTGCATACAGGAAACACACCACAGTGACAAGGACAGACACTACCTCAGAGTAAAAGGCTGGAAAACAATTTTCCAAGCAAATGGTCCCAAGAAACAAGCTGGAGTAACCATTTTAATATCAAATTATACTGACTTTCAACTTAAAGCTATAAAAAAAGATAAGGAAGGACACTTCATACTAGTCAAAGGAAAAATAAACCAAGATGGACTCTTGATTCTGAACATCTATGTTCCAAACACGAGGACACCCACATTTATAAAAGAAACTTTACTAAAGCTCAAAGCACATATTTTGCCCCACACAATAATAGTGGGAGACTTCAACACCCCACTCTCAGCAATGGACAGATCATGGAAACAGAAACATAACAGACACAGTGAAATTAACAGAAGTTAAGAACCAAATGGATTTAACAAATATCTATAGAACACTTCATCCTAAGACAAAAGAATATACCTTCTTCTCAGCACCTCATGGTATCTTCTCCAAAATTGACAATATAATTTGTCACAAAACAGGCCTCAACAGATGCAAGAAAATTGAAATTATCCCATGCATTCTGTTGCATGGACTAAAACTGGTCTTCAATAACGAAAAAACAATAGAAAGCCCACATACACATGGAAACTGAACAATACTCTACTCAATGATAACTTGATCAGGGAAGAAATAAAGAAATTAAAGACTTGTTAGAATATAATGAAAATGAAGGGACATTATACCAAAATTTATGGGACATAATGAAAGCAGTGCTAAGAGGAAAACTCATAGCTCTAAGTGCCTACAAAGAGAAACAAGAGAGAGCATACACTAGCAGCTTGACAACACACCTGAAAGCTCTAGAACAAAAAGAAGTAAATACACCCAAGAGGAGTAGATATCAGGAAATAATCAAACTCAGGGCTGAAATCAACTAAGTAGAAACAAAAAGAACTATACAAAGAATCAACAAAACCAGGAGCTGATTCTTTGTGAAAATCAACAAGATAAGTAAATCATTAGCCAGACTAATCCGAGGGCATAGAGACAGTATCCAAATTAATAAATTCAGAACTGAAAAGGGAGACAGAACAACAGAAACCAAGGGGAAAAAATCATCAGTTCCTACGACAAAGGCCTATGCTCAACAAAACTGGGAAATCTGGATGAAATGGACAATTTCCTAAACAGATACCAGGAACCAAAGTTAAATCAGGCCCAGATAAACAATCTAAACATTCCCCTAACCTCTAAAGAAATAGAAGTAGTCATTAAAAGTCTCCCTAACAAAAAAAGCCCAGGACCAGATGGTTTTAGTATAGAGTTCTATCAGACCTTCCAAGAAGACCTAATACCAATTCTCTATAAACTATTCCACAAAATAGAATCAGAAGGAACACTACCCAATTCTTTCTATAAAGCCACAATTACACTCATACCTAAACCTCACAAAGACCCAACAAAGAGAACTTCAGACCAATCTCACTTATGAATATTGATGTAAAAATACTCAATAAAAATTTCACAAACCGAATCCAAGAACACATCAAAACATTCATCCATCATTATCAAGTAGACTTTATCTCAGGAATGCAGGGATGGTTCAATATACAGAAATCCATCAATGTAATCCACTATATAAACAAACTCAAAGGAAAAAAAACCACATGATACTCTCACTAGATGCTGAGAACGTATTTGATAAAATTTAACACTATTTCATGGTAAAAGTGTTGGAAAGATCAGGAATCCAAGGCAAATATTTAAACATAGTAAAAGCAATATACAGCAAACCAGTAGCCAACATCAAACTAAATGGAGAGAAACTTGAAGCAATCCCACTAAAATCAGGGACTACACTAGGCTGCCCATTCTCTCCCTCCCTATTCAATATAGTACTCGAAGTCCTAGCCAGAGCAATTAGACAACAAAAGGAGATCAAAGGAATACAAATTGGAAAGGAAGAAGTCCAAATTTCACTATTTGCAGATAATATGATAGTATACTTAAGTGACCCCAAAACTTACACAAGAGAAATCCTAAACCTCATAAAAACTTCAGCAAAGTGGCTGGATATAAAATTAACTCAAACAAATCAGTAGCCTTTCTTTACTCAAAGGATAAACAGGCTCAGGAAGAAATTAGGGAAATGACACCCTTCACAACAGTCACAAATAATACAAAATACCTTGGTGTGACACTAACCAAGCAAGTGAAATATCTGTATGATTAAAAACTTCAAGTCTCAGAAGAAAGAAATTGAAGATCTCAGAAGAGGAAAGGTCTCTCATGCTCATGGATTGGCAGGATTAATATAATAAAAATGGCCATCTTGCCAAAAGCAACCAATGGTTTCAGATTCAATGCAATCCCCATCAAAATTCCAACTCAATTCTTCACAGAGTTAGAAAGAGCAATTCTCAATTTCATTTGAAATAACAAAAAACCAAGGATAGTGAAAACTATGCTCAACAATAAAAGAACATCTGGCAGAATCACCATCCTGGATCTCAAGCTGTAGTACAGAGTAGTAGTGATAAAAACTGCATGGTACTAGTACAAAGACAGGCAGGAAGACCAATGGAATAGAATTGAAGACCCAGAAATGAACCCACACACTTATGGTCACTTGATCTTTGACAAAGGAGCTAAAACTGTGCCGTGGAAAAATACAGCATTTTCAACAAATGGTGCTTGTTGAACTGGAGGTCAGCATGTAGAAGAATGCAAATTGATCCATTCTTATCCCCTTGTACAAAGCTAAAGTCCAAGTGGATCAAGGACCTTGACATAAAACTAGATACACTGGAACTAATAGCAGAGAAAGTGGGAAAGAGTCTCAAACACATGGGCACAGGGGAAAAGTTCCTGAACAGGACACCAATGGGTTATGCTCTAAGATCAAGAATTGAAAAATGGGACCTCATAAAATTGCAAAGCTTCTGTAAGGCAAAGGACACTGTCAATAGGACAAAATGGCAACCAACAGATTGGGAAAAGATCTTTATCAATCCTACATCTGATAGAGGGCTAATATCCAATGTATGCAAAGAACTCAAGAAATTAGACTTTAGACAATCAAATAACTCAGTTAAAAATGGAGTACAGAGATAAACAAGAATTCTCAATTGAGGAAACTGGAATGGTTGAAAAGCACCTAAAGAAGTGTTCAATATCCTTATTCATCAGGGAAATGCAAATCTAAACAACCCTGAGATTCCTCTTCACACCAGTCAGAATGGCTAAGATAAAAAAAACTCAGGTGATTGCAGATGCTGGCAAGGATGTGGAAAAAGAGGTACACTCCTCCAGTGTTGGTGGGATTGTAAGCTGGTACAACCACTCTGGAAATCAGTCTGGTGGTTCCTCAGAAAATTGGACATAGTATTACCTGAGGACCCAGCTATATCATTCCTAGGCATATACCCAAAAGATGCTCAATCATGAATGAAGGACACGTGCTTCATTATGTTCATAGCAGCCTTATTTATAATAGCCAGAAGCTGGAAAGAACCCAAATGTCCTTCAACAGAGGAATGGATACAGAAATTGTGGTTCATTTACACAATGGAGTATTACTCAGCTATTAGAAACAATGAATTCATGAAATTCTTAGATAAATGGATGGAACTGGAAAATGTCATTCTGAATGAGGTAACCCAATTACAAAAGAACACACATGGTATGCATTCAATGATAAGTGGATATTAGCCCAAAAGCTCACAACACCTAAGATACAACTCCGAGACCACATGAAGCTCAGGAAGAAGGAAGACCGAAGTGTTAGTGCTTTGGTCTTTCTTAGAAGGAGTAACAAAATCCTCATGGGAACAAGTTTGGAGACAATGTGTGGAGCAGAGACTGGAGGAGGGATGGTCTGGAGAGTGCTGTATCTGGGGATCCATTCCATGTGCAGTCACTAAATGCAGACACTGTTATGAATGTCAGCAAGTGCATGCTGACAGGAGCCTGATATAACTGTCTTCTGAGAGGCTCTACCAGAGCCTGATATATACAGAGGCAGGCAGATGCTCACAGCTAACCATTGAACTGATCTCCAATGGGTCCCCAATGGAGGAGTTAGAAGACTGAAGGAGCTGAAGGGGCTGGCAGCCTTCATGGGGAGAGCGACAATACCAACCAACCAGATCTACCAGGATCTAAACCAGCCTGGGAACACACATGGAGGGACCCATGGTGCCAGCTGAATAGATAGTTGAGGTTTGCCTTGCTTTTTGGAAGGCTGGATGCCCCAGTGTCGGTGAATTTGAGAGCAGGGAGTTGGGAATGGGTGGATGTGTGGGGGCACACCCTCATAGAGGTAGGTGGAGGGGGGATGGGTTAAGGGGTTTTCGGCAGGGATGGGGAAAGGCAATAACATCTGAAAGATAAATAAATAAAATATCCAATTAAGGGCTGGAGAGATGGCTCAGTGGTTAAGAGCACTGACTGCTCTTCCAGAGGTCCTGAGTTCAAATCCCAGCAACCACATGGTGGCTCACAACCATCTGTAATGAGACTGGATGCCCTCTTCTGGTGTATCTGAAGACAGCTACAGTGTACTCATCAATAAAATAAATAAAAATAAAAATAAAATATCCAATTAAAAAATAGATAGTGGAACTGGCAATTGCAGTCAAGCATTTGAGACTTTTTGTCAACAATTTATTATGGGGATTCCTTATAAAACTCAAGGACAAGGTACTGTGGAAGGGGCCAATGGAAATTTAAAATAATAAAATAAAAAAGGGGGAAGTATATCCACATATACAACAAATTTATTTAAATCATGCTATTTTTATTTTAAATTTCTAAAAAAATTTGAATGCCAAGGAACTTTATGCTGAATGGCTATGATATCCTTCAACCAGGCATACTTATGCATAGGTCAAAGGGAAGGATCCACTTACTGGCATATGGCATGATCCCAATCAGGTATCTAATATGGGGAAGAGGGCATGTTTGTGTTTTTTTCTGCAGGATGCTGAAGGAGCATGGTAGCTGTCAGAGTAATTGGTGAGACATTCTGATGCTGAGACAAAGAATGATGCTGACCTGTGAGCTTGCTGAGTGCCCTGACACTGGTGGGAAGCTGTATTGGACATATGTTCCTGACCCACTTTTGCTTTCCTATATCCCAAATGGAACAAGCTGCCTTGGCTCAAGTTTTTAGACCTTGTGGGACAGAGAATCAAAAAGAGAAGTTATAATGACTCTTGGTTCTTAAACGTGACCAGTTATTCAGACTCAATCATGTACTGGTCTAGAAATCAATCCAATATTGGAAATAACAGTCTTCATTTGAAAGGCTGGATCTGGACATTTTCAGAGACATATTTGGAAGTTAGCTGCAGTTCTCTATGATATGTTAGCAAGAAATAAAGTTGGGACAGATTCTGGATTTCAAAAAAGTCTTAGTACATGTGTTAAGGCTCTTTTAATTGTCAAGTTAAAATTACTTTTGTGTCTTCTACAGTATTTATTGTAAGTTGTATTGCTTGTATATGTTCTAATTATGTTAGTCTGTTGAAACCTGACATGTCTGTTACGGGGTCTATCAACCAGCTTTTGTTTTACTGCCCTGAGTATTAACAGAACCTTGATTTTCTGAAAAACGCTTGCAAGTAGTGGAAGAAGTAAGTTAGACTTTAAGCAGAAGCAAGAGGGTAGTGGGCTTGATCATTGCTGGTATAACAGCTTTAATTACATTAATTGCTAGTACAACTGCTTCTCCAATTGTTTTGACACAAGAAGTTAAGACAGCTACTTTTGTTAATCATTTAGCAAAAATTGTTAGTAATGTGTTGAGTATACAAGAGGATTTAGATAGGCATTTGGAACAATGGATTGATGCTTTTTACCCTATTCAAATTATTGGAAGGAGGTTCAGAGTTTAAGAGTAAGGAGCCATCTCGAGTGTCATGCCAAATACCAATGGATTTGTGTTAGTTCTAAAATTTACAATGATAGTCACTATAATTAGAAAAAATGTTTAAAGACACTTGTAGGTTATTTGGCATAATTCTAACATCTCCCTGGATATTTTAACTTTGCATAGTGAGCTTATGAATTTAAAAAATGCTGTTCTACTGAGCTTTGGTGCTCCAGATAATGCTGATAAAATTATCCATGGCTTGAGGTCAGTATTTCTATTTTGGTCAAGCTTCAAGAATGGCATATAGCTTGATCATGCTAGCCCTTTTTGTCATGTGAATACTTTTATTCCTGCTCGCCATGTTAAAGGTTGTCTTTAATAACATCAACATGTTGGCAGCCAAAGTACATGACTTGAAACTGAAAATGGACCCGGAGACAGTTTTTAATTTAACAGGCTGGCAAGTCAAGAATGGGTAAGATTTTGTACAGAGCCTTACCAACCTAAGATAGAAGTGCATTGCTTTTGATAATGCATATTTTATGACAGGAAGGGAAGGTATTCTTGTCAGAATGACCTAAGACAGGCTCCGTCTTGTTTATGTAAAAAAACAGGGGGAGATGTAGAGAGCTTTTGGGTCTGCCTGGTAGGAATCTGACATTGACCAAGGACAAGGAAATGGGCTTCAGGCAGGAATCTGACATTAGGCTAGAATAAAGAAGTAATTTCAGGCAGGAATCTAAATCTTAAGCTAGAATAAAGAAGTAATTTCAGGCAGGAACATAAATATTAGGCTAGAACAAAGAATTAGGTTTCAGGCATGAAAATAACTTTGGACTAGGACAAGAAAGTAGGCTCAGATATTTTGATCATCCTGATAAGCCCTTAGAAATAGTGTTCACGGGAGTGATCACAGGACTGTTTACTGCCTTGCTTGTTCTTTGACTATTTGTGTTTATTGTCTTTCTTGTTCCTTGACTATTTGCATCTATTGTATTGCTAGTTCCTCAACCTAGAGCTGACCTTAATTCTTGCATGAAATTAAAATGGTATAAAAGCAAAAAGAAGGAGGAGGGATGGGATATGGTGTTTATGGGTGGGGAGAATGGGGAAAGGGATAACATCTGAAATGTAAATAAATAAAGTATCCAATAATAAAAAAGTATTAAATCCAAAAAAAAAGCATTCAACAGTAGTAAACATGCATTGGTTTCTCCTGGAATATAGGAATTCTGGTGTAAATGTTCATATACATTTAGGTCTCATTACTCATCATAATAGCAGGGAGACTTGAAGGGAGAAAATAACTGTGTAAAACCCAAATTCGTAGCAGAGTGTAAAACTGCAGTTACAGGGGAGGGAGCTGGAGCCACAGCTTAGAGGTTAAGGTACTTGCTACTCTTGCTCTTCTTTGGTTCTCAGCACGCATACAATGTCTCACAACCATCTTTAACTTCAGTGCCAGGGGCTCAGTCCCTTCTTCTGACCTCTGCAGGCACTAGGCATGCAATACAGTACACATAAGTGTATGTGGCCAAAACATTTATACACATAAAATAAATAAATCTTTAAAAAAAGATTCTAGTTATAACTCAAATTTCCCTTGCTTCATTTCAATTGTGAATTTTTTCAAAGTTCTAAGAGAGAAAATTGGGGGGACGGTTATTTTATATCAGCCTGATACTTGTTTGCTGGTATCACAAAGGGTTTTGTTCAACCTGAACAGAACTTTACTTTCAAAAGGGAACAGAATTTTCAGAACAAGTTAATGAAATAAAAAACAATGTTATTATGGTGATGTGTTCTGGATCCTTCATGTGCTCTGGTTGGCTACATGCCCCAAAGAACCATACAGAGGCATGTTCCCTTTGTCTGCCGTGACTATCTCAGGTTCAAGCATGAGAGGCAGAAGCACCAGCTGGAGTGACTCAGAGCAGGTAGGTGCCAAAGCCAGGGTCTGAACTGCTGTGGCCTGTCTTGGTTTTAACTACTACACTAAACATGTTATGAATCAGTTCCTTTCAGTGATCCAAGGGTGTAATTCTGCCTCGGATGTTAGGAATCAGCATTATAAAAACAAAAGCAAAACCCCAAACTCCTTTGCTGGATCACAGGGCACTGGAAACAGTGGGGCAGGGTCTAAGGCAATGACAGGTCTCTGAGGTTAAAAGGAATGCATATGAGAGTTAAGGTTCTTGCTCATACCCCTACTGTATGTCGCACAGCTATTCTTGATTTCTGTGCAAAGAAATTACACTCTACTTAGAGCCTAAATGCACTGGATTATGACTTTGCCATAAATAAACCCTTCAGGTACTGGGATAAGGATAGACTTTATAGATCTTTTCTACAAAATGGAGACTACTGATTAGCCATCCTTTTATGATTGATTGATTGATTGATTGATTGATTGATTGATTCATTCATTCTCTGTATGCGTGTTTTGCCCAAGTGTATTAGCTATCCTTATAGGATTAATTTATTTTCAAATTTATTTATTTATTTGTTTATTATCTGTATGAGTGTTTTGCCTGCATGTATGTATGGGTTCTTTGACTATTTTGTTTATTGTCTTGAGCCTTGTATCTGAGGAGGTCAGAAGAATATGGTGACTTCCTGGAACTGGAGTTATGGATGGTTGTAGACCATCCATGTGAGTGCTGGAAACCAAACCTAGGTCATCTGTAAAAGTAACAAGTGCTTGTAACTCCTGAACCATCTCTCCAGATCCCGGATAATTTGTTGTGAATGAATATGCTAAAGTAATTAAAAACAATCGACTGGCAAGAGTAATCTTTTTAATGTGTGTCTGGGAAGGCAACTTATTCTTTTGCCATCTTTATTTTATAAAACAAAGCTACTCTTCATTTTCATACAAAGAATGACTCTCTAGTTAGAAATTGAAAATCACTGAGCCACAATGGAATTAAACTTAAAATCAACATATGCAAAATTTGAAAAACTCTCAAAATATATAACATTTAAGCAATATACTTTTGAATAATCTGTGAATGAAAGAAATCACTAGGGAATTAGAGAATATTTTTAACTGAATAAAATGTATTCAACTGTGTGAAGACAGCTAAGGAAAAGTTTAGAGGGAAATTTACAGTTTTAAATGCTTCCATTGGAAAATGGAAAGATTTGAAAATCAGTAATCTAAGCTTCTATTTTTAGAAACTACAAAGCAAAGGGCAGATTAGATTTAAAAGTGGAAGGAGAAATGACCAGACAAGAAACTATTGATATAAAAACTAGACAAGCATATGCCAGGGCTTGTGAGATGGTTCAGTAGATAAAGGTGCTTACTCAACAAGCCTGGTAACCCAAGTTCAATTCCCCGAACCCACATACAAGCAGAAAGAGAGAAACAAACATCAATCAGTTGGTGAATGGCCAAGCACAATGGAGTACTATTTAGCACAGAAAAAGACTAGATTGATTCACTCATGGATGTCTCTTAGGATTGGAGAAATTAGATAAAAACGACCCCCATATTGTATGATTCTATTTATTTAGAATTCTGGAGAAGGAAAAAAAAAACTAACATTGTAGAAAATATATCAGGGATTGCCAGAGATCAGACAGAAATAAGGACAAAGTATCTTTTGAGGGCTGGGCTTGGTGGCACATGCCTCAGGAAAGCAGGAACAGTTGGATCTCTGTAAACTCAAGACCAGCCTGGTCTACATAATGAGTTACAGGATAGCCACTACATAGTGAGGCCTTATTAAAAACAGGAAAAAAGAATCAAATCAAAACCCAAAAACCAAACCAAAATAATAACAAAAAATGAACAAAGTATAACCCTCCAAACCCCTTTGAACTACACTCAGTAGATAAATGAATTGTGTGTAATTCATACTTCAGTGAAATATTAAAAAAAAACTGTAGAGAGCCACTTACTAAAGGTAAACACTATTTTTCTGTTTATATTTTCAGTACATAGGAAAAAGGTATTTTACCTTTACTTGTTCTTCCACCATGTTAGCAGCCACAGTGTCATGGACATTTGTAGTTAATTTTAGCAAATAGTTCACATTTGTACATTCGGACTCCTAGATGGAGCTGAACAGCCTTTCCTGATGGCATTGTAAAGTGGGAAAACTTAAACCCAGATGGTTTCATTATTTTAGGAGACATTAAAAACATTGTAACAAAATTTATGAAAATTTTGACTAGAATTCTTTGCACTGAAAATTTATATGTTCACTTACTTTATAGACTTCACAGTACCCCATATAAGCACACAAATGGATATGCACACAAATAAACGCATGTGCACACACAACACAGACACACGCACACCGCTTTGTTTAAATGTTAGTCAAAAGATTGCTTCTGCAAATGACCACATCATAACTCCTGAGTGTAAATGATGAGAATCTGTATATTTCCCAGTAGAGGTCAATGTTTTGAGAATCCTGTTATTGATGATCTTAAAACAATTTCTCTGTGTGTTTGTAGTATGTATGTGTGAGTATGTTGTGTGTGTGTAAGTATATGTTGTGTGTGTGTGTACAGATATGTGTGTGCCCGTGAGTTCACAGGTTGATGTCAGGTGTTGCGTTGTAGTTTTCTCCAACTTCCTTATTTTTTGAGACAGGCTTTCTCTGTGTAGGCCTGGCTGTCCCTGAACTCAACATGTAGGCCAGGTTCAAGAGAATAAAAACAAATCTTTTGGGAATCTTTTATTCATATCGCTACACAAAGCAATTGCTACCTTTTATTTTGTTATTTTATGTGCATGGATGTGAGTGTATATATGGTAAATGTGTGCATGTGTATGTGTGTGTGCATGTGTGCACACGCGTGTGAGTGTGTGGCTTGTGGATGTATGCCATTAGAGGATATGGATAACCATTCCATTATGCTCTGCATTATTCTGTTGAGCCAGAATCTCTCACTGACCTTAGAGCCAGGCTGGTGGCTAGCAAGTCCTTGTCCTTGACCCTCCACTGCTCTGTGGTTACAGGCATACATGGCCACCCCAGCTCCTTACGTGGGTTCTGAGAACTTGAACTCAGCTCCTCTTGTAGCAGGTGTACCAACCCACAGAGCCAACTTCCCAATCCCAATCCACTTTTTAAAGATGAAGAATATTGATCAGAGGTATTCACTACTTCACTGGTGAACCTAATGGGCTGTTTACTCACCTTGTCACTTGAAAGTCAGGGGAAGCCTTTAGCTAAATCAAGAGTGGAAACCAGACAGAAAAAGGCTATTAAGGCAACAGTTCACCTTTTTTCCCAATGGTTTAACTTTGCTGCTTGAATTCAATGTGGATTTTATTCACAAACATTCTTTTGTCTGATGACCCGAACATTTTTTTTGATAAAATGCAAAAGGTAGAAATACTGAATTTCTTTATTCTTTCAAATTGTCAAACCATCAGAATAGAAGTGAAAAAAAAACCCAAACCAAACATAGATATATTATGACTTCAGTATTTCTCTATCCCAAGGCCTATAAATACTCAACAATGTCAAAATGAATTTACTAAAAACAGCCACCTTTTATGATTCATGAGGTTGGCAAGTGAGGAAAAGGACTGGGAGAAATATGTAATTAGAAGTGGGCGAATAGCTTTCCATCCAAGACATATGAAGCACTGATATTTGGGCTCAGGCTGGAGGCCCTCGCTAGGCTCCTGAGTCAAACTCAGAGAAATAGTTTTCTTCCTTCTTTAGTGGCGTGAGTGTTGACCCTGTCAACTTCAGACTGAAGGCCACATGAGAGGGCTGATGTAACCAGTTCTTGAGCCCTGTTCCAAGACACTTGAGTCTCTCCCTGGGGTTGGGGGAGGGGGGTCTCCTTTTTAATTAATTAATTAATTAATTAATTTTAGAGGGGCAAGCATTCATTGTGTACCCTTGGCTGTCTTGGAACTCACTGTTCTAACCAGGCTGGCCTCAAACTCAGAGATCCAACAGCACCTGCCTCCAAAGATGGATGTTACCACCCAAAGCTGGGGCTTTCGTTTTTTAGCAGGCTTTAGGTAAGGTTGCTAAGAACTCCAAAGTTTACAAATCTCTGGCATTCAGAAGTGTTGCTTCTATTTATCCTCTTGCTTCATCAAAGTCTTAGAAGAGATTTAAAAACAATCCCACTATTGAGCTAATAACTGGTTACAGCTTAATGTGCTGTTTCTAATGTAGTATTTACATTTTCAGTATTGATTACAGTCTGGTGCTTCACCTAAAGGAAAAAAAAAGCCTTAGGTGCTGGCTTTTCACAAACCTCAATGGGTAGGTGTGGATAAAAAGAGTTCACACATCAGGAGTGAATTCAAACAGTCGAATTGGCTTTTGGGTCTTTGTTGGATCCTGGCCAGGCTCTGGTGAGGCCCTTTAATGTGTGTTGGTCCCTGAGGACCGCAGGAGCTCACTTGGTGCCCTTGGTTTTGTGAATCAACCCTTGTAGCTTGACTTGCTGGTTTGAAAGACACTCTCAAGGAGAGAAAAGAAAAAATCTGTTAATGAAGTTCAGAACACTATTCTGTCCATCTTTGATTCAGGCTGAACTTTGTGGTATGGGCTTACTTACCCATTACTTACTGTGTGGGAATCTAGTTTAGCAGTTCTTAAAACATGTCCACTGGAACACTGCTTTATCCATTTTCCCAACAACCAATTTATTGAACTGCTTTCATGCACTGGGCTCCATCATATAAATTATGATATTATATGGATTGCAGTAGGGAATTAAAAATGTCTGTGTTCCTCTAGGGCTTGTTAATCTACTTGTGAAAGGGGTATGTGTAGATAAAAAAAAAACATATAAAAAATCAGGAAGCGTTTGTAGCTACTACTTTTATTAACTGCAGGATTTCCTATTCACTGTAAATTACTGTAAGAGTTGATCAGGGTTTGAGGATACCCAATGTATCATTTGACCTGTGAACCTCTAGGTCTTTTGTCTGTTTTGTTTTAAGAAATCGTATTCTATAGAAAAAGCTCTTACATACTTACTCCTAAACTTCAAGAATGAGAGCATTTGCCATTGTTGTCAGTACTATTGGGAGCTCGGTAAGGTAGAGAGGGCTATTTCTCATACAACTCAGGGTCACTTATTTCTTCTGTTTACCATCAAGTAATGACGTTTTACACTTAGCAGATAACTATGTTGATGCTTCAAGCACAATGACATAAGAACATAATGCTGTAAAGGACAAATAAAGGAAGTAAGACCAGTATCCTGACTTGGATGTGGTGAGAATGGAAAGTTTAGAGAAGAAATTGTGGGAAGGACAATTGAAAGCGAATGTGTCATCCAGAGTGGAAGGCTACCCTGTTTTATTCCTTGTGTTACACTGCCTGGGAAAGGCGACTCTGCAGGTGTAAGTAGCATGAGCAGAGAAGCCAGCCGGGCCACAGGCCAGTAACTCAGATCTGTAGAATTTCTTGGTTTTGTTTTTTTTCTCTTTAAATTATTTTTCTTATGGATTTTTTAAAGCTGCTAGGTCTGCAGTAATACATTACATAGTCACTGAAAACCAAAAGATAAAACTAGATTCAACCACTCCTCTCTTTTCACAAATGATGGAATAGAAGGCCATGGGACCACAGTATTCACCCTTGTATCTTAGTTGACTTACAGGGGTCCAACTTTAAGAATCACTGGATTTTAATGTTCATCTCTGTCTCCCAGGGTGTTAGCTAGCAAACTACTTTTGTTACTTATATGATATGCAATAGGGTCAACCCTTCTTCTGTAAGAGTTCTGCCACACCACAGGGGGATAGACAGGTGGACTGAGCTAGTGTCTGTGGAGTACCCCAGGAGCATTAAAGGGGTCACACCTTCTGCATCTTACTGGTAGAAAAATGTATATTTTCCATTAGGAATTGATTTGGGTCTGACATAGTAAAACCCTATTATTTATTTATTTATTTATTTATTTATTTATTTATTTATTTAACTACATAACCTCTAGCATGAGTTTATGGAGTGCAGGCTAGCAGCCACTGACCCTTCTAACAATGAAGAAGTTGATGCTGGGGCTCAGGAATAACTTGCACAAAGTCACAGTGAGTAGTTCAGACTCTGCCGTGAACTCAGATCTATAGACTCCCGACAGTATTTCTTCTGGTACTGTATTTCCTTACTGTTTTTTTTTTAAACTAAAATGAAGCCATTACCTTTTCTTCATATATAATAGTCTACACAGGTCAATGGAGGAGAGAATAATTAAGTCCAGCATAGTACAGTTTTAAGGGAGAGGGACTTATTCAAATGAGCTCAAGACCTACGGGAGCATCTGATGTTCAAACTTGACTTCCTTGAGTCTCCAAGGCTGTGTAGGATGCATCGTGTGCTCTTCTGTGCATTTATTTCTGTATCTATTTGCCCAGGTCCCCATTGGTCTCTATAAGGTGGAGCTAGGGTCCATGGTCCCTAGCTGGGCTCTCGTATTATTTGTTTTATATGGATATCCACTTGGTGAATTGTAGGCATCTGGGCTGGAGTTGCTCATCCTCTTATGCTTGCAGGTGGATAGTGTCTTTCAGAAATTTGACCAGTGGCATTAAGGAGTGTGCTGTGGAGATCACTGCTACAAGTGCCAAGTGAAGATGGCTGTTGCCTGCCTGCTGAGTGTGTCTCATTTAGGAAACTGCCTCTTTCCTGGCAAGATACACCGTATTATAAAAATCCCATTCCCCTCCCTCCCATTCTCTATAAACCCTATTACCCAAAGACCACTTAGGTCATTTCCTTTGTTTCTTTAATTCAGCTCTTTCATCTCTCAGCTTTTCTATTAGTGCTTTTGCCTCCCCCCTGGCGTTAGAGTATCCATGGAAGACATTTGAGACATTCATTCTATAGCTTCAGTGTCCTCTGGAGTTATCATCTCTTTCCTAACCTATCCAAAATCCATCCTCAACCTTGGTACGAACTGGCTTAGAAGGCAAGTACTAAACAGCCATGTCCAGAGTAATGGCGACCAGATGGAATGATGCTGATGATATTTATTCCAAGGGCCCAGCTGCTGGCTGATGTGAATGCCAGGTGAGGTCCATGAACATGACTTGTCTGGGCCCTAGGGCCACATCCAGCTTCCCAACTCTTCCTGTGATTCACCCTCACTGGAGGCTGTTGAATCACCACAATCAGGAAAAGGTACTAATACTTGGCACTGAAATTTAATAGCTCTCCTAGACTAGGGACTTCATTAGTTGGAGGGAGAATAAATGACAAGCTTTTTATGACCCCAAACTTCCTATAGAGCTCCCTAGACCATACCAGCCAAGAAGAGGAGCAATTGCACATTGGAATGGACATCTACGGGAGAAAACTTTTCTTTTTGTGCTTATATAGAAGCCACGTTGTTTTTTATAACCTGGATCCACAACTCCTATGCAGAGGTGATTAGAATTTGGCCTTTGGAAATGGGAAAGGAATTGATTATGTATATTTGGCAAAATCTGACCCAGGAGAGCTAAGCCACAGTGATGGGGGAAGTATGTGTTTAGCAGTGTTTCCATATCAGGTTTCCTTGCTTAGGTACATCCCCGAGCCAAGCAGTGTGAGTATAAAGCACTTCTTTGTTTTCTGGGTCAATGCTAACAGTCATCTGGAACTTTTCTCTGTTCTGAGTGACTCAAAAATTTCCTGTTCAAGTTTTGTTTAGGAGCTGGGGATGTGGTTCTATGGGAAGAGCGCTTGCTCCACTGGCACAGGAAGCTGAGGTCAATCTCCAGCACACACATAAACAGCTGGGCATAGCCACATATATGCCGGCAACCTCAGCATTGAGACTGGAGGATGACTTGGACTTGCTGGATACCAGCCTAGCTGAAATTAGGCTCAGAGAGAGACTCTTGCTTAAGCAACAAAGAGGGTGATAAAGCAGGATACCCAGCATTTTCCTTGGTACCAGCTTGAACACTTTGGATGTATCCATCCTCCACCAACACAAAGACTGAATATATGTTACAAATACTCACATGAAGTCATTTTTTTATTATGGGAAGCTAAATGTGTGGTTTTAGATTCAGAAGAGCTGGGTTCTATGCCTTGTTGGCTGCTAACTCACTGTATGACCTTGAGCAAATCAGCCTCAAGTGCGTGATCATGACTAACCATGTCCGCCTCTCAGTATCAGAAGTTGCTTTGTTCTATTGAAGTGAAACCTCATCTTCCAGGGTAGTACAATATAGGCCAGTGGCACAGACAGCTGCAAGTTCAAATCCCAGCAAACCCCGAGATTAACTATATGGTCTTAGGCTAGTGTGTGCCCAATTTTGCTCCTCATGGGAAACACTGGGAGTGTATTAGCATGTTGCTTTATGTTGGAGTTCCGTGATGTGACTAAGATGAAGGATAATAAGCATTATGTCATACCTCACACATCACTTTAGTACATCCTGACCTATTCTATTGTTTTCATAGAACTCACTGAGTTTTAGATTCCAGATGATCTCCAGTTTGAGTGTTTAGCAGTACCCCCCCCCCACACCATACACACAAGTTTTATAAGGGCAGGAAGTTTGCTTATTTTGTTCACTGAAGTACTATCTGGCAGTAGTCAGCATTCAAAAAATACTTGTAGAATGAATGCCATTCCTATAGACTTGGGTCAGGAGAGTTTTACTATAAACAGCCAGCTAGTAAATAAGTATCTTAGTCTGTGTAGGCTATTAAGTCTGTTATACCTGTCCAACCTGGTTGTCATCGTATGAAAGCCCTCCAGAGACTCCTTACACAGATGGAGCTGGTGATGTTCATATAAAGCAGTATAAACAGGCTCTGAGCTAGATCTAGGCTGTAGATGGGCTTCTCCTTGTAGACCCACAGAACAGAGCTAAATTCTGTGGCGTAACTCCAATAGGTCAGTCTAGTTCAACCTCACAGACATTTGGATTTACCTAGGATGAAGCAAGAGGAAGAGTAATGTAAGAAACATTTCCTTTACCCGTGCTTCTCCTTCTCTCGGAGGCTGAGCAGCGGCTTTCTCGAGGTCGTATGCCCTTTGGTTGATTTCAGCACCTGAGAGATGCTGGCAGGTTCAGTGTTAGGAGGAGATGAAGGATCGGATGTTCCTTCCATGCCCCTTCCTTGCTGTCCATGATTTGGGGACTGTGTTTTTCTCTTACAGTCCCAGAATTCCACAGGATCTAATACCACCATTTCCACACTGAGGAGGTTTTATGGCTTTTTGGTAAGTTTTCCCCCTAGCTCTTTCCACACCTTTGTGAAGAGTCTTCTTACCCAATTTAGATGGAGCCATCTGTTTTCTACCAGTTCCTGGTCTCCCATATTGCCTAGAATTAGACTAGGTTGCAGGAAGCCAGCTATGGCACTCCTTGCTGGTGCATGTACTGCTGCTGCCAATGCCAACCCCACAGCCTCATCCATGTGGTTCTGTTCTGTAGACTTCTCTTCCCTCCCTCTCAGAAGGAGCTGAGGAGAAGGCGGTACGCTCCCTGAATTGGCAGAGCTGCTCAGCACTGGGAGTTTACTCTGTTCTTAAACTCCTTTAAATGTATAAGAAAGTGTCAGTGTTTGTGATTCCAGACCCAGCTTTCCTCATTCAGTATTCCTGTCACTGGACACGTTATTTTACTTCGTGGGGCTGCACGTTACTTGTCTTTAAATAGATATGATGAGCTCTGCTGTACAGATCTATATATTCAGTATGATTATAAAGAAAAATGTAACAAAACCAGTTTGCAGATTGTGAACTACTACAAAAATTGTGAAGTGTGATCATTTATAGGTGGCCTTTTCTTCTCCTATTTCCAAAATTTCACAAATGCTAGTTGTTTTATTAGTCTCTTGCAATTTTATGAATTGCCTCAGGAAACAGAACAGAATGTTATATGAGAGTGTGTTTGAAAACCACAAAGAGCCACAAGGCTGAGTGTTGACATCGCTGACTCACGTTGTGGTTAAACACATCCCTCCTTGCTTGTCTGGAGGTGGTTCCTTTGGGCAGACCCTTTGATGTCATGACTTGACTTTCTGAAGTTGGCAGAGGCCCTGTTGTACCCTACACAGCTACATTGCCACCCTTGCCTAGTACTGACCTACCAGTTACTCCACCGAGGTCTGAGGGACTTCCCAAAGCACCTCCTACAGAGACAGCTCCAGATCTTTCAGAGCACTGCCTGAGCTCCTCCTGGTTGTAAGCGGCAGATCCCCAGGCCTCGCCTCACTGCATTCCTTTTTTAGAGCTCCTCCAGTGTCCTGACCATGTGACGGGACCCACAGTGTCCTGACCATGTGACCGGACCCACAGTGTCCTGACCATGTGACCGGATCCACAGTGTCCTGACCATGTGACCGGATCCACAGTGTCCTGACCATGTGACCAGACCCAAGTACTTCTTTCTCTATGAGAGGATAGTGAGGGAAACGAGTATATAAGTTCTTGGTGTGTGTGTGTGTGTGTGTGTGTGTGTGTGTGTGTGTGTGTGAGAGAGAGAGAGAGAGAGAGAGAGAGAACTAATGTTCCATTTTTCTTTTCTCTGAAACAGTTCTGATCATGAAATGAATTTGGGTTGATCTTTTATATTAATATTTTCTGGTTTAAAAATAATATATTATATTTCTTTAATTGCTGCCATTAAATTTTAAAGTGAACATTTTAAATACAATGTAACAAAAATCATGAAATCCTATGTGCGCAGTTTGGTAAGTAGTATTAGGAGGGAGAGCCGTTATCCCATCTTCAGGTAGGGAGCTCACCACAGAGAAGTTAAACACATGGGGGAAACAGTCAGCTTTTTATCCGCATGTTAAACAATGTCAGCAATAAAATACTCCTTAGTGCCCATCATTTTTTTCATCAAGAATAATTTCCATTTATTCTTTGGCAGTTTCATGCTCGCTTACAGTGTATCTTGACTATACCCACTTACATCTCCTCCTTTCTACTCCTTTTGGAAACTTCCAGAATGCCCCTTTTCTACCATCATATATTACTTTATGACCCCACTGGAGCTCCCACTTTTGTTTCTACCCTAGATTGATAAATACCACTGTAAATATTTCTATGTGACTGTGTCTACCTCTACAAACAAAGGAAGAGGAGGGAGAGGAGGAGGAGCACCCCAAAAGATTCACTTGCAATGTCAAAGACTCATTTTGTCAATATTTTAGGGTAGCATATAATGAGTCATACAGTCTGTACCCCTTCAAGTCTAGCTTTTCTTGCACTGTATCATTTTGTGAGACACATCCATTTTGTTGTAGGTAGTCACAGTTTCTCATTTCTGTAAAGTACCAGTTTATCTGTTCTTTGGTGGATAACTATTAGAGTTACATATTTGGGGCTGTTATGAACAGCATTGCTAAGGCGGTCTTTATTCTTACAGTGTATTAGTCAAGGTTCTGTAGATACAGAGAATCAATAGAATGGATATATAGTAACAGGGTTTATCAAACTGGCTTTCATGGTACAATCTAGGTAGTCCTAACAATAGCTGTTAGATTTTACATAGGAAAGGCTGAGAACCCAATAACTGCTCAGATCACAGGGCTGAGTTGCCCAGCAGCCCTGTACGGTGCTGATAGCCTGGAGGATTCCTTGCACAGCCACTGGTTCTCAATCTCTGTTGGCCTGAGGAAGCTGGGATCTGCTATCAGCAAAGGAATGCAGTGGCAGAGGAAGCAGCAGTGATGAAGTCAGCTGAATAGATGAGCTCACTAGCAGGATAGTTCAAGTCACCTTTAAAGGATAGTTTCTTTGCTGACACAAAGACAGCAAGAAAAAAGCACATGTACAGACACTTAAATCCAGATTCCATGTGTGACAGACAGCATCCATTTGTATCTTGGGGTCCATCCTTTTTCACTCAACATGGCAACCCAGTTCCATCTACTTTCTGCAAATGTCATATTTTCACTCCTTACTGATGAATAAAATCCCAATATGTCGACCTCATTTTCTTTATGCTTTCATCTGATGATTGATGTGTTGGTGGCTCTATGGCTTGGACATCATGAAAAGTGCCACAAGTCTCTTTGGGTGTGCTTACTTAGATTCCAAGGAATGGTATACATCTGGGTCATATGGTAGTTCTAGCTTTAAGGTTTTTTTTTTTTTTTTTGTAATCTACATACTGATTTCCAAGTGGCTACAGTAGTCTACATTCACACCAGTGATGTCGAAGGAAGCAATATATAGTTGTTTCCTCCAGTCCTAGGGGCTTTCTTTATGACAGCCATTCCAACCAGGGATGGAATCTCAAAGCCATTTTAATCCCCACTTCCCTGTGTCTAAGAATGTTGAAAACTTTAAAAGGATATCTACTGTGTGTGTGTGGGGGGGGAGGGGTTGTGAGGTTTCAGGGGGACCATAATATATGGTTAAGAGCACTGGCTGCTCTAGCAGAAGACCCAGGTTTGATCTCCAGGGCAGCTCACAACAGTCTGTAACTCCAGCCCCATGAGATCCGTTGCCCTTTTCTGTTCTCTGGTGGGTATGAATGGATACACAGTCATATATATATGTATATGTAGTGATGTGTGTGTGTGTGTGTATGTGTATGCATATGTATATGCATGTACATACATGTACATATGCATATGCACATGCATATACATATAGGCACAGACAAATATACAGGCAAAACATCCAAATGCACAAATGATAACATAAAATAATTAAAAATATTTGTTGGCCTTTCCTTTCTTCCCTTTAAAAGTGTCTATTCACTTATTAGGCCATTTGTTGACTGGGTGATTTGATTATTGATTTACTTTTTGTAGTTCTTTATAGATTCTACACATCAACCTGCTGTCAGAGACATAATCGGCGCAGTTATTTTTCCCATTCCATGGACTGTCTCTTTGTTGAGTTCCATGTGATCTCGTTTTTCAGTTCTTTGTATCATTTTCTGTGATTTCAGGAAAAATTCAGAAAGTCTGTCTTTATGCCAGTTCTTTGAGACTGAAAATGCACTTTTAATGTTGTTTCTTTACATATAAGTCACAGAGAAGACTACACTTGCGATCAATGTTAGCAATCAGGCAACTTCTGTAGTCAGCCCTGTCTGGCAAGGATGGCCTATCAGACAACCCACGACATCAATGAAACATGACATCACTAGCTGCCCAGAGGCAACACATTCCCATGGTCAAACTTGTTGCATGCCCTCTTGCAAATGCATTACAGTCGCCACGGTTTTTCCTCATCCCTGCCTTTTCTTAATGCCCCTCTCTTAGAGGCAGCTCCTGCATCCCTTTTAATAAACCTTCCACGTGAATCCACATGAAAGCTACTGCATGGTGTGATCTTGTCAGCTCCATCAGTCAGTACTTAGGTGGGGACAGCCTGTGTGTGGTTGATCATATTCATTGTGTGCCAAAGAGCAGACCATGGCCTGTGCTTTGCCTTTAGTATTCTGTAGAATGTCCAGTTTCAGGTCTTACTGTGAGGGTTTTTATTTATCCTGAATTAATTTTTGAGCCGAGTGCTTATACTCTTTCACATGAGAAAATCTAGTTTTCTAAGTTTGTTGAAGAGATCATTATTTTTTTAATAGAATATATTATACATATTATATACTATACATTATATATTATATATTATAATTTTAATATAATATATTATATTAAAATATATTATATATTTTAATATTATACATATATTCCCTCCAGCATATTTTCTCTTACCCAATTGTCAAAGATTAGGCAGCTATAGCCATGTGGGTTCTCTCTTCTACTCATTGGCCTATGTGTCTGGTTTTGTGCCGGTAGCTTTCAAATTTTGTTACCATGGCTCTGTAATATACTTTGAGATACAGTGTTTTGATATTTCTAACATCTATCTCTCTACCTAATTGGTTTAGCCATTGAAGATAGTTTCTGTTTTCACATGAATTTTAGCATTTTATTTTCTAGCTCTGTGAAGTATGTCATTACAATTTTGATGGATTGCTGTTTTATAATACAGTCATTTTTATGATCTACAAGAATGGGAAACCTATATCTATCTAAGTGTTTTCTTCAATATTCCTTTGGTATCTTAAAATCTGACTATAGAGTTCTTTCATTGTCTTGGTTAGCTTTACTCTCCTTTATTATTTATATTTAATTTTTACTTCCTGAAAATCTTACGACTAGTATCTTATTTTTTTCTTTTTTGGATAGTTTGCTATTTTTACATAGAAAAGTTATAGATTTTTGTATGTTCGCTTATTTGTGGTATTTTGTTGAACTTGCCTATCATCATATCTCAGAGTTTCCTGATAAAGGTTTTAGGGGTTCAGAAGTACGGGGCTGTGTTGTCTGCAATAATTTACTTCCTTTCCTATTTGTGTTTTTTTTTTTCTAGTTTTGCTTTTCTGGCTAAGACTTTGAGCACTGTTTTGAACAACAGCAAAGAGACCCATTTCCTGGTTTTAGAGGAGATGCTTTCCTTTCCTTTAATGTTGGCACGGTTCATTGTATGTAGCCTGTTCTGTGTTGAGGTATGTTCTGTCCTAGTTCCATCTTCCTCACCTCAGAGCTTTTACCAAAAAGGACAGATGAACCTCATTATGGACTTCCAGCTTTTATTGGGATGATCATGTGGCTTTTGTCTATAAGTATTAATGTGTTGTATTGTATATTTTGATTTGTGCATATCAAACAAATCCATGTATCCTTGGAATGAAACCAACTTGTTCATACATGACCTTCCAAGTGTAATCTTTGGATTCTGTTTGCAAGTGTTTTTTTGGGGAACTTTTGTCATTGTGTTCATGAGAGAAATTTTTTATATATTTCAAATTTTTGTTTTGTTTCTTGTCTGACTTTGATATTAGGGTAATTCTGGCTTTGTAAAGTGAAGTTTAGGATGTTCCTCCACTTTCTGTTGTATGGGACAATTGGAGGAGTGTTTGTGTAAGTTCATCAGGTTAGTTGACCCTTTTTGTTTTTCTGTGGAGCCTCTGTCCTCTTCAGATCCTTCTGTATTTCTCTCAAGTCTTCATAAGACTCCCGGAGCTCGTCTACTGTTGGGGTGTGAGTCTCTGGCTCTCTTTCCATTGGTGGTTGGATGGAGCCTCTCGGAGGACACTTATGCTAGGCTCTTGTCTGCAAGCATAACGGAGTATCATTAATAGTGTTGGGGATTGGTTCTTGCCCATGGGATAGCTCTCAATTTGGGGCAGTTATTGGTTGGCCATTTCCTTAGACTTCCCACTATCTTTGTCCCTGCAACATAAATTTTTAAATAACACACTTGGTGTGTTGTTCTTTTGAACTCTGTCATTTTTTTTGTAAGTGTTTTTGAGTCTTGCTTGTTTTTGTTCTTGCTTTTCTAAGACATCAGGTGTATTATTAGATTATTTACTTGAGATTTCTCTGATTTTTAAAGGAAGTATTGATAGCTATGGACGTTCCTCTGCCTTAGAGCTGTCTTAGCTGTGTCCTAAAGATACTGGTTAGCTATTTTGATGGTTAATTTTAATTGTCAACTTGAAACAATCTGGAATCACTTGTGAAGTAAGTCTGATGAGGGATTGTATAATTAGTACTGTGGGTATGTCTGTGAGGGATTCTCTTATTTATGTTAATAGAGGTAGGAAAACCTGCCTGGTGTGGGTGGCATCATTCCCTACTCAAAGAATCCTGAACAGTTGAAGTATGGAAAAAGTTTGCTGAACACAACACACATTTATTGTCTGTCAGCTCTTGACTAAGGACATGCCTAGTGATTTCAAATTCCAGCTACCATGATTTTACTACAATGATGCTCTGAAACATGTTATTGTGCACCAAATAAACACTTCGTTTAAGTTGTATTTTTCAGACTATTTTGTCATAGTAATAGCAAATAAAACTAAGACAATTTCAATTTTTCACTCAAGTTTCAAGATTTTTGTGTCCCCCTTCTCCAGCTTCCTCCAATAATCCAGTGGTCATTCCAGAGGTTATTGTTCAGTTTCCAAGTATTTATAAATTTTTTCTGGTTCCTTTTGCTATTAATTTTAACTTTTATTTTATTATTATCTGATCTGACATAAGACATTATTTCATTCCTTTTGTATTTGTTAAGGTAGCTTTGTGGCCTAGAATGTGATCTATTTTAGACACATTTTTATGGGGTACTGAGAAGAATTTATGGTCTACATCTGTTGGGTAGATGTTTATTAAGTCTGTTTGATATAGAGTATATTTTTATCTAAGAAGTTTTTTTCTCTTTTCTTCCTTCTTTTTTAGGGTGAATCTCTGAAGTATTTTTGTTACTTTGTAGTTTGCATGACATATCCAAAAATGAGAATGCGGTATTGAAATCCCACTTTTATTGTATTAGTGCTGATTTGACCTTTTAAATACAGCCTTTTTATTTTACAAAATTGGGAGCTTCATCATTCAGCACATACATATTTATAATTGTTAATCTTCTTGGTAAATTATTCCTTTCAGTAATATATAATGACTATCTTTGTCTCTTCTGATTAATTTTGTTTGAAGTCTTCATCATATATCAGTAACAGTGATAACAGCTTGATTTCAGCTTCTACTTGCTTGAAATAACTTGGCTTCCATCCACTTACCCCCAGGCTGTAGATATATTTGCCAGTGAGATGTGTTTCATGGAGACATTAGATAGGTGGATCTTCTGTTTTAATTCAGTCAGTCAGTTTTTATTGGTGAGTTGAAGCCATTTACATTTAAAGCTTTTACTGAGAGATATTGACTACTTTGATTTTTTTCTATTTGGTTGAATTATTTTTTTTAAATCTATATTCTCTTTGTGTTGTAGTCTTTTTTCCTTTATTAGTATTGAAGTTCTGCAAGTTTACTGTATTATACATAATAGAATGTTCCTTTCTTGAAATTTACACTTTCTTATGTTCTCATGGCTGAGAATATCTGTCTTCCTAACCTATGTATATTCTTTTAAGTATCTGTTACAACACTGACTTTCATGACTGACAGTCATGGTCTTTTTGATTTTGATCTTGTTCTGAAATATCCCCTTTTCTTTCTCAAATATAAAACAGCTTTGTGAGATATAGCACTCTTGATGGACAGTTATTTATTTTCACAGTTTTCATATGTCATTCCATGTTTATCTGGCTTGGGTTGCTGATGAAGGATTTGGTGATACATTGATGTATTTACCTTTTTAAGAGAGTTGGCACTTTTTTCTTACAGTTTTGATATTGTTTGTTGACTTTTGTTTTTATGTCTTGGTTATAATGTTTCTTGAGAATTTTTTCTCTGGTCATGACTATTTAGGGTTCTAAATGTCTCTTATGCTTATATGTCTAACTCTCTCTAAATGTGAAAACAAATCATGTTACAGTTTTATGGAATAGACTGTATACACCTTTGCTTTATATCTCAGTCTTTTAAAAATATCTCATAGGTTTTCAAAGTTTGGTTTCATGATAATAATCTTTAATTATTCTAAGGTTTTAATATAATAAAGTAAAAATACTATTAAAATATAAATAAAATAAAAAAGGAAACATGAGAGCCAAGAACAGATAAAAAGAATCAAAAATGAAGTGTAGAACAGCTTTCGTTCCTGGGAATTTGAAAATTGGAAACTAGTGAATACATACAGATGATAGGACGAGTTGAACCTGTGTGCTCTCGTCTTTCCTATGGTTTGTGCTGGTGCTGAACCTGTAGAGGACAAGTGTTCAGTGTCTGCAATTCTGTCATTCCTAGAGTGAACTTCATTCACTCTAGTACTTCCTTTCTTTGCATACCAGGGGTCTCTACTAGACCCACTTAGTTTTGTAGTCTGTGCTGGGCAGTTTTGCCACTCTTTCAACACTTCCCAGATAATAATCCCCAGGATGCTGGTAGATTTGGGGGAGGGGTGTGTGTGTGTGTGTGTGTGTGTGTGTGTGGTGTGTATGATGTGTATTTATGTGGTATGTGTGTATCTGTGTTGTGTCTGTGTGTGTAGTGTGTGTTGTGTCTGTGTGTGTCATGTGGTATTATGTATGTATGTGATGTATATGTATGTGTGTGTTGAGTGTGTTATGTGTATGTTGTGTCTGTGTGTATGTAGTGTGTATATGTGTATCTGTTTGTGTTGTGTCTCTGTGTGTGATGTGTGTATGTATGTGGTGTACGTACTTGTGTAGGTATGTGCAGGTAGGTGTACAGGTGTATGTAAAGGTACATGTGAATATATGTTTCCATGTGTATGAATGCTAGATATTGACATCTTTCTCAGTTGCAGTCTCCCTTGTGATTTGAGACAGAGTCTGTCACTCAACACTGATCCTAATCACTGAGACTCACTGATTAGTTTGCTTGTCATGTAAGTTTTAGGAATACATCTTTCTCTGCCTTCCCAGAGCTGGGATTAAAGGCACACACTACCACACCTAGATTTTTATGTCTTGTTGAGGGTCCTAACTCAGATCCTCATGCTTGTGCAGAAAGCTGTTTACCAACTCAACTGAGCTGTCTCACCAGCCCCTACTCTGCCATCATACCCAGAAGTCTTGCCAGGAATATTCTTGTGTGTCTTTTGGTATATACACACCTGCAGTTTTATTGGTCTTATGCCTAATCTAAGAGTAGAATTGCTTGCTCATGAAGATGTGTATGTTTAACTTGAGTGGATGTTGCTACTTTCTCAAAATGAATACCCTGGTAGACACCTTGCCAGCAGTTAAGGACGGATCCACATGGCCCACATGTTCGTCAGTACTAGAAACAGTAATCCTCACACTTAAGGAGGCATAATATCAGAATATGGCTTTAATGTGTATTTCCTTGTGTTTTACTGAGTTTAATAAAATTTTATGTTTATTGACAATTTGGATATTTCTTTTGTAAGATGATCATTAGGTGTGCAACTCTGCCCTTTGGGTATGATTTATCCTTTGCTACAGGGTAACTGCGATTTACTTCATGAAACCCTGGTAAGTGGGTTATCTAACATTTCCTCATGGAAGGTGGGAGGGGGATCATGAGACAGCTTATTAAGTAGCCCACTAGGTGACCTGTGTAGCACATGTGGACCCTCCCTGCCTCAAGGATACATAAACAATTAATGGCTGATGGAGGAAGAAGCCTTTGCCTCAGTGGGTTTGCTACCATAGTCATGTAACCATGTCTTAACCTTGTTCCTGTGAATGACTGAATTTTATCCCACTGGTTCTCAGAGCTAGACTTGAGGGAGTTTGTTAGTCTGGTGTGTCATTGGGGCCTCTCTGGAACCGGTTGTTCACTTCTTCCCTAGAAAAGTCATATAGTTCCATTCAAGTCTTTTGCTTTTTAGGTTGGGTTGTCTGTGTAACTTGCAAAGGTTGTTTATATAGTGTGGATAAGCTCATTTTTTTTTCTGGCCATGTATAATATCTTTGCCTCTGATGGTGTTGTGTCTGGAAACACAACAGCTTATAGTGTAGATCAGTTTCTCCTTCGTCTTTCCTCGGATAGGGGTGTTTAGAGCCTCCAGGGTCTTACAGGGTTGCCTAGAAGCTTTCTTGTTGCAGGGTTGTCTAGAAGCTTTCTTATTTTGCTTTCCATACACACTGTATGCACATCCTTCCGCCATCAGCTATTAATTGTTTATGTATCCTTGAGGCGGGGTGGGGCCACAGGTGCTACACAGGTCACCTGGTGTGCTACTTAATAAGCTGTCTGATGCACATGAACTAGACTTTTGTCAGTAGTATGAGTTAGAGACAAGAAATGATTTTTTTCAATATCATTTTCCAATCTACTTGGAAAGTGTAAAGAGTGGATGTTCCCCTTGGTTTTGTTCCCAGTCCCAGAGGGAAAGCCTTGGTCAGTTCACCCCAAACACTGTGTGTTTCATCAGAGGGAAAGCCTCAGTCAGTTCACCCCACACTGAGCGTGGAGCTTGCAGTGGCCATCTTTTATCAGTTCAGGTCCTATTTTACTACTTTCTGGCAAAAACTGTTCTTTTCCCCTCTTCAGTTATGAGTTGGGATTGGATATTATCAGTAGATCCTTCTGACCAGACTATGTTTTCTTTTCACTTTTGTTATTTTAAGTTGGCAAACTACACTGATGTTTTCAGAATGTTAAGCCAACTATTTTGCTGAATGAACTTAACTTTGTTGTGATGACTTTTTAACATTCTTACATCCTTTATTTTAGTATTTTTCCTGGTTGATCAAATAAACCAATTTAAATTTTATTTTAGTTGGTATCTTTCTGTCACATATTTCAATTTTTTTGTTCTTTGACAATTTCATAAATGCATATATTGTGTTTGGGTCTTTCTGTCCTGTCATTTCCTCCTTTCATCCCCTCCTCACCCCCTGCTGAACCTCTTCTTCTCAACAGCCCCCTCCTGTTTCAGTTTTTGTTTTGTTTTGAGGACACACTGAGTTTAAGTAGGGTTACTTGCAGGAACAAGGGCGGGATTTATTGGTATATGGACAACTTAACAGTGGCTACACTACTAAAGAAAGTGAATGTCCTTTCAGTTCCATAGTCTAATTCATTTCATGCCTGTGTGTCTTGCTTCCATCCCCTTTGGGATAGGAGTCTGCCTTGATGAGGTCTTGCAACAGTGCTGAACTGCTTGCTGGAGGTAAGGTACTGCTAATCAACCTGGAATCATTTTCCATTGCGCAGGAGAATGAGTTTGACAGTTCAGATGGTGTGATTCTCCCACTGGCTAATAAGCAGCCTAGGAACGCTAATGAAGGACTTCCTTTGGTGGTCTCTTGTGAGTCAGCAAATGAGCTCTGTAACTTGGAGAGCCAGAAGTTAATTAGTGACCTGTTAGAGACAGACCCTGATGGAAATATGAGAATTTAGGTCTGTCAGAGCAGAGGGCTGAGAAGCTTTGAAGGTGAGGCCATAATTCAGGACATGAGGTGGAAAGCAAAGGGAGAGAGGAGCAAAGTTTATGAATGAATATCAAAGCCAGGACCCAGTAATGGAAACCAGGAGAGGGGCATGCAACCTGCCTGAGAAGAGCAGCAGCTCAACATCTGGCTGTGGCTGACACCAGAGAAGCTGTCAGTTCAGAACTTTCCCTTGTGGCAGAATAAAGGAGAGGAATGCAGAGCTACGTTCTATGTGAACAGCCAAATCAGATCACCCTCCTGCTGACGATGATGGAGGAGGGCATGTAGGTGTCTTGTTTCCCTTGTTCATTTTTCTTTGAGACAGGATAGAAAATCTAAAATCCCATCTGCTTACAAGTTTACTACAATAACCCAATGGATAAGTAATTTGCCAGGCAGTGGATAATGTCCTGCGAAGGAAATCCAATAGGCTATAGCCATCAGGCAAGGATGAAAGATTGAAGCCGTCCTTGTCACACTTCATAAGTGATGTCCACCATATGCACTACATTGGACTCAGATGTGCTGGACAGGCTTGTGGTCCCTGGAAGCCAACTTTGGCCAGGAAAAAGAGTGTCCCTCCCTTGGCTTAGGCAGGTACCTAATTATGTTAGGAGAACTGCCAAAAAGCAACCAACTGAAAGCTAAATGACTGCAAGGCATTGTGGGTAAAATATGCAAAATGTCACTGAGGCAGAAGTAAGGAAGCCTTCAGAACAGGTGTGACATAAAAGCTAACCTGCCAGGGAAATTGTTAGTTCCGATTCCTCTTGAACCCCCTTTTATTATTGTTTTATTTCCCCACTGTGGAAGCTCTGCTCTTCTGTACTGTTGGAGATTCAGTAACACATGCTCTTATCGTCTCTCTTTCTGAATTTTAATAGACCGTAAGTGGAAATAGGCTCCTTATTCTACCATATATAGGACTGGTGACCCAGACTTTCTGTGCTCATTAGGCAATGGTGCAGAATGGAATGATGTATCAAGATGCATCTGCACAACGAAGCCTGGTCTGTGCAAGTTTAACTTTCTGAGTGTAACTTTCCTAATTCAGCACAATTTCTTCTTCTTGCTATGGTTATCTTGTTGTTGGTGCCACCGAGGGCCTCCACAGCTGGGGAAGCCAAGTCTGTCCACATGGTTTCCTCAGGCTCTTGGAGTCTGGCCCTCTTTATCTTTCAAAAGTAACATTGGAATGGCTAGCTGAAATACAGCTTCAGCTCATATTGCTGTCCAAGTTCATTGACTTTGCTGTAGACATGGGGCACAGTGCTTTACTGTGAGGTAGGATTTATGAAAGGGAGGGCATGTCATCCTCATTTCAGCTTCTCTCCGGCTTTCCTGACCCCCTTTATTTTGTCTACAGAGAAGTTGTATTCATTTTCCTAAGCCTGCAGTACTATCCCTATAGGTGGTGTATAATTTAGGTAAGCTTTTTAAGGATGTGTTCCTACAAAGGAAACTGTCCCTAACAAGAGATCTTGGATCATTACCTTAAAGACTTTGAAGTAGGTACTGGCAACCCCTTTTCATACTGAAGGAGACTGAGGTTTGGCGTGAGCTGCTTAAGACAGTACAACAGGGCCAGGACTCCAAAGGAGGATAGTGGCCCCCAATGCCTTGCTGTCTCTATTATTAATTCACGCTACTTTTGTGGGGCACTCATGAGGATTTCAAAGCCATTTGCTGACACAATTTCTTTCATAGTCAAATGTGTACATTTTATCTGTCTTCATATCATGCTGTACACAGTACCGATTCACTTTATTTAATGTTTCCCAACAAGTCTGCAAGTGATAGTGATATGCTCATGTACACACATGCACGTGTACACACACATGGAGGCCAGAAGTTGATGTTAGATGACTCCCTCAGTCTTGCTTTATTTTTTGAGACAGAGTCTCTCACTGATTCTGGCTGGAGCTTGATGACTTGGCTAGAGTGGCTGGCCAGTGAGCCCAAGGGATCCTCCTGTCTCCATTTCTCCAGAATATAGACTTCAGGCAAACTAGTCATACTTGATTTTTACATGGGTACTGGGGATCTGAACTCAGGTCCTTATGTTTGTATGGTAAGCACTTCATTGACTAAGCCATCTCCGCAGCCTCATGTAACTCATCTTAAAGAAGAGAGGGCTAGAGTTCACTGAAAGAAATGCCTTGACTAAAACTATGTTCAGGAGAGATTAGATTCCCATCTGAAACCAAATTTCTGCTCCAAAATATATCAGTGTTCTTTGTACATCAAATGGCATGCTCACAGGGAGCACACAGGATTCTGTAGAATCTTGGTGATTTTGACTTGGCTTTTCAAGACCGTGCTTGGCTGAGACTGGAAAGGAGAATTAGCTCAGCCACAGATTTGGACTTATCCTGTGCCTGTCCATGGCATCCAGCTCTGGTCTGACGCCAGTTCACATCCAGGAGCAGCCAGTGGGCCAGGAGAGAGCTGAAATGCCTGGGCTTTCACATTTATTTCCCCTGCTTCCCTCAGCTTTATGTGGAGCTGAGCCTATCATTAATCAAGCTGTGAAGCAAAGAAAATAAAAGGCTGCCTTGGAAAGAACCTTTATTTATTTAAAATTGAAAAAAAACTAGAATAGACTGAAACATGTTTCCAATATACCGAATTTGATTATCTGGCTGTGAACAAAGGGACCTAGTTATTTAAAATTAAAGTTGAGATATCTAGCAAGTTTGTTTGATGAATCAATTTTTGAGTGAGGAACCCTGACGACAGTCATAGTGAGGCTTCCTTCATCTTCTCTCTATAAGCTCAGGGCAGTTTGCTAATTGCTGTAGTTGTTTAGTGCCATTTACAAGCTCCTCCCTGGGGGAGGGGTGAGTCAGAGAAGTCCCATATGTCCCCATTTCTGAGGGCTCCAAAGATGGAGTCTCCAAACTCTCTGTAATAGTGACCCTTAAACTGTTCAGATCTCCAGCACAATTGCTTTGGATTTTGACGGTGAGTCTCAGTCAGAAACACCAGTTTTATCCTTCGATGAGCAAAGCCATATCATTCAGATATAGAACTGAATGGAGGACAGTGGGAAGCAGAGGGCATTATTGTTCTCCAAGGAAGTTCATTGAGTAGAAACTGGCAGTGAGCATGCAGGAAGCCATAACTGGCGGATGCAATCTTGGTAATATGAACACTGGGGCATAGTGTTTACTTCTTTAGGTCTAATTACAAAGTACAGGCTTGGTGGATGGGAGACCCTCACCTCTTGGACACATGCCTTTTCTTTCTTGTGTGGCAAACTTCTAATGGATTTATGTTTTTACTTTTGTTTATTTTATGTGTATGAATGTTTTCTTTGCATGCGTGTATGCCACATGTATGCCTGTTGGATCAGATCAGGGCTTTCAGATGGTTGTGAATCATCATGTGGGGAATGGGAATGAAATTTGGGTCCTCTGCAAGAACAACAAGTGCCATCTCTCCAGACCCCCAAATTGGTTCGTTTTACTCTGTTGCTGACTGAGTGTTCCTAAGGTGCAGTTTTGGTCGTACCCTGACTTGGTTGTAGTCTACAGGGTTCTTTTTGTGTATAGAAAGACTTAGGCTGCCATACGAGTTCATCTCACCACCCTGCTCCTCACAAAGACCTGCACCCACTCCTGCCTTTTCTACAGTTGCTGGCAAGTCCCTTCTTGGACCTGTATTTTAGACAGAGGATGGTTTTATGTTCCTAAACCTATTTCCCTCATTCTTCACTTCATGCCTTCTCCCCATCAAATGCATGGATCCCATCTCTGCATATTTCATGATTTCAGGGCCCCAGTGAGATGATATCACTCTCTTTGATCCCTTTCTTCTCTCCATTCTAGACTTCACAATAGTGGTACAGCATGGCCACAGAGTATCCATCACATGCTATTTAGTGCTGTCATTTCTTAGTAGGATTTCTTTTCTGCAGACCTTAACTTCTATGTTCTTCAAATGCAAGAGGAAGTGATTCCTTGTTGAGTAGAATTTGGGATATGCAGGTTACTGTGGGTAGAAAAGGCACCTAGCTTGTTTGATGAGGTTTAAGATAGGGATTAGGACTTAGGGTCAGATTGTACCTGTGTTTGGTTTTTATCTCTTTATTTGCCCTACTTCTTCCCTTTTATTCTATTGTATCCTTTTCTTCTTTATACCTCCAAGTGTTGGTATTTTAAAAGGTCTTCCAGAGATACCCTGACTCTCCAGACACTATTCTTGCTTTAGATGGATTTTCACACACACACACACACACACACACACACACACACACACACACACTTTATGTGCATACATGTGTATGTGGAGGCCAGAGGCCAACCTTAGATTCTTGATTCTTGTTTTCAATCACTCTCTGCCTTCAGTAGGATCTCTCACTGAACCAGTAGCTCATTAATTCCACTATACTTGATGGCAATCAAGCTCTAAAGAGACTCCTGTCTCTACTTTATCATTAGGGGCTAGCACCATGCACCTATTACGCCCTGGGTTTTCATCTTTCATTATTTATAGAGTACTTTATGAGTTTCTGTAGTAAATACATATAAATAAGACTTTATATATTTAATATAGTACTTTACTCTCTATATAAATGAAAAAACGTAAGTTTAATATTTCTTTTTTAATTAATTAATTTACATTTCAGATATCATCCCCTTTCCCCTCCCTGAAAACTCTGTATCCCATTCCTCCTCCTCCTTTTTGCTTTATACCATTTTAATTACATGCAAGTATTAAGGTCAGTTCTAGGTTGGGGAACTAGCAATGCAATAGATGCAAATAGTCAAGGAATAAGCAAGACAATAAACACAAATAGTCAAAGAACAAGCAAGGCAGTAAACAGAGTCCTATGATCACTCCTGTGATCACTATTTCTAAGGGCTTATCAGGATAACCAAAATATCTGAGCCGACTTCCCTGTCCTAGTCCAAAGTCATTTTCATGCCTGAAGCCTACTTCTTTGTTCTAGCCTAAGATTTATATTCCTGCATGAAGTTACTTCTTTGTTCTAGCCTAATTTCAGATTCCTGCCTGAAGCCCATTTTCTTGTCTTGGCCAATGTCAGATTCTTGCCAAGCAACCTCAAAAGCTCTCTGCCTTTCACCCTTTTTTATTTCATAAATAAGACTGAGCTTATCTTAGGTCGTTCTGACAAGAATACCTTCCTTACCCATCATGGATTATGCATTATCAAAGGTAATGCACTTATATCTTAGGTTGGTAAGGCTCTGTACAGAATTGTACCCATCCTTGACTTGCCAGCCTATTAAATTAATAACTGTCTTGGAGTCCATTTTGAGTTTCAAGTCATGTATTTTGGCTGCCAAAATGTTGATGTTATTAAAGACAAGCTTTAACATGGTGAGCAGGAATAAAAGTATTCACATGACAAAAAGGGCTAGCATGATCAAGCTATATGCCATTCTTGAAGCTTGACCAAAATAGAAATACTGACCTCAAGCCATGGATAATTTTATCAGCATTATCTGGAGCATCAAACCTCAGTAAAACAGCATTCTTTAAATTCATAAGCTCACTATGCAAAGTTAAAACATCCAGAGAAGTGTTAGAAGTATGCCAAATACCCTACAAGTGTCTTTAAACATTTTTTCTAATTATAGTGACTATCATTGTAAATTTTTGAACTAACACAAATCCATTGGAATTTGGCACAACACTCGAGATGGCTCCTTACTCTTAAACTCTGAACCTCCTTTCAATAATTTGAATAGGGTAAAGAACATCAATCCATTGTTCCAAATACCTATCTAAATCGTCTTGTATACTCAACACATTACTAACATTTTTTTGCTAAATGATTAACAAAAGTAGCTGTCTTAACTTCTTGTGTCAAGACAATTGGAGAAGCAGTTGTACTAGCAATTAATGTAATTAAAGCTGTTATACCAGCAATGATCAAGCTCACTAGCCTCTTGCTTCTGCTTAAAGTCTAACTTACTTCTTCCACTACTTGCAAGCATTTTTCAGAAAATCAAGGTTCTGTTAATACTCAGGGCAGTAAAACAAAAGCTGGTTGATAGACCCCGTAACAGACATGCCTGGTTTCAACACACTAACATAATTAGAAAGTATACAATCAATACAATTTACAATAAATACTGTAGAAGACACAAAAGTAATTTTAACTTGACAATTAAAAGAGCCTTAACACATGTACTAACACTTGTTTGAAATCCAGATCCTGTTCCAACTTTATCTCTTGCTAACATAACATCATAGAGAACTGCAGCTAACTTCCAAATATGTCTCTGAAAATGTTCAGATCCAGCCTTCCAAATGAAGACTGTTATTTCCAATATTGGATTGATTTCTAGACCAGTACATGATTGAGTCTGAATAACTGGTCACGTTTAAGAAAAATACAAGAGTCATTATAACTTCTCTTTTTGATTCTCTGTTTCACAAAGTCTAAAAACTTGAGTCAAGGCAGCCTGTTCCATTTGGGATATAGGAAAGCAAAGGTGGATTGGGAACATCAGTCCAATACTGCTTTCCAGTCACCATTGTTAGGGCACTCAGCAAACTCACAGGTCAGCATCCTTCTTTGTCCCAGCATCAGTATGTCTCACCCATTGCTCTGGCAGCCACCATGGTCCTTTAACATCCAGCAGAAAAAAACACAAACATGCCCTCTTCCCCATATTAAATACCTGATCGGGATCATGCCATATACCAGTAAGTGAATCCTTCCCTTTGACCTATGCATAAGTATGCCTAGTTGTAGGGTGCTATAGACACTCAGCATAAAGTTCCTTGGCATCCACTTTTCTTTTTAATTTAAAATAAAAAGACCATGATTTAAATGAATTTGTGGTGTATTGGGATAAACCTCCACCTATTTTATTTTATGAACATATTGTTTTAAAATTCCATGGGCCCTTTCCACAGTCCCTTGTCCTTCACAATTATAAGGAATCTCAGTAATATGGGTAATATTAATTTGCTGACAAAGAGTCTCAAATGCTTGACTGGAACTGCCAGTTCCATTATTTATTATTATTATTATTATTATTATTATTGGATAATTTATTTATCTACATTTCAGATGTTATCCCCTTTTCCCATACCCCCCAGAAGCCCCTTATCTCATTGCCCCCTCTTTCTACTTCTGTGAGGGTGTGCCCCCACCCATCCACCCAATCCTACCTTCCTGCTCTGGAATTCCCCTACACTGGGGCATCCATCCTTCATGGAACTGAGGCCCTCCTCTCTCTCTCTGATGCCCAACAAGGCCATCCTCCACTACATATACAGCTGGTGCCATGAGTCCCTCCATGTGTGTTCCCAGGCTGGTGGTTTAGATTCTGGGAGCTCTGGTTTGTTGGTATTGTCACTTTACACATGTGGCTGCAAGCCCCTCCAATTCTTTCAGTCTTCTCTCTAAGTCCTCCACTGGGGACCCTGATGATCAGTTCAATGGTTAGCTGTGAGCATCCGCTTGCTTCTGTATATATCAGGCTCTGGCAGAGCCTCTCAGGGGACAGGTATATCAGGCTCCTGTCAGAATGCACTTCCTAGCATGCACAATAGTGTTTGCATATGGTGATTGCACCTGGGATAGTGCCCCAGGTGAGGCAGTCTCCTCCAGTCTCTGCTCCACACATTTTCTCTGTATTTGCTCCTGTGAGTACTTTGTTATTCCTTCTATGAAGGACCAAAGCACCCACACTTTGGTCTTTCTTCTTGAGCTTCATGTGGTCTGTGAGTTATATCTTGGGTATTGTGAGCTTGTGGGCTAATATCCACTTATCAGTGAGTGCATACCATGTGTATTCTTTTGTGATTGGGTTACCTCACTCAGGATGATATTTTCTAGTTCCATCCATTTGTCTAAGAATTTCATGAATTCATTGTTTTTAATAGCTGAGTAGTACTCCATTGTGTAAATGAACCACAATTTCTGTATTCATTCCTCCATTGAAGGACATCTGGGTTCTTTCCAGCTTCTGGCTATTATAAA
Organism: Grammomys surdaster; assembly: GCF_004785775.1. Taxonomy (NCBI): domain Eukaryota; kingdom Metazoa; phylum Chordata; class Mammalia; order Rodentia; family Muridae; genus Grammomys; species Grammomys surdaster. The sequence continues at coordinate 2,161,086 of NW_021604762.1, read as the reverse complement.
TAAGGCTGCTATGAACATGGTGGAACATGTATCCCTATTATATGTTGGAGCATCTTTGGGTATATGCCCAGGAGTGGCATAACTGGGTCCTCAGGTAGTACTGTCCCCAATTTTCTGAGGAACCACCAGACTGATTTCCAGAGTGGTTGTACCAGTTTACACTCCCACCGACAATGGAAGAATGTTCCTTTTTCTCCACATCCTTCCCAGCATCTGCTGTCACCTGAGTATTTGATCTTAGCCATTCTGACTGGTGTGAGGTGGAATCTCAGGGTTGTTTTGATTTTCTTTTCCCTGATGACTATAGATGTTGAACATTTCTTTAGGTGTTTCTCAGCCATTTGATAGTCCTCAATTGAAAATTCTTTGTTGAACTCTGTACCCCATTTTTAAAAATAGAGCTATTTGATTGTCTAAAGTCTAATTTCTTGAGTTCTTTGCATACATTGGATATTAGCCCTCTATCAGATGTAGGATTGATAAAGATTTTTTCCCAATCTGTTGGTTGCCATTTTGTCCTATTGACCATGTCCTTCACCTTACAGATGCATTGCAATTTTATGAGGTCCCATTTGTCAATTCTTGATCTTAGAGCATAAGCCATTGGTGTCCTGTTCAGGAACTTTTCCCCTGTGCCCATGTGTTTGAGGCTCTTCCCCACCTTCTCTTCCATTTGTTTCAGTGTATCTGGTTTTATGTTGAGGCCCTTGATCCACTTGGACTTGAACTTTGTACAAGGAGATAAGAATGGATCAATTTGCATTCTTCTACATGCTGACCTCCAGTTCAACAAGCACCATTTGTTGAAAATAGGGTCTTTTTTCCACTGAGTGGTTTTAGTTCCTTTGTCAAAAATCAAGTGACCATAGGTATGTGGGTTCATTTCTGGGTCTTCAATTCTATTCCGTTGATCTTCCTGCCTGTCTTTGTACCATTACCATGCAGTTTTTATCACTACTACTCTGTACTACAGCCTGAGATAAGGATGGTGATTCCCCAGAAGATCTTTTACTGTTGAAAATAGTTTTCCCTATTCTGGGTTTTTTATTCTAAATGAAATTGAGAACTCTGTGAAGAATTGAGTTGGAATTCTGATGGGATTGCATTGAATCTGTAGATTGCTTTTGGCAAGATGGCCATTTTTACTATATTAATCCTGCCAATCCGTGAGCATGGGAAATCTTTCCATCTTCTCAGATCTTCTTTGAGTTCTTTCTTCAGGGACTTAAAGTTCTTGCCAGACAGATCTGTCACTTGCTTGGATAGAGTCACATCAGGGTAGTTTATATTATTTGTGACTATTGTGAAGGATGTAATTTCCTTACTTTTTTCTCAGCCTATTTATCCTTTGAGTAGAGGAAGGCTACTGATTTGTTTGAGTTAATTTTATATCCAGTCATTTTGTTTATCGGGTTTAGGAGTTCTCTGGTGGAATTTTTGGGGTCACTTAAGTATACTATCATATCATCTGCAAATAGTGATATTTTGACTTCTTCTTTTCCAATTTGTATTCTTTTGACCTTCTTTGTTGTCTAATTTCTCTGGCTAGGACTTTGAATACTATATTGAATAGGTAGGGAAGAGTGGGCAGCCTTGTCTAGTCCCTGATTTTAGTCGATTGCTTCAAGTTTCTCTCTATTAACTTTGATGTTGGCTACTGGTTTGTTATATATTGCTTTTACTATGTTTAGGTATGGGCCTTGAATTCCTGTTCTTTCCAAGACTTTTACCATGAAGGGATGTTGAATTTCGTCAAATGTTTTCTCAGCATCTAGTGAGATGATCATGTGGTTTTTTTCTTAGAGCTCATTTATACAGTGGATTACGTTGATGGATTTCCATATATTGAACCACCCCTGCATTCTTGGGATGAAGCCTACTTGATCATGATGGATGATTGTTTTGATGTATTCTTGTATTGGTTGCAACATTTCTATTATTTTTGCATCAATATTCATAAGTGAGATTGGTCTGAAGTTTTCTTTCTTTGTTGGGTCTTTTTGAGGTTTAGGTGTGAGTGTAATTGTGGCTTTATAGAAAGAATTGGGTAGTGTTCCTTCTGTTTCTATTTTGTGGAATAGTTTTTAGAGAACTGGTATTAGATCTTGGAAGGTCTGATAGAACTCTATACTAAAACCATCTGGTCCTGGGCTTTTTTTGGTGGGGAGACTTTTAATAGCTGCTTCTATTTCTTTAGGGGTTATGGGAAGATTTAGATGGTTTATCCGGGCCTGATTTAGCTTTGGTTCCTGGTATCTGTCTAGGAAATTGTCCATTCTGTCCAGAATTTCTAGTTTTGTTGAGCATAGGCTTTTGTAGTAGGATCTGATGATTTTTTGAATTTCCTCGTTTCTGTTGTTATGTCTCCCTTTTCAGTTCTGAGTTTATTAATTTGGATACAGTTGCTATGCCCTCTGATTAGTCTGGCTAATGGTTTATCTTGTTGATTTTCTCAAAGAACCAGCTCCCGGTTTTGTTTATTCTTTGTATAGTTCTTTTTGTTTCTATTTGGTTGATTTCAGCCCTGAGTTTGATTATTTCCTGATATCTACTCCTCTTGGGTGTATTTACTTCTTTTTGTTCTAGAGTTTTCAGGTGTGTTGTCAAGCTGCTAGTGTGTGCTCTCTCTTGTTTCTTTTTGTAGGCACTTAGAGCTATGAGTTTTCCTCTTAGCACTGCTTTCATTGTGTCCCACAAATTTTGGTACGATGTGTCTTCGTTTTCATTAAATTCTAAAAAGTCTTTTAATTTCTCTCTCTCTTTCTTTCCTGACCAAGTTATCATTGAGTAGAGTATTGTTCCATTTCCATGTGTATGTGGGCATTGATTTTATTGTTATTGAAGTGATGATAGTCCATGGTGTTCTGATAGGATGCATGAGATTATTTCAATTTTCCTTTATCTGTTGTGGCCTGTTTTTTGACCAATTATATGTTTGATTTTGGACAAGGTAGCCTGAGGTGTTGAGAAGAAGGTACATATATTCTTTTGTTTTAGGATGAAATGTTCTATAGATATCTGCTAAATCCATTTGGTTTATAACTTCTGTTAGTTTCACTGTGTCTCTGTTTAGTTTCTGTTTCCACTATCTGTCCATTGCTGAGAGTGGGGTGTTGAAGTCTCCCACTATTATTATGTGAGGTGCAATGAGTGCTTTGAGCTTTAGTAAAGTTTCTTTTATAAATGTGGGTGTTCTTGCATTTGGAGCATAGATGTTCAGAATTAAGAGTTCATCTTGGTTTATTGTTTTTTTTTATGAGTATGAATTGTCCTTCCTTATCTTTCTTGATAACTTTTGGTTGAAAGTTGATTTTATTCGATAATTAGATTGACTACTCCAGCTTCCATCTTGGGACCATTTGCTTGGATAATTGTTTGGCATCCTTTCATTCTGAGATAGTGTCTGTCTTTGTCACTGAGGTGCATTTCCTGTATGCAACACAAGCAGGCTGGGTCATTTTCATCCCCAATGAGGCCCTAGTGACTGGCTCATATCCTGACTTCCTCCTGGCACTCCTTGACTCAGGCTGGAGTCTCCCAAAGGGTAGATGGCCGCATCTATGAGTAACTGTGAGTGTTTGCCTATTTTGAACATGCCTCCCTATCTCCATGCCTCCTGTGCTGCCTCTAACAGTTGCATTTGCTCAGGACAAGAATGGAAATAGGTGATGACTGAGCCAAGAACAGAGAAAATAATGTGCAGGTTGTCCATCAAACTTTCAAGGCGCTCTGACTGAGGGGAGATGGACACAGACATTTCAGATGCAGGAAAATGTCTGAAGAGGAAGAGCCTTTGGCATAATCCAGGTCTGGGGTTCTTAACCCCTCAGGACATCACCTTGGATGTGTGTTAAAACACATGCTCCTGAGCCAAGCTGCTGCTCCACTGAATAAGAATTTCTAATGCTGGACCTCAGAAATCTGTTTTGAATGAGCTCCTCAGATGTGTTAAATGTCTGTAGAAAAGTACACAGTCCTGACCTATTTTATACCTGTGCACACTCTTGTATTTCATTCTCTGGAGTTCAAGAGTACATCTCAAGGTAGGAGCAGCATCCTGTTTGATCTGAATCTTCAGAAGTTTGCTTGGCACCATTAATTCCAACATCCCAGAAACTGCCTTGGTCCTGGGACTACTGGGTTGGGTGATCACCTTCTGGCTTTATGCACTCTGAAGTTTAGAAGGCACTAGAAGCAGTTCACTTTATTGTCAAGGGACTGGAGCCAGTGGTGTGCAGTGAGTTAATGACAGGTAGCAGGATGCTCCAGCAGCATTCTTGCTGCCCTGAAAGCATTTTTCTTTGTGAGGCTGCTTCCTCTTTTGTTCTCCATCAGGAGATGGTCCTGGAGGAGCTCATTATGGAGTAGCCATATTTGAGACAGATAGTCTGTATGCAGTGGCCTCACTGCAGTGAGGTGTGCAACATTGGCAGATGCCATTATACTTTAATGAATCCTTCCAGGGTTTCTTCCGGCCCACACGGGGAAGGTGATTTACAATTTAATGTATTTCCCATTAGCCATAATCCCTGGGTAGCAGAACTGCTGAGATGGAGAATCCTTAAGAAGGGAGTATACACCAGGAGCAGTGGGTACAACTGAGTCAAGATCCCCGGTTGTTCTGCTACCTCCAGAAACGTCATCACTCCAGGGACCCTGGAATAGATGCTAGCTGCGTATCTCTCTTCTCTCACCATTGGCCACCCCAAATTTCCAGGCTATGCCTGATTATCAGCTTAAGGTTTGGCTTATTAGTCTCAGGGGCTGTTGCATTATCCACTATCTCAGAAAGGTGTTAAGGGACAGGAGGCTCATGTAATACAGCGCTTTGCAAACTAGAGCCTGCACAAGAATCATCTGGAGAGCTTGTTAAAGCACCCAGTGTTGGGCCCACTCTCAGAGTAACCATAGACTATTCCTTGATGAGCTTTGCACTCTCTGAACTGGGAGATTCATATTGATGTCACCAGGCTGGACACTAGATAGGTTTGTAAGGGTTCTTCTAGCAAACATGCTTTACCTATTTAAAAAAAAGTAGGTATGGATTTACATAGGATGCAATGTATTCAGTGTTCCCCTTTCCCCAAGATTTACTGTATGTGGGCTAACATTTAACCTCTCCCAATAGAAAAACAAATCTTTTAATTTTTAATTTATTCATAGCAATTTTAAAAATCTATGAGGAATACATAAAGAAACAACTATACCATACATGTGTATATATGTGTATATGTATATCTATATGTATATGTATATGTATATGTATATGTATATGTATATGTATATGTATATATATATATATGTGTGTGTGTGTGTGTGTGTACACATACATGTACACATACATATATGTATATGTATACATTTATACATATATACACACATATATGACATACATATGACATGCATGCATGCATGTCTAATGGGGTATTACAGCAGTTATTCTAGGTGAGGTACCTAAGACTCAGAAAGACAAATTGCACATGTTTTTTCTCATGAGGGATGTTAGCTTTGAATTTTTACATATGTGTGTTTACATTGGAGTATAAGTAGAAGGCAGGAGAATAGTAAGGAACCATGACAGGACTGGGGATTCAAGAAAAGGGAGACAAATGCAGATGGTAAGAAATGGAGGAAGAGGAATAATTGAACCACAAGAGTTAAATGGGGAAACGGGGTGGGAGATAGGGAGGGAAGCTTAGAGGAGAGAGTGTGGGAAGGATAACTAACACCAAAGACCTTCGAAAATGCTAATGGAAACCTATTACTGCAGGGGCTTCCTCACACACACACGCACACACATAAACACACATGGACACATGTATATCCAAATACATACAAAGGGATTTAAGTGGAACTACTCTACTCTACAAGAGGGGGAAGGGCAATGCTTCCCTCAGATACCATTAGGTATAAAATACAAAAGTGCCCAGGTATGATTACCTTCTTTATAGGTTAGTAGGTCATATATCTCTTCAAACACTACATGCTATTGTCATTGCTCTTGGTTACTCTCCAACACTTGATGGTGCTAAAGAAACAACATACCAGGATTACAAGAAATGGAGAAATAAGCTGATACTCACCTGGAAGTTTCATTCTTATTGGAAGGCACTGTGCACACTACTGGGGAGGAAAAGTCATTGTCTTACTGAGATATGAATCTTTATGCTACAACAATGACTAGCCTATCAAATATTCCCATTGGCTCAGTAGTGGCAGGAATTATATGGGAATAACCAACTTTTTTTGGGTTGGATCTAAGCCTGCTTCATAAGATGGACTTCGTGACTGTTACCATCAATTGAGCCCCAAACCAACCAATGGCTGACTAGGCCATAGTCCTTAGAGGAGAACTTAATACTATTGTTTTACCAAATGGATATAGTAATAAACTGACATATATATATGTGTGTGTGTGTGTGTGTGTGTGTGTGTGTGTATACAACTATAGATTAGTGAATCTCTCAACACTTATCAGATAAACTTCTATTGCATTAGATGGCAATTAATACTGAGACCAACAAACAGCTAATGTGCAGAGACTAAGAGACATCTCTAAATGGAACATTTATAAAACTCCTCCTATGAAAGGATCAGGGATCTTGGGGGAAGGGAGAGCCGAAAGCATGTAAGTGCCTGAAGGAGTGGATGTCTGCAGTGAGACAGTGTTTGCTTAATATGGCAATGCTGTTGCACACATGAACTTGGAGTGTCTAGAACATCATGTGCAAGACTTGTGCAGGATTTAAGCCAGCTGGAATCTCACCACAGATACCAGAAGGGCTCATAAAGACCTAACCCTATTTGAGGCAATTGCTGGCTACTGCTGAGATTGTGTGACATTCTTTCTTTAGAAATGTGGCATCCAACAGGTTTCCCATGCTCCAGAGATGTCCCACACCCATGCATATACAGGCTCATGGATACTACATTAAAACAAAGGAGAACACATGAGACTAGGAAATTAAAGTAGGGAGGATAGCGGAGGTGTTGAAAGGGAGATGATGATGGGTGGACGGGGTTCAAATAAATTATATACATATATGAATATGGAATAAAATATTCAGTAAAACGGTGAAATCCTGTCATTTGCAAAACCCTGGATGAACCTAGAAGACGTTATATTAGGTGAAACAATCTTAGGTATAGGGAAAGATCTCTTGCGATGATCTTTAATAGCTTAGCTTTGTGAACATATAAATATCTAAGGACAGAGGAGGGAATATCTAAAAGATAAGGTATATGTGGGTCCAGCTCTCACATAGATGAAGAATTTAGCCTTATTAGTTATCTGCACATACAATCTTCTCATTTGAGTTCTATTACATTTGGGTTTCCCCATTTTCTTCATATCTTCCCTGGACACCCTTCTTAGCCTTGCTTTACTGGCTCCTTGTCTGCCCGACTGGATTTGTATGTCATTCCTGGAGAGATAGCATCTGTAATCTTAGTTCAAAATGTCATCAGCAGGCTCATGACTCTGAACCTCAACCTCTTATGTGGACTCCTCCAGGTTCCAGGTGCCTGCCAGCTTCATTTCAGCATCCACAGATACTCTTTATCAAACATGACTATAGCCACATTATCTACAAAATTGAAGCAGAAGAATAGGGTAGAGAGTGAGACCTAGACAGCCTTACAAAATTAACATTATGAAAAAAAAAGTTGGCAAAAAGAAAACCTGGAAACCCCTGGCCCCCAAAGGCACAAGATCCAAAGCACTTCAGACTGTTTGAAAACGACCTCTGCCTTTATACTCAAATCCACACTTCTGGATGGGGCTTTAAGATATTGAGACAAGTAATGCATGAAGGTCCTGCATGAAACAGGTAGAACATGCTTCGAAAAACCAAGAAGCACATGCTAAGGTGACTTGGATGCTCTTGCCTTCTGCACAGTGGGCCACTGAGCTGTCAACTCTTTCTGCTTCAGCTTGCTTCCTCCCTCCCTCCCTCCCTCCCTCCCTCCCTCCCTCCCTCCCT
>NW_021604762.1:2111209-2153004 GCF_004785775.1 Grammomys surdaster | reverse complement strand
CCCTCCCTTCCTCCTTTCCTTCCTTCCTTCCTTCCTTCTTTCTTTTCTTCCTTCCTTCCTTCTTTTCTTCTTTCCTAATATACTATCCCTGCTTGGAGGTGCATTCTCTTTTAGTAAATTCTTTGTTTTGTTTTCTAGTATCTATATGTCTGCATCCTGTAGGGTTATATTTTTTGCATTTTTAAAAAGTTACTTTAATAAGTGTACTTAAATGCTTTAAACTCCCTTCTAGCCCACCACCCACCAGAAGTAGCAGAAAGGAAAAGTTAATAAGGCAAAGGAGGATGTGGACCTTTTTAGAAATAGTTTTGGGGAGCAAATGCAATCCTCATTGTCAGGATATCAGCAGTTCAGTTCATATGAATCAATAGCAGTAGCTCAATCCATATGCAAACACCATTTAAGAATCAGCAAAGGCCGTTTGATCCAGAAGAAACCATGAGGCTCTGCCAATAGGCCTAAGTTTGCAGAAGCAGCAAGAAGCCATTGGAACACCTCCATATATTTGGTGTGTTTCTGTCTACAAAGTCATGATAATGATCAGCAAAGAGTTGGCAAGGTGAACAAATACCACACAGCACCATCAGTGAAGACCACTATCAGCAAAGCCCAATGAAGACGAGCAAAGAGTGGCACAATGAACCAATACTACACAGTGTTGTCCACTGTATGTTAGGTTATATTTATGCCCTTTCCAAACATCATGTGTTTTCTCAAGTATCCTATCTAGCAAAACATTACTTGTTCTTTGTCTAGACTGATTCCAGAAAAACATCATATGTCTGTTCTCAGCACATCCTTCCACATGTCTGCTTCAGTAAAAACATCCTCTTATAAGACAGTTTCCAGAAAAGCATCACACAACACAATTGAATCTCCAAAGAAACCAGAAATTTCCCCTTTAGCATCCAGTTCTGTATTCTGTGATGCTAGATCCTAGATACTATTCTGCAAATTTTTATTTCCACTGTCCCATGTGTAAGCTATCTTATCTGTCTTCTGGATGACACTCTGGCCTCTTACTCCTTGGTTCCACACTGTGGCCAGAATGATGTCCTTGAGATGAGAGGTAGACTATCTCTTCTTTTTGGGAAACTTTCCAGAGGCATCTCATCAAATTCCCATCATGGTTTACAAGGCCCTGTCTCATCTGATCTACCCTCTCCTTGTCCCATGTAGTTATATTCTTCTAAATCCTTCATTCTCCAGCCATGTGCTTTCTTTTGATACTTGGAGCACAGCAAGTTTTGTTCCACCTCTGTGCTGGCTGCCCCCATTTACTAGTGATCTAAACTCTCTTTCCCCAGCTTTGCTGGTTCCTTGGCATCCTCAGGTTTCAGCTCAAACATTACATCTCAAGTCACCTTGCTCTGACCAATCCATGTAAGGAGGCCTTGTCACTCTTCTCTACTTATGTTTATCTTCAACTTGGACTCTAAACTTGTTTTTGACTTTAGTCTGACTCCTTATCTCATTCTCCCATTGGACTATGAGCTTTGAAAGGGCATTGATGCCCTGCTAGGCTCAGCTCTGCTGGTCACTGATGATAGAGAAGGCTGACTGCCTTGGTATACACAGAAGATCCTGGTGAATGTACATATTTCCATTTGGAAAGGTGTATCACTAGAGCCAGAAAGGAAGGAGAGAGGTGAAGGAAGAGAAAGAAAGTTTAGACTTGAGAAATCGTGAACACTGGTGACGGATGTTGCTGTGCTCAGAATTCTGCTTCACTCTAGCCTGACCTGCCTGTCAAATAGTGAACACTCAAGAAGTGATAGCTATCATCACCATCATTGTAGTAGTTTTATAATTGGCTTCAATTATTTTCTTCTCCCTTCCTGGTATGCTAATTAGCATCTCTTCTCATTGCCATGTGATCAGTGTCTTCCTGATGAAGAAATAAACATTATGTCCTCTGTACAACATTGGGGCTGGCCATGTGACATTATCTGGTTAGTAGAAGGGGAGAGGATATGATGTGTGCCTTGTCCAAACAGAAGTTTTAAAGGTATCCCATATATTTCTACCATGAGAAAGAGATGGGAGATGCTCTATCAGCCTAGCCTGCATCCTAAAATGAGAAGGGACACAGAGCTGGCTTGTAGCTGCTGATATGAAACATCAGAAAAAAATAGGTGCTAGTAATTACACACCACAGAGATTCGGTGACTGTTTGTTATGACAACAAAGCTGACTAACAAGACCATCATCATTTAATCGGAGGAAAGAGCCAGAAAAGATTCCTGTTGTTGTTGTTAGAGGGGAGTATTCCTAAGCTGATCCCTGACAATGATATAAATATTAGCAAGATAATGGAGATTTGGGTGGATGATATTCCAGGTAGAGGATAAAGACTTGTAAAAATTCATGCATTCAAGAGAAAGTGTTGTTTGTTAGAGGGATGAAAGATAAGTTTAGAGGGACTTACAGAGTCAAGGGATAAACTATTGTAAGTACAGCCGGATAGACACTTAAGGAAGATCAGGGAGGGCCTTGCAAAGCAGGATAAAAACATTTCACTTCATCCAAGAACAATGTGACGCTGTCTTAGGATCTGTTTTTGTCTTTAAAAAGGATTTCTCTGGCTGACTATGGAGACTAGGTCAGAGGGGCAAGAAGCCCCCAGAGAAGGCAGTTAAGAGTTCAGGTAAAGTTGGAAAGTGGCTATGTGTAGGAGGTGTTGGGAGAAGTCTTAACAGCCCCCTTTGTGAGATTTGAAGACAAAAAGTCAGTGCAGAAATCTGAGATGAGACTCAGGTGGGTGTGTGGATGGAGAGCACAGGAGGGGAGAAGCTTAGAGGATGCAGACGAAGAGTGTGTTTTGGGCATTTGGAGTTGCAGGTACCTGAGCACACTGACCTTTCTTCTAATGAGAGCTTACCCAACTGACATCACCCAGCTTCCTTCGCAGAAAGAAAAACCACTAGGATCTTGCATCCAATAAGACAGTCAAGATATTTGGGGACTTGAGGAGAAATTGTACTCTCGTTATAGGGGCTACTACTTTTTCTTCCCCTACCTGTTTCCTAGAATGAAAACTACTGAACTAATGCAACAAGTAAAAAACCAACATGGTTTCAGAAACTCTGGGCCTGACATCTTGGAATTGCTCAAACATAAACTGAACTGGAAATACAGAATTTGGATTCCCTATAGATTCTCCATAATTTTAGAAGAGCAGGTAGTGTGTTTGGAAGGAGAGTTGGTGTGAAAATCTCCAAGGGAAATGGACAGAATCCTGACAGTTTTATGGACAACATAACAATAAGCATTTTGTTTCTTTAACATTTACAAAATAAAATACTATAAAAATAAAGTCATGGTTGGAAGACAGAGAGTAGGTAAAGTGAGTTTCTACCCAGCAACTATGAGGACCTGCCTTTGGCTTTTCAGCATCCATATTAAATATTGGCTAACCTAAAAGTTGAGGGATAGGGAGCTGGTGGTGGTGGAGACCAGTGGATCCCAGGAGCTCACCTAGTAGACTATTTCTGGGTCAGTGAGACACCTGTTTTAAATAAGGTAGAGCATGGGTGAAGAAGATACTGTTATTGATCTCTGGCCTCCCAACATTTGTACCCGTTCATGAATGTGTATATACACATGAACATATACATATAACATGCACACAGGTACACACACACCCAGGTACACATGCACACACCCACACGCACATGAGGTAAAGGGCTCTTTATCACTATCTCAGATATTAGTCTTATAACTTGATCTTTAGTTTATATTTTTAAAAATATTTATTTAAGAATATTTAAAGTATTCTTTTAAAAATTATTTCTAAAATGTTTTTTTCTTATTTTATGTATATGGGTGTTTGCTTATATGTATCTCTGTACTACATGTGTGCAGTGCCTGAGGAGGCCAGGAGAGGGATGCTCTGGATCTGAAGTTCCTGGTGATTGTGAGCTGCCATGTGGGCGCTGGACATCAACCCCAGGTCCTCTAGAAGAGCAGCCAGTTGCTCTTAACCACTGAGTAATCTCTCCAGCCCTGTGGCGTGTGTGCTTTAGAAACACTTCACTTGGGTGCATATTTTAGGATGACAGTGGTGGATGCTAGTTGTTTTTAGTTCAAAAGGTATATTGTTTGTATTACTACTCTCTGGTTTCCTTTCTTTTAAACATCTTCTTAGTCCAGGGTGTCCCACACAGACTAGATCATTTCTATGAGCTGCTTCACAGCTCTCCATTCATCCGCTTCCATGGCATGCCCCAGGGATCCAGTTCTTCCAACTAGTCCACAACTCCTAATGTTTCTTTCATCTCCCAGTAACACCAGGAGTGGGGTTTGAAGCCTTCATAAAACACGTCTTGGGGAGACAATTAAGGTCTCTCAGATCTGTCAGTCTGCTCAGGGTCATGCTGTTGGGAATATGGTGAGATGCTCTCCAGCATCCAGCCTTGTCAGTGGGGATCTGTATGGAAGATGCTGTAGTAGAAGGTGAGGGCATGAGGATGGTTGCACTCAGATGCTTGCTTTTTCTGACTTTGTCTGTAGGGTTTGGGGCTGGTTGTGTTTCTCTATGTAGGTACATGTCTTTTCATGGCAGTCATCTTTACCAACTCCTTTCTGGATTCTAGTAACTCCTCTTTTCTCCTCTCCTGTTTGCCTCCTTCCTCCCGTCTCCCTCCTCTCTCCTTCCCCTCCTCTCCTCTCCTGTTCTCCCTCCTCCCTTCTCCCTTCTCTCCTCCTCCCTCCTTTCCCCCTCTCCTCTCCCCCTCCCTCCCCTCCTTTCTCCTCCCTCCTTCCTCTTCTCTCCTTTCCTCCTCCATCCTTTCTCCCTTCCCCTCATTTCTCCTCTCCTCTCCTCTCCTCTCCTCTCCTCTCCTCTCCTCTCCTCTCCTCTCCTCTCCTCTCCTCCCCTCCCCTCCTCTTCTCCTCTCCCCTCCACTCCTCCTCCACTTTCCCCTCTTCCCTCCCCTCCTCCCCTTTCCGCCTTCCCTCCCCCTCTTCTCCTCCTCCCCTCCTCTCCCCTCCTCCTCTCTTCCCTTCCTCCTCTCCCCTCCCCTCCCCTCCCCTCCCCTCCTGTCCTCTCCTCCCCTCTCCTCTTCTCTCCTCCCCCTCCTCTCCTCCTACCTGCTTGCCTCCCCTCCCCTCCCCTGCTCTCCCCTCCCCTTCCCTCCCCTCTCCTCTCCTCTCTCCCTTCAGCCTGTTGTTGCTTACACTGGAGCATAGCATGTTTTTCTTATAATGTCATCAGACTTCCCTATGTGGCACATGCAAACACTTTGGGAATCATCCTCATCCCAGCATGCTGTTAGTTTCCCACTGGGATCCCAACAGATAGCACATCGAGATTTTGATTGAAATTGTATAGAATAGATTGTTTGGGGGAGAAATGAATACAGCATTGCATAGATCCCTTATGGTTTATTCATGTCTAAAACCTCTTTGAGGCAGTGCATGGTGGTACACACCTGTAGTCCCAGCTGAGCCAAGAGGGCTGCTGCAGTTTCGAGGCTAATCTGGGCTACATAACCAGTTCCAGGCCAGCCAGGATGGCATCTCAAAAGCAAAGCAAAACCAGACAGAAAGCACAGAGAAGTTCAGTGAGTTTTTATAATTTTTTTTTTTACATTTTTGTTAGATTTAGCTATGGATTTTGTTTCTGTAATGTATAAAACTTCTTTTGATTTGGGGACGTGTGCTGATTTGGCCTCTGGTTACCTTGCAAAGCACAGTCATTTCCAGTTCCTGTTCTCCAGGTTGCTCGGTATGCAGTCTTACCTGTGGTTAGTGACAGCTTCCCTTCCCTCTGGTAGTTTTTATAACTTTTATTTCATGATCTTCTATGTGTATATGGATAGGTGTCTGCAGTAGATTAAAAACTTTAGCTTCTTATATCCAATTTGCTAAAAGTTTTAAGAATAATAAATAGCGGCTGGAATTTTATCAAATGCCTTTTTCAGCAGTTTTAGGGCATAATCATATGTTTTAATTTTAATTCCTATCAAGGTTTTACAAGCACATTTGTTAAAAAGAAAAATGGACTATAAAGCTTTTAATAAAAAATGGTCTACCCCAACCCTTCTCTCATGCTCCCTTCTCTCCTGACTCAACCATTTTCAGTTTCCTTTCCTTTCCTTTCCTTTCCTTTCCTTTCCTTTCCTTTCCTTTCCTTTCCTTTCCTTTCTCCTTCCTTTCTCCTTCCTTTCTCCATCCTTTCTCCTTCCTTCCTTCCTTCCTTCCTTCCTTCCTTCCTTCCTTCCTTCTTCCTTTCTTGATACATTTCATGTGTTTGAGAGTTTTGTCTGCATTTATGGCTGTGCACCACATGTGTGCCTAGTGTCCTCAAAGGTCAGTTTTGGTACCCTAGAACTGGGGTTGTGGATGGTTGTGAGCCACTATGTGGGTGCTGGCAAATAAACCTTGATTTTCTGTTAGAGCAACAAATGATCTTAACCTCTGAGCCATCTATCCAGGCCCCATTTTTATTTCCCTTTTGATTATTTGCCTTCAAAACTTTCATATATATACTGTTGCTTTTTGTTTTGAAAGTTTTCTTCTACTTATTAGAGACTAGTACATTTTATTTTGATTTTTTTAGCTTCTTCCACTGTGGTGTATATAAGGAAAACTTTTTCTAATGCAGTTTAGAATTAATTGGTATTTACATTATCTATGTGCATACAACAGAAATAGCATGGCTTTATTTTTCTTTCCATTATCCGAACCCCATGTTGCTATTGACTCAAACTTCACGTTCAGGCTTTTATTAAAGTCTTTCTTTATATTTTAAAATCAATTCTTATTTAGGCCTAATGATAAGCATTTTTGATTTGCTTCCCTGATCTTCAATCTTTTTAAAACATTATTTAAAGTTTTTATTAAATATTAAATATTAAGCATACTCAATAATATTTATAAAATATGTATAAGATACAAAATAAAAATCCAATGAGCATAAAAGCACCCCAAATCTAGTGCCAGGAAAAGAACATTGCATTACTTTGGGTCTCCCTCAGGACATCTCCTGTTCTTGTTATTCTATAATGTGCGTTCTTTCATTAGTACATTCTGCTTTTCCCTGCTCAGCTTAATGGTCTTATTTAAGCCAGTGTGAAGTTACTGTTATTTTTGATTTTACTTTTAAAATAGATTCATCACATTGGTGCATAGCGGGTAGAGTATGTCTATGCTCAGCACCTGGAGTCAGGATTCAGTGATCAAAGCAGGGTGATTAGCATTTCCAAATGGTGCATTCACCACTTCTGTGTATAGGGAGCTTTCAGAGTCCTCTTCTAGTTGTCTTTAAATATATAATAAATCAGTTTGGAATGTAATGAACTTATGTACTATAGGCCCTTACAACTAATTGCTTTTATGCTTTTCACCAACTCAAGCATTTACCCAAACTTTAAGTATTGCTGTCTTTCTTCCTCTCTTGCTTTACCATATAAACTTTCGGAGACAGGGTCCTACCGTGTAACCATGGCTGACTGGGAGCTAGGTAATGTAGACCAGACTGGCCTCAAATTCTTAGAGAACCTCTGTCCTTTTGATTTCTCAGAGCTGGGATTAAAGGTATGCATCACACACTGGAACCAATCATATACATTTTTAATTATTTTAATCTATAAACAACAAAAGTTTCGTAGGTTCTATTTTAATATTTGGACAAGTGAAATTATCCTTTTAATACATATTTGTATCTTTAAACTATGTTCAGTTTTAAAACTTTTGTAAATGAATTTCATGGTATATAGTCTTTTACAATGAACTTTCTGCTTCTTTAATACTGTGGCTCACAGCTCATTGGCGTTTTTAGGTGTAGTTTCACCTCGTTCGTTTACACTGCTGCTTATATTACAGTCCATGAATCAGTATCTCGGGGAGTAGGCTAAATTAGTGATTAAGAGGATTCATCCCATATGCAAACACCAAACCCAGGCATTATTGCTGATGCCAAGAAGTACTTGCTGATAGGAGCCTGATACAGTTGTCTCCTGAGAGGCTCTGCCAGAGCCTGAGCAATACAGATGTGGATTACTGAATGCTCGCAGCCAACCATTGGACTGAGCACGGGGACCCCAATGGAGGAATTGGAGAAAGGACTGAAGGAGCTGAAGGGGTTTGCAACCTCATAGGAAGAACAACAATATCACCCAACCAGACCCCTCAGAGCTCCCAGGGACTAAATCACCAACCAAAGAGTACTCATGGAGGGACCCATGGCTCCAGCAGCATATGTAGCCTTATCTGGCATCAATGGGAGGGAGGCCCTTGGCCCTGTGGAGGCTTGATGACCCCATGTAGGAGAATGCCAGAGTGGGAAGGTGGGAGTGGGTGGGTGGGGGAACACCCTCATAGAAATAGGGGGAGGGGTTAGGATAAGCAGTTTCTGGAGGGGAAACTGGGAAAGGGGATAAGAATTGAAATGTAAATAAATAAAATATCCAATTAAAAAGTTAAGAATCTTAAAAAAGAAAAGAGTACAGACACTATAGCTAGTCAAGTCTTGGTATCTACCATTTATTTATTTTAAGGATTCATTTTTATGTGTTTAATTTTATGCGTTTTGTGTGCATATATGAGTACACTGCCAGAAGAGGGGGCCGGATCCCTTGGAACTGATGTTAGGACAGTGGTAAGCATTTACTGGGTACTGGGTACGAAACCTGGGTCTTCTGCAAAAGCAGCAAGTACTCATATCCACTGAGCTATCTCATCTCCTCCACCATTTACAACTGTGGTGTGGACAGAGATTTTGCCCCATTCTCTCTCATTGTTCTCATCTGTGACTAACACATAATATCCACTTGAAGTCTGTGGATGGATTTAAGAACGTAATAGTGTTTAGAATGATTCCCTGTACAGCTGTTCACCCTTCTCCATGATTTCATGTCCCGTGACTCCATTTACTCACCATCAGTCACCGTCTGAAAATATTACATGCAGAATTTCATAACAGAAGCCACAGAACGTCTCATAGCATACTGTAAAGAAAGAATTGTGAACATTGGATTTATCATTTGAGAAAAACCTCAACATTTTCTTCTTTTAAAATATGACATTTGGGAGTCAGTGATAGTCATTTTGATAGAACATTTAGAATTTTAAACTGTCAGATTATTTAAAAAGCATTCCTACAGCTAGTGTAGTGTTGCACACCTGTGATCTCAGCACTCAGCTGGAAGATCAGGAATTCAAAGTCAATGCCACAAAGCAAGTTTGAGGCTAACCTGGGCTATATGAGACCTTGCCTCAGACACATCAAATAAACATCCCCTGTTTTAAAGTTTGTCTAGTAAAAACAAAATATAATATGCTTTTGCATGACTAACTTTCTGCTTACTCTTTGTTAATTATAGTGATTTATTATAGATATATAATTTCAGAGTTATTTTATTTAACATCTGACATGGGAAAATTAATTTTCAGCTATTAATTCATGTTCACATGATAAAAAGATTAAATTTTCTTTTGAAAAGATGGTGTCAGAGTTTTTATTGCTGTGAATAAACACCAACTCTTATATAGGAAAACATTTCATCGGGGCTGGCCTACAGTTCAGAAGTTTAGTCCGTCATCATCAGGACAGGAAGCATATCTGCCTATGTGTTGGGAGTTCTCCATATGGACCGGCAGGCATCACGAAGAGACAGTGAGCCACTAGGCCTGAAACCGCAAAACCCCCAAACCCCTCAAAGCACACCGTGTCCTTGCCCCCAGTGACCCACTTTCTTCAACAAGGCTGCACCTCACAGTTTCCATCCTAGTCCACTATAACAATGGGAGGGCGTTGGTTCACTTTGCTCTGCCTTGCTATTCTTCCCTGATATCATACATGCATTGGTTCATCTTGTATTACATTGTTGAGCTTTGCTTGTGGTGACATCATAGGGAGAAACTCAACAAAGAACTTCTCAGGAGATTCCTGTGGCTTCTTGCTGCTTCCACGGACTTGAGCTAGTTGGCAAGCCTTGTGGTTTCTTCTGGATTGAAATGCAGTTGCTGATTCATGTGTGATGTCTGCTGAGTGGACTGGACTGAAGCTGCTGATTCGTCTGTGGTGTCTGCTGAGTGGATTGGTCTGCCAGTTACTGATTCGTGTTTGGTGTTTGCTAGTGGACTGGACTGAGAACAACAAAGATTGGAATCACCTCAAAGAACTATTTCTAAACAGGTCCACTTCCCTTGTATGTCATGACCTTTCTTTTCCTCTACCTCTGGTGGGTGGTAGGCTAGAGGGGAGGTTGGATGTTTACTAAGGTAGGCTGTGAAAAAGATATGACTACCCAGTCATGTTCCCTTTGTACTGTGCATGATGTCGTACAATGTAGTGTTAACAAATGCTGCCAGCACCTTAGTCCAGATGTCAGACTGTTGTTTTTATTTGTTGGTTTGAGACAGGGTCTTACTATGTAGTTCTAGCTGGCCTAGAAATCACAGAGATCTGCCTTTCTCTTCCTCTCAAGTGCTAGGCTTAAAGGTGTGCCTCACCATGCTGTCTGATTCGAGACTATCATAGGCTATGAATTCCAGTGTTTTTAGTGTACAAGTAAATAGTTTGCTCTTAAGGACACATAATAGTTTAACCATGGGAAACAAAGACTTTTTTTAAAAAAATTGGATATTTTATTTATTTATATTTCAAATATTATCCCTCTTCCTGGTTTCCCCTCTCCAAATCTCTTATCCCATCCCCCCTTACCCTGCTTCTATGAGGGTGCTCTCCTACCCACCCACTCCTGCCTCACTGCCCTAGCATTCCTCTACACTGGGGCATCAAGTCTTCACAGGACCAAGGGCCTCCCCTCCCACTGATGCTAGATAAGGCCCCTTCAGCTCCTTCAGTTCTTCACCTAACTCCTCCATTGGGGTCCCTGTGCTCAGTCCTATGGTTGGTTTCCAGCATCCACATTTGTCTGTATTGGTCAGGATCTGGGAGAGCCTCTCAGGAGACAACTGTATCAGGCTCCTGTCAGCAAGCACTTCTTGGCATCTGCAATAGTGTCTGGGTTTGGTGTCTGCATGTGGGATAGATTCCCAGGTCGGGCAGTCTCTGGATGGCCTTTCCTTCAGTCTCTACTCCACTCTTGAAACAAAGATATTTTAATTTTTTTCTCAACATGTATCTATCAATTTAGTATATCCTTAAATTGCATTATGTGAGAATGTTTGCTGTTTGAATTGCTGACTCATAATGAGTCTCATTAAAAAATATTAACTGTATATTGGCTTGATATTAGGATGGAGTTTCTGACAATTTCTGGAATAGCCCTAAACACATCTGTTACCTTATGCTATGTATTTTCAGCTTTGATGATTATAAAATGAAAACATTGATCAACTCTGAAAAACATTGAAGATATTCTACATCCAGTACTATCAGTATTTAGCCAAGACTCGATAATTACTCTTTTAAAACTTAAGAAAACTATAATCACATCATTTCCACTCTCTTTCCTCCTCCTGCCATCCCCATGTTCCTCCCAAATTCTCTGCCTCCTCTTCTTTAACCATTGCTGTTACATATACATATAAACAATAAATGTATGAATGTAACCTGCTGAGCCCGCTCAGTAATGCCTTCATGCATGTATTTCTAGGGCCGAGCACTTGGTATTGAATAACCAGTGAGCTGGCTGGCTCGTCCCAGGGGAAGACTAATTCTTCTCTTAGTAGCTGTTAATTGTGTGTAGTTCTACAACTAGGTTTGGGGTCTTGTTGAGATTTTTATTCTCCTATGTTGCAGTGTCAACTGTTGGAATTGTTCGTGTCTTGTTTAGGCAGCCATGTTAAGATTTTATGGATACAGCTTCCCTGTTATAGCTAAAGACACAGTCTCATAGCAGAGTCTCTAGGCTTCTGGCTCTTAACAATTTTCTGTGTCCTCTTTCTTGATGTTTCCTGAGCCTTGGATGGCAGAAGTTGTGTTGTAGATATCACTCAGGGTTGGATGTCCCACACTCAGCTGTTCTCTACATTTTGACTGACCTTAGCCTTCTGTTACATCCTTCTTCTGCTGCAAAAGGAAGCTTCTTTGATGAGGGGTGAAAGCTATACCCATCTGTGAGTGTAAGTCTTAGGAATGCAGTTGGGAATCATATTGGATTAGAAGAGTGGCAGCGGTAGGTTCTTTTCTCAGGTCTATGACCTCTCTACACACATAGTTGGCTAGATTGACAATACCAGGCATGCTTTGCTTCCTGTCGAACAGGTCTTAAATCTAATTAGACAGCTGTTGGTGACCCCTAGATCAAAGAATCACTATTTCACCATGTATTGTGGATATATTTCCAGTCCAGCCAGTGCTGTGGTGCATAGCCTTTGCAGCTGAATAGGACTACTGAATGCTCCTCTTCCTTGTCAACTTGCACAGTACCTTTTGATACTTTGAGAGGCTTTTCTCAGGGGATGAGGCTTCCGGGTCAGATTGCTCCCAAGTCCTGTGTCTGAAGTGCATCATGCCTTCAGTAATACCGCTTATTTTCATACCCAGAGAGGTAACCAAGAGCAATGACAACAGCCTATATAGCCTATACTGGTTTGTGGGTTTTGTTTGAGGGTGTTTCTTAGACTCCCAACTACAATTTGAAATGAGGTTTCTCATGCATGCTACTATGCTTTTTGTTGGATAGTCCATGGCTTTTGTGGCCAGCATTACCATCCCCAGTGTCATAAAAATGTATATATGCACATACACTTACATTTATTATATGCAATTTTGGGTAAATAGAAAATAATGATTCCTTGTATTGTCTTCAAGCATTCTTAGTGCTATTTGTCCTTCCTTCCTCCCTTTCTTTTTATATTTATGCCTGTCCTTCCTCCTCAGTTAAAAGTCCCACATTTTCCCCATCCTCCACTATGGAGTGCCACCCCCACCAGTTTCTCTTTACCTTCCTGGGTTATATGTTTCCCCCAGGTTATAATATTCACATCTGAAAATTTAGAGGCTAGAACCATGAATAAAAGAGAAGAGGAGAAGTTTGTCTTTCTGGGTCTGGGCTACACACTCAGTATAGAATCTTTTCAATTCAATTGATTTACCTGCAGATTTCCTTTTCTGAACAGTACTCTATAGAATGTCCCTAGCACATCATCCATTCACCAGCTGAAAGACACTTAGGTTGTTCCCGTTTCCTAGCCTGTGTGACTAGGGCAGCAATGGACATGGCTGGACAAGTGTCTGTGGAGGAGGATTTTGAGTCCTTTGGATGCATGTTGAGGAATGGTGCATCTGCGTTTTAGTTCTTTGATGATTGTCCACACTGATTTTAGGAGAGGCTGGGACAGTTTGCAGGCCCACCAATAGTAATGGAGGATTCCAACCTCTTTACAGTCACTTTGCTGTCATTTATTTTGTTGATCTTAGCCGTTCTGCATGGGGTAAGATGAAGCATGTCAGAGTTGTTTTAATTTGCATATCCTCAGTTGCTAAGGATGATGAATACAATACCTTTTGAGAGATTTCTTAGACATTTTATGAGGCCTGACTTGTCAATTGCTGGCCTTGGTTAGTGTGTAAGCCAGTCCCAATTAAATTTTGTTCTTTATAAGAGTTGCCCTTTAGTGTCTACCTTTGGTGAATGCACAAGGGATGGATACCCAAGTGGAACAGTCTCCAGGCGACCCCTCCTTCAGTTTCTGCCCCACGCTTTGTCTCCATATTTGCTCCCATGAGTATTTTGTTATTCCTTCTAGTAAGGGCATGCTGACAGGAGCCTGATACAGCTGTCTCCTTAGAGGTCTACCAGAGCCTGACATATACAGAGGCTCACAGCCAACCATTGAACTGATCATGGGCTTCCCAATGGAGGAGTGAGAGAGAAGACTGAAGGAGCTGAAAGGGTTTGTGGCCCCATGGGGGGAACAACAATATCAACCAACCAGAGCTCCCAGGGTCTAAACCACCAGCCTGGGAGCACATAGGGAGGGACCCATGGCTCCAGCTATGTATGTAGGGGAGGATGGCATTGTCAGGCATAGGTGGGAGAGGAGATCTTTGATCCAGTGAAGGCTGGATGCCCTAGTGTGGGGGAATTCATGAGTAGGGAGGTGGAAGTGGGTGAGTGGGAGCACATTCTCATAGAAGCAGGATGGGGGGATGGGATGGGGGTTCCTGGGTAGGGGGAAAATGGGGGAAGGGGATCATATCTGAAATGTAAATAAAATATCCAACAAGAAAAAAAGAAACACACACACACACAAAATAAGAGTTGCCCTTCATCATGTCCCTAACTAAGACAGTGTGTATGCTTATGTCACCTGACACTTAACGATTGTTGGTCTTGTGTTCATTTCCTGTGCTGAGATTCTTCCCTACAATGCCAGTACATGCTAGGGCAGTTCCATTGTTTATCTGGCATGGTGAGCCATCAGCTTTCCTCTTAACATTTCCTTCTCTTAGATATGATTCATGGCTTCAGATCCACAGCATTTTTATTTCTATGTATTTATTTAAAAAATAATGTAGGAGCTTGGCATAGTATTTGGGAAAGTTAACACTGATACGCATTTTAGCGTGTGCCATGTGTAATTAATTCTAAGTATGCAACATGTATGCACTTGCTTGTTCCTGAAGGAACACCTATGAGATAGGGATTGTCTTTGTCCTCATTGTATTGATCCACACAATGAAGCTCAGAGCTATCAGTGCTCTCCTACTTTCATTTCTGTTACTGTGATAAAACACTTGGCCAACAGCAGCTTCAGGGGAGAAAGAGTTTGTCTTACAATTCCAGGTTAAAGTCCATTATTGCAGAGATTCGAGGCAGAAGCTCAAAGCACCTTGTTCTTGGTCAGGAGCACAAAGAACAAATATATGCATGCTTGTCCTTCAGGTCGATTTCTCTTATGCAGTCCAGGTCCCAGATCCAGAAAGGGACCACTTACAACTGCTGACTCTTCTCATCTTAGTAAAACCAAATTAAAAAAAAATCCCTCTGCTAATTTTTCTTTTCTTTTTTTTCTTTGCTTTTCTTTCATTTTGTGTGTTCGTAATTATTTATTTAATCTTGGTTTTTGAGACTTGGGCTCATTGTCTAGCACAGCTTGGCTTTGAACTGACTTTTAAACCTAAACTGTTTTTTTTTTTTTTGATACCTGAGCTGATTACCTTATCTTCTTGGATGGAACAATAAATATATACTAACTTACCTAAAAAGAATTTTGCAATTTTAAGATAATCATAATTATCTTTATATGTGTATTCATATAGTACATGAGTATAATAATAAAAATATGTAGCATTGGGCTTGAGTTACAATAAAACAAGAATTAAAAAAAATTCCCACATGGCATGCCCATAGGCCACCTAACCCATGGAGTCCTTTACCGTGACACTTTTCCCAGGTGATGCTAGATTGTAGCAAGTTGGCAATTAAAGTTATCCACTTCCCCACAATCACAGAACCAGAGTACTGCTGAACAAGAAGCCTGAGTTTTTGTCCATATTGGACCTACCCCTCCGTTCCTCTCCTCATCAGTGGGCCAGACTCAGCAAACAGGACTCCCTAGAGCACAATCCCACCACTCAGCAGGTGCCTGCTCAATGGAGACTGCCACTGCAACAAGCCACAATTAGTCATGCTAACAAGACCCTTGTGGCCTCCAGCATACAGGAGAGAGGAGGGTTTGGTTGGGCTCACGCTTTCCCCAGATCGACCTCCTTTGTCAACCATTGCTATAGGACTCTGCTGTTGAGATCAGACAATTACGAGCAATAGTCCTTTAGAAAATGCAGGGCCAGCAGTTTTTCTTCCCTGTGCATGTTTCCCCCATATACATAAAAGCCTGCAAGTGGACAGGAAGAGAGGCTAGCTAGATTCTTTTCTAGCTCTTTGGTTCTCTGAATCTATATTTTATGAATAAGTATAGTTTTGACATATTTGTAAACCCTCTTATTTACTTTACTTTTTTTTGACTCCACATGGAGAAAATAAATCAATGGACTTCGTTAACAAATTGAATAATACACAAGTATTCAAAATGAGAGAGTGTGCTCTGCTATCCTCAACCTACTGTGAACAACCTCCTGTCCTTGTAGATAAAGTTCTCTGAAGGCAAGCACTTGTGCTATCTCTGGCTTTTGTTCACGTGGAGTTTATTACACACACTAAATAATGCCTGCCTTACTTATTCCTGATTTATAGGCATCAGACACTATCCATTGACTCCTGCATTGAAAGACAGACATAGATCTCACCGACTATGTTCTGGGGTGAGAGCCCTTGCTCCAGGTCTATGACCTTAGTTCAATCCTGTGACCATGAAACATCTCTGCAAGGGAGGAAACTGACCCAGGAAGGCTGCTCTAAACTACAACAACTTTAGTCACGTTTGTGGAGTTGAAATCAGAGCACAGAGGGGCACTGGCTATGAATGGCTCATGATTTACTCCAAGGAGGGGCTTTGCTACTCCTGGGGATAGTGGCTTGGATTTTAAAGAGGTTAATCAAGAGGGAGTGAGGTGATTGTCTTAGATGAGCACACAGTTTATTGCTCCCAAGAGAGCTTTGTGGCATTGGGGAGCCAAGAAATCTGAGCTATTTTACTATAATTGATGTATTCTATTGTTCCAGGCAGTGGGAAGTAGCAAGGTCACTTGAGACAGGAAGAGCCCAGTGCCCAGAAGACCTGTGGCCACGTTCAGTAATTGGAAAGGAAAAATTTGGGAAGTGACTTATATTGTTACACCAGGAAAGATTTTTCTTTCTGGGGATCGGGAAAACGTCAATTGGAATCCCTGGGGACAGGGCAGTGGATGAGAGGCTAGGAGCAGGTGGCTGCTTCCCAGTAACTTGTACCATGGGAGAGGCCTGAGAGAGTAGGAGCCAGGAAGAGAAAGCCTTGCAGCGTTCACCTGGCTTACCAGGTAGCTTTGGAGTTCACAGAGAATACTGTCATGCACTTTCACCAATCCCTAACAGCACAAGCAGATGGCATGGGGGAATTCGGAGAGATACTGTAAGGTCAGGTAAGCATTCCAAGATATGACATTGCTGGGGATCTTTCTGTCAATGTGAAAACAGGAACACCCTCCTCTCTCTTCCTTCCCCCTTTCTCCCCTTTCTGTGTGTATTATGCATATGTGTGCATGTTCATGGAGTCCAGAGGACACCATTACATGTTACTCCTGAGAAATGTTTTTGAAACATTTATTTTTCAGTATGGGTGTTTTTGTATGTATGCACATGTATGCACCTGTACACCAGAGTACTCACTCAGAGGACAACTTGAAGGACTCAACTCTTTCCTTATACCGCACGGGTCCCAGAGATAAAAATCAGGTTGTCAGGTTTAGTGGCACTTTACCCACTGAGCCATCTTGCTAGCCTCACCTTGTGTGTTGAGAACCAGGATCTCACATTGCCTGTAGCTTGTCAATCTGGCTAGGTTGCTTGGTGAGTGAGCCCGAGGGATCCACTTTGTTCTGTTTCCCTGGTGCTGGGATTATAAGAGTCTATTACCATACTTGGCTTTTTACATGGTTGCTGGGACTGAACTCAAGACCCCATCCTTGCAAAGCAAGGATGTAAAGACTGATCTAGCTCCCCAGCCCCGGCCCCGGCCCCGGCCCCGGCCCCGGCCCCGGCCCCGGCCCCGGCCCCGGCCCCGGCCCCGGCCCCGGCCCCAACCCCAGGTCCCTTCTTCTCGCCTTGTGTTTCTTCTATATTTTAGATTATATATAATTATATAATTTCTCCCTTCCCTTTCCTTCCTCCAAACCCTCCCATGTACCCTTCCTCATTCTCTTTCAAGTTCACGCCCTCTTTATTATTAGTTGTTTTCATACATATATGTATGTGTACATCCATACATATTCCTAAATATGACCTGCCCAGACTGTATAATGTGACGTATACTGCATGTATGTCTTCAGAACTGATCATTTGTTACTGGTGTGCCCTTTCCTGGAGAAGACTATTCCACTCTCAGCATCCTTACTGCTCAGGTCCTTCTTTACTCCTGCTTCTCAGAAACACATGGCTCTTTGTGACACACTGCAGAGGAGAGGAGAGTGCTCACTGTTCTCCCTCTGTTGTTTTTTCTCCACATAGAGACAAAGCATCTTCTTCCCTGGTCTACAGTGATCTTCCAGGTGTGACTGAGGTAGTGAGGAAAGTTGTCATCCATCCAGAGGACACTACCCATTACCACAGTGGTCCTGTGGGGATGGAAACATTACCCATAGTTTAGATATCAGGATACATTTCAAAAGGCCTTTTGGATTTCCCAGGCCAAGAGTAGCTGATCCAGGATGTAACCCAAGTGTCACAAGTCTAGGTTGTGACATATTAACATAGCAGAAAGCATTCTGGGGAGAGAGTTCAATCATCAAAGTCCTTGCCTTGCAAACACAAGGACTGGAGTTGGATCTCCAGAAGCCATGTAAAAGCACTCCAGATATGGTGGCACATGCTTATAGACCCAGTGTATGGGAGGCAGAGACAGGCAGCCCTGGGTCTCACTGGTCAGTTAGCTTAGCCTGATTAGTGAGTTTCAGGCCACTATGAGGCCCTGTCTTAAAGAATAAGGTGAATGGCCCCTGAGGAACAATGGCTGAGGCAGTCCTCTGGCCTACATAAGCATACAGTAAATATCTGAGGGAGGCAGAGGAAGAAGGTCCCTTCTCTAGTCTCAGAAGTTTTATTTTTATACTTTAGTAAAACTTTCATCAAAAACTTCAAGAGGATCCTAGGTTTTTTTTTTTTTTATCTGAAGATAAGAAAGGTTGGCTACTATTCGTTCTGTTCCAACTTGAACATCTGGGATATAAAAATAATATGACACGTGAGGTGAGGTGAATGACTTCCTTCAGAACATGTCACCTAGGAATTGGCCTTAGCAGAATCTCACAGTCAAGCTTCTGACCTCACAGCAGACTCGTCACGTGACCCTGCAATGGCGGGGAATGATTGGTCATTATCAAGAGCAAAGAACTCATATCACATTCTCTGTGAGGTTAAACACATATTCAAATGAGACTCTTGGTCTGTAAAAGGAAGCATAAGTGAGTGAAAAATGCTGTCAGCAGACACCAGAGAACTCAAGGAGGTCAGACAGCTGTGTGGCATGGGACTTGCCATCAGCAGGATGAATGGAAATTTGAAAAGGTCAGAAATTGGGTTTGTACAAATGGACAATTATCTGTGAGGGTGATGGCTGGGGACTTAAACAGAGATGAAAGAACAGACTCGTTTTGAGAGAGGAGGCAAGTTTCTGTGACAGTTGTACTGTGCATTTGATTAATGATCAGACATAACCACCTGGATGTTTAGGGGCATCGTGAGCTATTTTGAGCATTGGTCTTTCCTGTCATATCCTCACAGTAGCTACTTTACTAGTGCAAAAATGTGGTGTTTTTTTTCTTTATTGGTTATTTTATTTATTTACATTTCAAATGTTATCCCCCTTCCAGTTTCCCCTCCACAAGCCCCCTATCCATCCCCCATCCCCCTGACTCTATGAGGGTGCTCCCCTCCCACTTCACAACCCTAGCATTCTCCTATGCTGGGTCATCGAGCCTCCACAGGGCCAAGGGGCTCTCCTCCCATTGATGCCAGATGAGGCCATCCTCTGCTACATATCCAGCTTGAGCCATCGGTCCCCCATCTGTACTCTTTGGTTGGTGGTTTAGTCTCTGGGAGCTTTGGGGGTTCTGGTTGGTTGATATTGTTGTTCTTCTATGGGGTTGCAAACCTCTTCAGCTCCTTCAATCCTTGCCCTAATGTCTCTATTGGGGTGTTCACTCTCAGTCCGATGGTTGGCAGAAGTGTATTTTAATAAGTTATGTATTCTCTTCTATGATGTGTATATGTGCATGTGTGCCTGTGTGTGTAGCAGAGGATAACCTCAGCCATTGTTCCTCAGTGGCTATTCACCTTATTTTTTAAGACAGGGTCTCATACTGGCCTTGAACTCACTAAGTAGGCTAGGGTAACTACTAACCCTCACTCTTTATTGGTCTGGATGCAGAGAAGTTGGGCATGGAAAAAAATATTTTTGAGGGAAATTAACTAGTCACACAATATCATTTCCATCTGGTCTACTTCTTAGTTTGTACACAGTTATAATACTTTTTGTATTTATTTATTTGTGTGACTGTGTAACCAGTGTTGGAGGGGGAATCTTAAGACAGCTTTCGGGAGTTGGTTCTCTCCTACAGTGTGAGTCCTAGGAATACAACTCAGGTAATCAGGCTTCTTAGCAAGTGCCTTCTCCTCCCACACCATCTCAAGGGCCTCATAGTTGCAATCCTTGATCTGGAAGTGCTTTTCAGAAGGGAGTTAGTAATACCTCTGTCATAGATTATTGCGAAAAAGAGGTGATGTCCATGAAGAGGCTGGTAACTTGAGAACCCCTCACCTCAGGTTATATGTATATTTTAGGGATGTTTATCAGGGTTGGGGTTGAGTGGCAGAGTGGCATCCTGGCCTGTGGTATCTGAATTTAAGCTGGGCTGTAGCTCAGGGCTACAATGCTTACCCAGCATGCACAAGGCTCTGTACTCAGCCCCATCATACAAGTGAATGAAACCAAAACACCTTCCTCCTTTAATTAGGCTGCATGGGATTTAATTCCTTCTTTGCTACCTCAAGATGAAATACATTATTCCCAGAGTCTCACTTTTCTCATCTGTAAAATGGGAACTACAGTGATCACCATATACATGTATGCAACTTAAAGCCAAAATTAATAACTCAAACTTAAACCTTGCAACTGCTATTACTGCAGCCCTGGAGAGTGAGGAGTTATGAAGGAGCTTGTTTCTGCCTGGGGTCCCCAGCTACAGGACTGAAATGCAGCTGTGCTTCCGTGACAGCTGCGTGGGAACACATGAGTAATTACCTCCAAAGTGTACTTTTTTTTTCCTTGCCACCTATCACCAATAAATATTTAATTTACATTTGAAATCTGGCAGCTCTGAAAGCCATTAATCCAAATAAACACTCAGTGCTCTGCAAAGCGGCATGTCTCCCAGCCACAGCCCCACCTGCTCTGTGATGCAGAAAGACCCGCTCTCTTGCGCTGAAGTCCTATACAATGACCCAAAGACTGACACTGGTCATTCACTGTACTTGTAGTTGGGGGTGGGGGGTCACTGGGCAGTGACAGTCTGTAAGCATATGTGGCAACTATGAAGGCCTGCAAATATTGGATTGGGCCTCTGTCAAGTCAATGGAGAGGACAAGAGGAAGACAAGTTAAAGGCATAGCAACCCAAGAAAGTGTGTAGTGGACAATGCTTATCTCTGCGTGTGCAGCCTCTGTCTATCCTCCTCTGCTGAAAACCAACCAAATAAACAATAATAACAGAAGACAGCAGAAGCTTCTGTTTTCCTGATATTACCTGCCTTTCCCCATTGCTGGCTGTGTGGTGTTTGGGTGAGGTTGACCCAGCTTCCTGTTCCAGGAGTAGACACATTACCCAGTCTTAATCATGGCTGCAAGGGCAGGTTCTGAGAAAGGCAAGTCATTTTGGTCCAGGTCTAGAGCTATCACTCATATAGTAAGGAAAACACCTTCTTGAGCTTCAAGCTAACAGTAGCTTCCCAGTAGCTTCTGGGCATGCACATCTGGATGTGTCCGAGCTTACTTTGATGGATTTTTTCAGTTTAGTCTGTCTAAGGACTAACGAGTGCTGGCTGCAGCTGTGCTCATTCATTGCAGCTGAGCAGTGTCATGGGCACCTCATCCAGTTAGGACCTGTGTGTACGAGGAAGACATATAAACTCCTAAGGCTTGAACCACAGTTCTCGGTTCTAACTTCATAGAGGAGGAAACTGAAGCATAGAGCATGCACAGTCATGCAGGTAACCAGCTGAGGCCATAAGGAACGACCATGTTCAGAAGAGATGCATAAATCTCAAAGGTAGAGTCCAGGCCTAATCCTAGGAGCATTGCCTCATAGTTGGGGTTCAGGGGCACGGCCATAACAAGGGTGAAAAATGTGGCTTGTGAGAGGAAAGTCTTCTGTTGTCACATGGAGTTAGTAGAATTTGTTTTCCATTGTGATCAATAGGCTGGAGGCTCCAGTGACAATGTACCTGCATGGCTTGTTACTGTTTTGAGAGAGGGTCTCACTATTCCAGGCTGGCCTACAACTCCTCCACCCGGAATCAGCCTCTTGTGAACTGGAATTATAGCCACTATGTCCAACGTGGTGATGTGTTTTTTTTTTATTTAAGTCCTCCCCTCTCCTGTCTGTGAGAGGCAGAGTCACCTTTGGGTAGGGGTGGGGTGGGGGTGGGGCTGAGCAAAGAAAGGGAAAAGTCAGAACAACTGGAGCTTTCCAGTTTTCCTTGATTTCGTTTTCCTTTCCTGGGTCACTGGCATGCAGCACTGTCAAGCTGGAGATAGTTCCGTTGCATTCAGGGAAGAGCTGGTGAATTTAAACACAGAGACAAAGGAAGACAAATGAAAATATTTGAACTTTTAGAGCCATGGAGGAACAAAGATGGCAGAAGCACCTAGAACTGTCATTGCCAGGTAGGCTGTATGGACAGAACCATCACAGGTCGCTCACTCACCTAAAGTTCCTCAAGGCAGTTCACAGTGAGAAATGCAGGCAAGCCAGAGAGAGCTTGTAGCAAACTCCATTTTGCTTGTTTCCCCTCTTCAGTGTACATATAAGGGGCATGAAGTTCCTTCCTTTAAATGAATGAATGAATGAATGAATGAATAAAGAGAATGAGTGTGCTGATGTGGGGACAACAGTGGGGTGTGGGGTGCTGTGGGATGTCGGGTGTTGGGTGTGGGGAAGCAGGTGTTTGGCCTGTGAAGGAGGAAAGGCCAATGGTTGACAGGTGTATTGGCTTTGGCAGTGTGCTGAATTGCAGAAACTCAGGCCCAGTTTTTTCCCAAATCTGATAATTCAGGAGAAGCTGGAAACTTAAACTTAATGTAAAAATCACCCATTTTTTATGCATGGATGCCCAGTTAAATTTTAGAAGAGGAGGTACTGGTCTGCAGGCCAAATGAGGTAAACCATAAGCCAGGAAATGCAATTCTTAGGGAAGCATTTTGCAGCCAAGTCCTTGGCACATTTTGTCTTTGGGTGCCAAAGTAGGTAAGAGCCTTAGAGACCTTTGTCCCTGGAGGGTGTGGGGACTCTGCTGCAGTTGGAGTGGTTTCTGTATCGGGTGTGGTCTCACTTGCTCTTCCTGATTCCTGCGTCTCCATGTGATTTATGGTTCTGGTTTCTTTAGAGAGCCTTTCCTTGTTCATACGCCTGAGGTAGCAGGAATGGCTGGAGCTCCGATCAGAACCATGTGATCCAGTACACTAGCCACTTCATACATGTGACTGAGCATCATGTAACTGAGATGAAGTTGTCCATAATCGACATGTGCCTATAAATACATACAGGATCAGCCCTTGCTATGAAAATGACTCTAAGACATCTCAATTTTGCATTGTTTGCATGTTGAAACCATGATTGTCTTGTTTCCAAGTTAAGTAAAATACATTATTATGATTAATTTTCTGAAGCAAGGTTGGGATTTATTAAGAAAAAGGCAGCAGTACACACCCAAGGGTAGGCCTGGACTTCTCAGGAGAGAGTTAGGTAGATTAATTCCATATGTTTGTAATCTCTTGCATAGCTATTATAAACTTTAAAATTGCATTTGTGGCTCCCCGTATAGTATATTTTTTGTTGGACGTTCTCTGGGTCCTGCCATCCCCAGGGTAAGGTAGGTAAAAACAATCACTCTTTCTGCTCCTGCTGGCAGCCATGCTGATGATGTTGTGGGGATGAGTAAACAGGGTGGTAAACTTCGAGCATCAGTGCAGGCAGCTGCCCTTTGAAACAGGTGAATAGGTACACAGAATGGCCCCTGAACTCTTGCAAGACTTGCTAGTCTATGGAGAACAGATCAGGGGCATTGCTTGCCATTTGCTACAAATGTGACCTCTGACTTTGAGTTTTGCATGGCGCCCTTCTCTTAGGGTGAACAACGTTTCAATCCCACATGTTTGGCTCGAGGTATGGACTGGGGTGACCAGGGTAATTTTGCTGTGCAGTTAGCGGAGAGCATACCATTAGAGATCCTTTGAGTAGTGCTCTCACTGTATGGCTAGCACACCAGTGGAGTCCCTGTCCTGGCTGCTGTTGGAGGCTGGATGGTGGTCTCCAGCCCTTGTGCCTCTGATGTGAGATTATTATTCCCTTAGAAACCTGACAGAAGTTAGGGGTCTGTGTGGAAGAAGCCCTACGTGCTCTCATGATCATTGGAAAAAGTGTGACCTGCAGCCAGTCTGTCTTATGACTAATGCGGAGTGCTTGCTGCACATGACAGCTGGAGGTGGGAGAAGGCAGTAGAGAAGCCAAGGCATGATTCGCGGTATTGAGTGAAAATCAGAAATCACTCAAAGGAACAATGTCACTAGCTATAAGCGGTGACTTTATGGAAAGGTTCTCTGTATGTCCTGCCTATGTCCGCTTTTTCTTAACCCTCCTTTCCTCCTTGATTCCCCTCCCTTCTTCCTCCTTGCTTTCCCTTCTTCCTCTTATCTCAGCTCATCCTACCCCTGTTCCTTTTAGCTTTCTTTATACTGAGGCATGAGCCTGCCAACCTGTCTTGTATCTATCAGAGCCCTGATTTATACCACTTTGAAGTTTTGCATGGCTGTCACCTCATTAAGGTATTTATGTCCTGGCAGCACCTGAACTTGAATCTACCTTGACGGTGTAATTGTGTGTTGCTAATGTAATGGCTGGAGTTGCCCATGCAAAGAGCAACACGAGAAAGGTCACTAGGAAGAATGCAATGTCACAGAGCCACCTGAAGCGTGCTCAGGGTTGATTTGCCCATTTCCTCCAATCCTAGGGAGGAGAAGCCTCCGGATAGCAGGTGAGGCCCAGAGAGGGAACGCCTCCAGCATGGGATGGTGCAGATGACATTGGAGATGCAGATGGCACTGGAGAGTTGATTGTGCTTTCCAAATGGCTAAGCCTCACTGACAATCTGAGCATATGCACAGCGGTAGTTCTGGCCCAGGTGCCTGTAAGTGTAAATGGACCAATGGGAGAGGTGGCTGTCAGTCCTTTACAAGGAGCTCACTGTTTCTCCCACACTAGCAAATTTACCTGCAAAACAATTTAGCAGAAGATTTCTTTTGCAAAAACAGATAGAAAATCAAGTTTTCTCTCTAGCGTTTAATTCACTTCCCTATTCTGAGGGGATGAGAGTCATGGCTGGGTCAACACTATACTGCTTCCCT
This sequence comes from Grammomys surdaster, assembly GCF_004785775.1. Classification (NCBI taxonomy): domain Eukaryota; kingdom Metazoa; phylum Chordata; class Mammalia; order Rodentia; family Muridae; genus Grammomys; species Grammomys surdaster. Next base: position 2,127,814 of record NW_021604762.1, on the reverse strand, counting down.
GTTCTCACTGTATAGGAGAAAGATGGCTGCTCTATCCAGGGGCCATGGGCCCCAGAATTATTTCACATTTATAAATTCGGCCATTATTTAAGAAGTATCTCAGATACAAGGGAGGGACAAAATAATATGGCTTCATGCCAGTGGAACCAACAGTCTGTGTGCAGAGGGAAACCATACAGACGACATGGTGAGCACCACAAGGAAGGGCAGAGCAGGGCCTGGGCTGTGCAGAGGAAGACAATATCTCACCCTCTCCTGCTGGCCCAAGGAAAGCTCCCCAGTGGTCAAGGATTCCCGAACCGGGGTCATAGATACTTGAAATTTACCTGGCTCACTATTTGGAGCAATAAAGACAGACACTGAGTCTTAGAGCTGTGAAGTAAAGTGCCAAGTTCACACAGCCGGGGAATGGGACACTCCACCCAGGCCTCGTTACGTTTACTAGAACTTTAAAATGATGGAGCTCTGGAGGGCGCTTGCCTTGCAAGCACAAAGATCTATGCTCAATTCCCAGAACCCATGTAGAAACATGCCTACAACCCCAGTACTGGGGAGACAGACACAGGGTCCTTAGCACCTGCTGGTCAGCCAGCCTAGCTGTCTTGGTAAATTCCAGAATAATGAGAGATCCTGTCTCAAAAGAAAAAGGTGGTCAGCCACCAAGGAACCATCCATACCAGGGTTGTCCTCTGGCATCATATGCACACATGTGCACATAGACATGAACATGCACATTATGTAATTGGTCTTTCATAATAGTGGGGAGTGTCTTAGGATTTCTATGCTGTGAGGAGACACCATGACCATGACAACTCTTATAAAGGAAAACTTTTATTGGAGTGGTTTACAGTTTAGAGGTTTAGTCCATTATGATCATGGCGGAGAGCCTGAGACACCAGGCAAACATGGAGCTGGAGAAGGAGCTGGGCTTTCTACATCTTAACCCACAGGCAGCAGGAAGAGACTGAGACACACTGCCTCCAACGAGGCCACACTGACTCCAACAAGCCACATTCTCTAATAGTGTCACTCTCTATGGGCCTGTGGTGGCCATTTTGATTCAAACTACCACAGGGGGTTATCTCATTTAAGACATGAAAAGCAACCTTTATCTTAAGAGAGACGTGTGTCAGTTGGTAAAAGCCCACTTCACTGTTCCTCAAATATAATTGTGACATGTGTTGCACAAAGGCCGTCTCAGAAGATTCCAGAGGGGTAGAGCCCCAATGCCCAAAACAAGTCACCTGCTTGCTAACCCTCCACTGGATGGCTTGGCTCCTTCCTGTGTATCACTTTCTCATTCTTCCTTTTTAAGGTAATTTCCTACCAAAATTACCACTCAAACTGTTTGCATCTACTTATCATCATCATCATCATCATTATTTTATATGGTTTCATACATGTACATAATGGACTTTAGTCATTTCCTCTGTTACTGTCTCGTTCTGTTCCTTCTCCCAGTAAAGACCTTCTTCCCCACAGTGCCCCTCCTACTTTCATGCCTTCTCTGTTTTAAGTGCCAGGCTTCACTTGAGTCCCTTCTGAATGCAGAGGCTTGTGACATCAGTCAAATATATTCTGGGAAAGAGTCTTGGGATTGTGGAAGAAATAAGCCAAAGCCTGTTGGCCCTCTCTATTAGAAGAGACATTGCACACTTCACTGATAACGGGGGACACAGGATGTGACTGTGTAAGGGGACCACCTAGCAGCCATAAAGATGAAGGGAACAACTAATTGCCCCATTCTCTCTACAGAAGGAGGCTCAGTTCCTCTTGAGCACCCCAAGGTGGTGATTAGGTTGGCACAAGACTGGGGGACAGGCACTATTAGAGCAAGTGAGTTTTCTTCACCGGATACAAAGGACAGAGAAAGGCACTCTGTAGATGGACAGATGCTCTTGCTTAGAATCGACATGAAATCATGCCTCCTCTCCAAATGCTAAGCTTCAGGAAACTGTAATTGCCTTCATGACTGAGGGGATGATTTCTATGAGAGCCAAAGCCTCATCTTCTTTCTTCCACCTTCAAATCACCTAGCACAGGGGAAGAGGAGCTCAGTGCAGTGCTTGAAGAAGAAATGAGTGTACAATGTGTGTGTGTGTGTGTGTGTGTGTATGTGTGTGTAGGGAGAGGGTTCCTCTCCCTTGCTGGTTCTCTATGTGGTTCTACTGCAGCTTCTCCTCTCTTCTGCCTCACTGTACTCAGAGGAACGATTGGCCCGTATGAGTGACGTGTTTGAAAGAATCTGGGTCAGGCAGTCCAGCTCTCTCCTCTCTCCATACTGAATGTGTGGACCTAGACCCTAGTCTGCTGAATTCTGAAGCTTAGTTTTCAACTAATAGGATAGGCATATTCTTCACTACTAGTTTTATTATGAATAATAGCAATATTTTTGTTCCAATCAACTTTCTTAACTTCAGGCCTCCTGCAAAGAGGAGTTGAGGCCAGAAAATGTCCCAAATCAATGCAGAAAGCCCTCGGTGCTGATGGATGAGGCTGAGGGGGAGGAGCCATGTCTCTGTGAGTTTCTAAAGTCAATCTTTAAAAAAAGATTACTATACTAAACTTGTTAATTTTACATTAATTTATAGTCCTGATATAAATCTCATCTATCTATCTATCCATCTATCTATCTGTTTATCTATCACTTGATATACCTGGAACTCAGGATAGCCTCAATAATAATTTTTATGCACATGAACAAATGCTTGAATGAGAAATTCTATATTCCAGAAGCATCTTTCCATTCTTGGAGAATGTCTGGGACTATTTTTCATTGCTTGGTTATGAGGAGGAGTGAAAGAGGGAGACTAGAAACCATGGCTGATTCTAGGTGCTTCTGTCCCCAAGAAATCCCAATAGGAATAAGGCATGGCTCGTGCTTATCACCATTCACATAAAGATCTTCTAATGGCTCACTCACCCTCTTGACAAATATCAAATGCCCATGTGGTCATCATACTGTATTTATAACCATAGAAAAGTACAAGATATAAACCTTGTCTTTACAGATTTTATAGTCCAGGTCCAGGCTATAAATAACCCATGCTAGTCGCAAAACAGCATCTAATCAAGTAATGGAGTGCGTATTCCACACTGAGTGCTTGTAGGGGTCAGAATCAGCAGTGATTTGGTGACAAACAAAGGGAAGCTGAGCAGACTGTGGACATGCAGTGAATGAAGCCCCATGTAAGGCTTCCCTTGTCCTGTCTGGACTATAAGACTCACAAGGATGGGGCAGAACTGATGTAGGAGGTGGCAAGGGCTCTCACAGGAAGCATGGACAGAACAGATGGTATAGGTGGAACCACAGCCTCAGTTCTTGTTGGGTTTGGCAGTTGTGTGTCCAACTGACTGGAGGAGACTGAAGCTAGGAGACTGACATTCCACAGATCCCTCTCAGATCATTTTGGGTTATTACACACTGTCTCATGCTTTCCTTCTGGGTGCTATTAACATGACCTTTCACTTCACCCCTCCCCATCTCTGATAGCTCTGGATTCCCACACTACCCCCTGCATCCTCTCTACATTTCTGTATTTGTAATAATCCCTTCATCAATAAACAATTTGTGTCATCTGATTTCGCTGAAACATCTGTCTCCTGATAAACTCTGATCCTGCCCTCAAGAAACTTACAATCTAGTAAGAGAGTAAGGCCCACATGAAACCACTCCTAACAAGAGGGAACTGAGACAGAGTATTGTTGGGTAGAAGAGGTGTGAAAGCTCAGATCACAGACAACCAGACAGAGGCATTTTCCCACCGTCCTGTGGAGAAAGGGGGATAAGAATCCATACCTCTGTTTCCTCACTTGGGGGCATTTACAGGAAACATCAGTCTCAGGCCCCTAGGGGGCAATGATTCTCTTGACTTTTTCTTTGCTAGAGGGTAATTGCTGAGCTGCAGGGGAAGAGACCAAGGTAGACAAAAGTAAATAAAAATTTAACAAATTGAAATTAAGAAGCAAACCTAAAAAGAAAAAAAAACAGAAGGAGATTTGGAGAGAAGGAGAACACATGTGATATGAAAATGGAAAGAGGGACCCGGGGGGAGGGAGTATCAGCAGGGAGTGGGGGATGGGCAGTGTTTTGGGGATGGGAAGAAGGATCAAAGAAAATGAAGTTCTTATGAAAATCATAAGGAAATCTGTTACTTGGTATCTGACTTTAAAAGAAAAAGAACTCTGCTTCCAGATTCTCCTGGACTCTGCAGCAAATGATAAAACATCTAGAGGCTTAAACCTTCACCAATTGTCATCTTAAGTTCTGAAGGTCAGATATTCAAGAAGGGTTGAAGTAGACTTAAAATCAAGGCATCACCAGCTTCATCCTGTTTACAAGAGTGAAATCTATTTTTTTGACATTTTGTACTTTCTTTTCTTTTCATTTTTCTTTCTTTTTCTCTCCTCTTTCTCCCCTTTTCTTTCCTTCCTTTCTTTATTCATTATAAGATAGGGTCTCACTATGTAGCCCTGGCTGTCTGGGACTCACTGTGTGGACCAGGATAGCCTCCAGTTCTCTTACTCAGGGCCCATTCTTCCTTCCAGCCTCAAAGCCAGCAATCCTGGGGCCTCCTTTTTCTTTCACTGCCATTTCTCTGATAATTTCTTTGACTTCTTTTTCACATATCAGAAGATATCACTGAGATCATAGTGGGCCATCCTACTACTGCAGGATCCTTGTCCACCCTCCCAGCTTGGGTCATCCAGTTAGCAGGCTTCATTCTGTATGCAAACATGGTTCTCCTTTTCTGTAGAAATATGTCTATGTATTAGTTCTGACTATTCAGATGCAGAAGACCTGGGTGGAGATTATTCTACCTGTGGGAACCTCACAGCTTCACCATCAAGTACAGGATGAGATTGGAGGTCTGTATTTTTAGTCCTTACAGTGGATAAAAATATGTCTCATAATTCTGCACCCATTTACAACTTTACTATAGTACAGTCTCATGAAATTTCTATCAGCTGCCCCTTCCCCTTACGATGGTCCAGTCACAGAAGTAAGCAGTGTTCTACACCAACTGTGTTGTTCCCTGGTGAGAAAGAATTAAGATAGCAGTCAGAGCAATCCACATGCCCCTGGCGATGTCATAACCTTCCTTCCTCATCTGCTTTACCTCACCGAACCCTTAAGGTAGCATTGTGAGAGACTGGAATGAGATCTGTGACCTGCATTTTGCACAGGGGAAAGGAATGTGCTCTGTAGTGTCACTGTCACTGTAGAGCCGACCTTTGGCACATTGGCCCAGGTTTCTAACACAGAACCTTTCTAACCCATGCTGACTCTGCTTGGCTTCTTATTATGCAGGAGAGGTTCCTGGGTATGTAGAAACCTCCTGTTTGCCTTTTTCTTTCCTTCCCCCTCCCTTTCTTCCCTCCCACCTTTCTTCCTTCTTTCCCTCCTTCTTTCCTTTTCTCTTTGTTCTGGTCTAGGTGGTTCCTTCTGATCCCACCTTGTCCTGTGATTCTATTTCCAGATGATTCTTGGAGGGAGTGTTAATTCTTTAGATTTTACTCCAGCACCAGGCAAAGAGAGTCCACCTAGATGGAACAGTCAGTGATTTTTACTCTCTTGCAGGCAGGTGTTTTAAACCCTGGGTTTTTTGACCTACAGCAGTTGGGCTAGCACTCCGAAGATCTTCATTAACTTCCCAAGTGTCTTTAAGATGATCAGATGCGAAGAGAGCTAAGTAATCAACAGGCCCCTTTGCTGAGTGTTCAATACGCTATCCACCCATCGACTTGCAACTCCTTGTGGGTATGTTCTGAGAAGTGGAATTGTTCAAGGCCACTCAGCCAGATTGTGACAGTTAGAGGGTGAGAAGGTATCATTCCCCGGGCTGTCTGCCATCATCATCAAATCATCCACAGAGAACGTCACAACAAGAGAGTACAGTCAGGCCATGAAGGATGCTCTGACTTCCCCCAGATGAAGTTTCCTAAGCATTTGTGAGTCCATGGATTTGTTCACACTGGGAGGCACTATGGTGCAGAGGCTGGGACAGAGTTTTGACAGAGAATGAGGGTTGACTCTCAGTTTTGCTTTTATTAGCCCAGGACAACTTAGATACATGCAAAAGTACATTCTCTTATTCTTAGTTTTTCTTAATTTTTTTTTGGTGGGGGCACTGAGGATTAAATTCAGCTGGGGTTTCAGACAAATGTCACCAGGTCAGCCTCTTCCATTTTCCTGTATGTCTGTATAAGGAGGATAATAATAACCAGCTAAGACCAGAATAAATAATAGAGTTCCCAGGAAAATCTTTGACCAAGCATGAAACATAGCAACAGTAGATGCAACACATTTTCCCTTCCTCCCCTCTTTTTGCTTGTTGTAAACTCAGCCCCTCCTCACCCATGTCTTCTAGAAGACATTGATAATAGGGCGGATGTGAAACCCAGGAGCATAGACAAGGGTTACCAAGAAACTGGAATGCAGGCTTAGTTCTGTTACTGCTGCCTAAGATACGATGTATTGTATTTCAGTATATTGTATTTTTTCCATCCGTTAAAATGTGGACTGTGAAAACTACTCCCTCCTAACCTCATGAGGCTTAGGGAACATCTATGCTTCTAAGACTAAAAAAAAAAAAAAAAAATAGAAGAAGAAGAATCTATAGACCAAGGAGAAGCCCAGTTGCTAATCTCACAGTACAAACAAGTAGAAAATAAACAACCAGGCAACTTGCTGATGATTGAGAACTATAAATATTTCAGGATGAAATGAATTTAGAAGTAGCCAAAAGAGCATTTGATTAGCAGCTCCAGGGATTGGAATCCTTTATCAATATAGCTACTATTGTTAATAGATAGATATTGAACAACAGCTATGCTTTGGGCGGGCTGCAACTAAGAATATTTAAACACAGCCCCTCCCCAGTGTCTACATGAAAGGAAACTGAGAGCAAACTGAGCAGAAATAAAGGAGAGATGCACCAAGGTTGGGGTGGGGGGAGTTGAATTGGGAGCCCCAGAGCACCACAGATGTCAAGGGGCTCAGAGTTTGAGAAAAAGAATAGGGAAGGAAGCTCTGGTCCAAAGGCATTAGGGAAGATGATAAAACACGCTTTCAGGGAACAGCCTCACATTGGGCTGATTTCATCGGAAATGGAAGGGTCAAAGGGTCAGCCTTAGGCTTCTGAGACCACATATGACCTCTACACACATTCCATCCCTTCTCCTCTGAGCTAGCACTTCCTCCTCCTTGATACATTCGTTGTGGTCATGCTTTTAAGGTACATTTCATGACACATTCAAAGTGCCAGCTTTATCACTGCAAATCTTCTAGAGACCAGCATGACATCAGGTTTGTTTTGGAATGTCAATCCAGTGGTGCTCTGTATGGTAGGGTTGTTTGTTTGTTTGTTTTTCTTTAATGTCTGCTGGACTACCGTGTGACTGGAGAGAAGAAAGGATCCTGACTGGTCAGGCTTATCTGTCTCAGAGGAAGAAGCAAACAGAGGCTGTTAGTTGTTACTCAAGGGAGTCCTGGCATGTTGGTGGAGGGAATAGTGGTGATGTATCCTAGTGTTGGTTACACGCTCCACTCTTCTCTCAATAGCACCATGTTTCCTGCATGAGATGGAACTGAGGTGCTGATCATCTTATCCTTGGACAATTGGCATCATTTTGTCTTCTTTGCCTGGGTGTTGTGTAGGGGCAGGAAATGACCCTAGCCTACACTAATCAACGTGTGACCATCTCTTGACCAAGCTGATTCTCTTTGGTTGGTCCAAATGAGCATGGAGTTTCCTAGTGTGCCCTACGTTCCAGAGGATTTGTCTCTCCCTTTCCTCTGAATCATTTTGGGCATGCACATTGTGAGATGTAGCTGACACATGGATAAGAACAGAGCCAGAGAACTGGAAAAGGAATCTGGATCAAAATCATTAAAGAACCTTCAATGGAGTGCTTTTCTGTTGTGTATCGGTTCATGCCATGGTGCCTATGTTTGCTTGGCTTGGGTTAAATTAAAATTCCACGTTAAATGGCACAGCCACTGTTCTTCCACCACAGAGGCAACTGGGAAGAGGTGGTGTAGTGGTGAAGAGTTAAGTCTGGTTACACCAGTCCATTGCCAGCTCGGTGAAGGTGAAGGTAGCAAGTGATTTGAATTTCCTAATGTTTCAGGTGAAGGCAGAGAACAGATAATCACAGGCTTGTGGGGATTAAATGGGATTATGCATGCGCACTGCTGAGCACATAATGAGGAGAGCACACAATCAGAAGAGAACAGAACAACAGAGCTGAGATAAAGGGCACAACCTTGAAGGGTCCTGCTCTGAAGTTCAAGTGTGAAGCCACGTGCGCTGGGTTATAGCTCAACTTCTCATTGCGTTTCTCTTACTTACCTTCAATTGTCAGTTCTGCATTTCTACTTAGAAGATCAAGCCAACCGAGGTGACTTTGTTATTATTCTTTCATTTTCTGTATTGTGTTTATTGTAAGAAACAGAATTCAGCAGATGGGTGATCAATCTATCTATCATCCATCATCTGTCAGTCTGACTATCATCTATTACTCTATCATCATCGTCTGTTATCTATCTATCTGTATATCCATCATCTATTTTTTATTACAAATAATTGGATCACATATTACACAGCTTGAGAACTCTGAAATTGTGAGCTGGTGGCCGAGGGGGCCTGGTGGCATAATTTCCAATCCAAGTCCAAATGTTTGAACCTTAGGAGAGCTGATGCTCTAAGTTCCAGTCTAAGAGTTGAGAGTGATATCCCAGCTCAAGCAGCCAGACAAACTAAGCTCCTTCTTTCTCACTTACTTTGCTCTGTTCAGGTCCTCGGTTGATTGATGGTGGCCACCCGCTCTGGAAGAGCAAACTACTTTACTCCACTACTCAAATATCAAGATTACCTGGTAACGCTCACCAGAAATACTCAGTATAATATTTGATTGAATATTTGGATATCCTGTGACCTAGTAAAGTTGACACATAGAGGTTTAAATTAAAAAAAAACAAGCAACAACATCAGCTAGGTGTTGTTCTGCACACCAGAGATGAGGGAATGGGGAAGCAAGAAAGATGTAAAGAAGGGAAGAAAGGAAGAAAAGGGAAAACAGGAGAAAGAGAGTTAAGGGAGGGAAGAGGAAGGAAGGAATTCTTTTGTTTATGATGATGTCGCTGTGAATATCTGTAGTTTAACACATCTTTCCCTATGCTGTCTCATTTAATCCTCATGATAATCCTGTGAAGTTGCTTTGACACATACCGTATCATCACAACATAGGTGTTGGAAACACCAAGAGGTGAAGTCATTGTATTGTCAAGGTCGCGTGGCTCATAAGCAGTAGTAACAAGAACCAGAAATGAAATCCCCTGAATCCAGCGTCCTCTTCCTTTGCTGTGCTGGATTTTTATATACTCAATTTTCTGCAGAGAGCTACAAAGTTGAGAAGAATCCATTTACAGATTCACTCTTCTCCAGGACGTAATGCGCCATGGGGGTGGGGCCCACCGTAATACAAATTGGTCAAGTCACATGTACTAACTGTAATTAGTCATTTGCCAGCACACAGTCTAACAGCTTTTCTTTCTTTGCCTTGGACCGATAAGGAGTGCTTTTGAAAGACACTCCTGACTTGACAGTGGCTGATCACTCAATTCTCAACCAGAGAGGAACTCTTGCTTTGTTTAATGGCTCCTGAAATCTTGACATGCAAGAGAGCACAAAACAGTATTTTTTTCTTGTTTGTTTCCCTCCTTCTAAAACCAAAAGAAATTATTTAAGGAAGTCGTAATGAAATGTGTCTGTCACTTATTAAGATGGATGGCCGGAGTGTGGTTTCCCATTACTGGAAATGGCAGAGTCAAATTAGGAAGTAATAGTCGTCAGCATCTTCTCCAGCTTGATTTCACATAATGTTTTGGGAAAATGCCACTTCAACAGAAAACTGTGATTGTGAGGGCTGGGGTCTTTCCCCAAAGGGGCTCTGTTTACTAGTGAGGGTTCCCTGCCTTTTTGGCTGGTGAAACGCTTGGGCTGTGGAGTGGAGCCTCTGTGTGTGGGCTGTATCTGGGAGTTTGGAGGCTGGGCTGGGTTTACAGTTGAAGGGGCTCAGGCACCTGTTTCTGTGCTATAGGCATCTCTAAGTTAGAAGCCTTTGCTTTGGAGCTAGTTTTGTAAGGTTCATATGTCTTACTTTATATTGGACTGAGCTGGACCCATTCAATAAGCAGTGGGTGTCCTTTGTGAGGCCAACCTCTTTTTCTGGTAGGGTTGCTAACCAGAATGAAGGATCAGGCCTGCTTCGTTTTGCTACAATGTTAGATAAGGAAACAGCAAATAAAGCTCAGGAAGTTTCACCCCATCCAGACAGTAAAAGAAATCAACAAAGTAAGGAGTAGATGGGAGTGGGGTTTATTTGAAAGAATAAAATATCTTTCACAAGCCATGAAACCTGGCCCATTATTTTCAGATTATCATTGTCTTTTTGTTTCCAGGAAGGGAACTGTGCAGATAGCAAAAAAACAAAACAAAACAAAAAAAAAATGTTTTTTCTAAAGAGGACTTTTGAATCACTTAATTTGTTTTCTGTCTGAATTGAGGAATCTGATTCTCCACATTCTGGCTACTAGACTAGCCTTCTTCTCCTAGTAATGCCAAGAATCAGTTTAGGTTGTTCTTGGTAGAGGCTGAGTCGCCTCACCGTTCTTGTGTGTTAGTGACTATTGCTTTGCTGTAAGATTATAGAGCAGATTACAGGAGGAGAGCGGTTCGTTTTGACTCATGGCTGCAGTCCATTGTGGTGAAGGTCAGGGCGGTGAAGGTCATGGCACTCAGAGCTCCTCACATCTTGGTGGCCAGGAAATACAGAACCTCACTGGAGCTGGAAGGCCCTTTCCCAGTAACCCACCTCATTTCTGCTAGATAGACCACAGTCCCTAAGGACCCACAACTCCCTAAACTGCACCACTAACTGAAAATCAAGGATCAAAACACAGGTACTTGGGGAAGACATTTGACATTGAAACAGCAAGAGCTCTTTAATTCTCATAATCTGTCAGCAAACATTTGCAGAGCCTTTAATTACAGCAATTGTCCAAGGGTAAGGCACTAACCATCTCAGGCAAACCACATGCAGGAAACTTGGTGGTTTTTGAGAAGACTACAATGATTCTAGGCAAGCAACCAGTACATGCTTCCTAGGACCACCAAACCACTCTCCCCTCTACTGAGGTGCTAGGGTTCTCTTGAGTTGCTGACAGTCTTTGTTGGCTCCTTCCTCTGAGCTACAGGTGACTGACCAGTCAACAGCATGATACTGGTTCCTGAGAGATCAATGAATGTGATGCAAGATGCCATCAGGCATCCCTTCATTTTATTGCTTATGAAAAAATTTCATGCACTCAGTGGTATTCTCTTATTATCTTGCAAAATGGGTGGTGCACACATTGTCAGGAGGATGAGGTTTATGGTTGCCATTAATGTTCTTTTTTAATTATCTCTGGTCTTCTGCTTTTTGAGTACCATTGTTTTAAGCACTGTGTCTATGTGAAGTGCTATAGATATTGCAATATAAGATGGACAGATCACTTTTCTTGGAAAGAGAAGCTCCAAGAGGGCCTTCCCAGTGGAATTCATGAATACTTATGCATCCAACCCTATCATGTTAATAACTACAGGAATCAAAGATCAACGTTGCCTCATATTCAATGTACAGTATGAGTGTGAGCTCAAACCCCTCTTTATTAATCTACTGACCTTCTGAACTCCTCCATAATCTGCCCCAAGCAATAGAAGCTTCCCATGGACTCTTCTTCCTCCCTGGAACCTGCTATCTTGAGAAGAAGGGCCATTCACTGCTGAAGTGTTCTAGTGGTTAGGAAGTTTTCTCTTCCAAACTGAAATAGACTCTGCCTTCCTGCCACCTCCCCAAGCAATTCACTCTTCCCTCTGGAATAATCAAGGGATCAGACTACCCATCCTCTGCGTGTCAGTTTTTCACATGCTGTGACAGCTGTCGCAGTTCCCCTCTGAGGTCTTTTCACTCGAAATGTGACTGATACCCTCAGATGGGTTCTCATATGACATGTTCCCAGACGCCTCATTATTCTCTTTCCTAGTCTCCAGATCCACCCTGACTCACCAGGGTAACCTAAATAGGACGTCAGTGTTTTCATGTTGCATCTACTATAATGAAGCCTTTGCAATTTTGTGCTCAGAAACTGAAATGAAAAGGAATATATCAAAAGATTTAGTAATCTTTCAAGACAAAAATCAACCATCAGCTTCCATCTTCAAACCTTTCAATGGACTCCCCATTATGTCTGAGAGCCCAGAAGATCCTGGCTGATATGATTGTGGCTTTCTTCTCTGATGTCATCTTTCCAGAGCATCCCTGTGTGGTTTGCCCACTAACTCTCCTATGCTTTCCTTCCCCAGATTTTCTTTGTCACAGTCAGCATCATCCTGAAAAATATATTCCCAGGTTCCCACATCTGCCAAGCTCTACCAGGCTTGGCTCATCAAAGTCAGTGATGAGACATGTAGAGTAGGAGGGCATTACCACAAGCCATCTCCTACCTCAGATCCTGTTGTTTCCTGTTCCTTCTCTGGCTCTAGCTCCCACCAGGAAGTCATCACTACAATGTGGCCCCAGCCAGATAAATTCAGCGTAGGCTGTGATTCTACTTCTCTGGCTCCCTGCAGTCCTGACGGCTGAGTTGCTTGGCTGTCCCCTGGTTGTCTTAACTTTTCCACTGTAGTTGTTAAGAATTATATCCATTAAATCTCCTTGATTTGAGAAGCCTTGAGAGGTTTCTGTTTTCTTGATTCTATCAGTTATCGGAGATTCTACACTCTAATTGCAATGAGCTGCTTCCAGTTGTTGGAATGAGCCAGATTCTCTCTTGCATGCCTAATATAGTCTTCTCTCTCTGTCTTCTGTTCACTCTTCCTTCCTCAGTGTAGACTTGTTGCCTCTTGTTCAATTTTTCAGTTCATTTATTAGCTGCTGTTTCCCTCTGTATTTATCCAGTCTTCGGACCCACCTTATAGAAGGTTCTTGAAGATAGTGATAGTCCCAGGATTATGCACTTGGAGAGGTCAAATGAGTGCTTTGGTTACTGTCAGTAATATCTGGAACTCTGGGATAATAAGGGTGTTTGGTGGGGCTTTGCTTGTGGCTTTAGTGTTTAAACTGGTCTGTGTTTTCTTAAAACACAGTGAGCTCCTTGGAATCAAGTGATTAGATAAAGAAATATTTCCGAGGTTTCTACCTACAAAGGGTAAAAACATTAATTCTACCAAGTATCTATACACTTGACAATGGCCCGATGTTCTTTAAAAACACTAATAAGACAAAGCATTCTCTGGTATTGAAGTGACTCTGGAGGTTTGGCCAGTTTCACTGGCTTTGAGTCCTACCTTGGATGTTAGGTGCATATTGTAAGAAAATGAAGACAAACAGCTTTCCAGTGTGCTCTATCATAGCTGCTATACATGAAATATATGGACTTGTGTTTTTCCTTCATGACAATTTAGTCGACTCCAGTGATAAGTTGGTCTTTAAAAACATGGTCTGTTTCCTGAAACCACTGCTTCTGTCAAACGATTACGGACAAGGGACATCATACTTCCTTGCACATAGGGTGTACCAAGGGTTCTATGTTGGGTTTTTATCCTGTAAGTACCCTTTCTCTTTCAGTAAGGAGGCCTCCTGTGGCCATGTTGGCCTTATATTGCTGCCTTTTGAGCTCTAAGGCATAATGGCATCTGAGTAAATGCTGATCTGATAAATCTGCAAAAGCTCCTATCCATCTCAGAAGGTACAAGTATGCAGTCATAAATTGTGAGTCTAATAATATATAGTAGGGACCTCTGGAACTTTGAGCCCTGGAAGACACATGTAAGTTCTTGTCATCAACTGGGGTACAAAGACTTCAAGGAGGCATTAAAGGAAGTTGATAATGCTTCTACAGAGAAGGGGGTGTCTCTGGTGAGCATTAATGAGATAACCCATTGGAACGATGTTATTACCTGTTAAAAATAGGGATCCCATCCAAAGCAGGGTGATTAGTGAGCATAGAAGTAATGAATATTGGGCCTACATCAATATAGAGGCACTGAAATATGAGAAATTTGTGTCGATTGGATGTTTTGAGATATAATGGCTGAGTCCCTGTTTGAATACTTACATATTCTGTGTGCATATATCCTTTAAATAACCTTGGAGAATGTCATCAGTGTAATGTCTTACTTATGTTCCTGGAAGAAGTTGAATATGGTTATAAGCTTGCCTGCAAAGAGTGAGCATGCTGGAAGGGATTCTGAAAAATCCTACAGGGAGATAAGTAAAGATGTAGTCTACTTCTTTGAAAATGAAGGCAAATTGTGGCTGAGAGGCCATCAAGATAGGCACCAAAGATGATATATTAACCAAATGTGTAAGAGAGCAAAATACTTTGCAGTTGCTACTACATAGAGTCAATATTTTTCATGGTGTTAGATATGGGGACTTTATTGGCAGTACCAAGGCTGTGACAAATAATATTTAGGCAAACTGTCTATTGTGTTTATACAATAACTAAATTGGACCACTAACAAGGGATATCATTGGACTAACCACCCCCTCCTTCAATAAATTTTGGATAATGATGCTTAACGCTTGTTGGTTTTATTTCAAAGTATATCAAACTGTAGGTTTTTTTAACCATATGGAAGGATGTACATGCATATATGTGTGTATATGAAAAAGGTTGTAGGATCCTAGTTTGAGAAATGAACTGGAGTGGCAAAAATCAACTTGATTTTAATTTATTACTCATTGGGTCAGGTCATCTATCCAACTATGGGACATTTTGAGGCACTGAATGGTATGATCGTGGAGAGTTTATATAAGATAATGGTTCTGAAAGCTAAGATAAGAAACTGTATTTTGCTTTGTTTTATTTCTGCCAAATTTTCTAAACATACAGGGATACCTTTGTTAGCTGTTCTAGGCTCCTGAGTACAACTGTAAGTTGAATTGATATGAAGACCATGAAGGCTCCAGTTTTAAGGAGACTGGTAAATATAATGAGGGGCACAATAACTCATCTAGATATTTATGCCATCGAGTAAAACATCAAGAATGAATTACATCTTGTTATACTGGCCAAAGATGTCCCAGGCTATTGCCAAGGCCATTGCTTACTCTCTACAATGTGATGATAATACCCCGTTACTAAAGATAGAACATGCTTATGTCACTGAACATGGAAAAATTAAGCTTGCATCCAATTAGAAGCTTCATTACTACTAACTAGGGTTCATAGTGCTAAAAAGTACTTTACATGCTTCCAGAGAAGAAAAGGAATCATCACGATCTCCTAGCTACAAACTCTGTGACCTACAACAGCAATTTGCCTACGAGTTATGTGGGTGCAATCATGGCACAAATGTTACGGGAGTAACCGATTCCTTATTTTTTTTTTTAAATTTAAGATGGAACCCGTGTCTGACACAGCTAAAGTGTCAAAAAAATGAGACTAGGCAAGTCATGGGCCCTACCTGGAAACCTACCATTACTCTGCTAAAGGAAGATATCAATAAAATGGTTTCTTCTGGTGGTTTGGATGAGAATGGTGTTCACAGGCTCACATGTTCGAATAGTTTGTCCTCAGTTGGTGGAACTGTTTGGGAAGAATTAGGAGGTGTGGCCTTGTTGAGAAGGTGTGTCACTGGAGATAGGCTTTGAGGTTTTAAAAACCCACATTATCCCCAATTAGCTTGGTCTCTGGCTCATGCTTATGAATTGAGTTGTGTGCTCTCAGTGACTACTTCAGAGTCATTAATGACTGTTTGCTGCCATGTTCCCTGTCATGATGGTCATGGATTCTAACCTTCTAGAACTGTGTGGCCCAAATGAAATACCTTAGTCATTGTATTTTGTCACAGCAATTGAAAAGTAACGAAGACACTTCTAATGACATTGCTCAACCCTCATTAGAGAAGTTGCTACTTGAAATAGATGGAAATTGACATGGAGACCCACAAGTGGACAATGTACAGAGAGGAAGAGATGTTAGAACACTCAACCTATATAAGATGTCTTTATCAAACGTCTCTCTTCAAGGCTTGTGAATTTAAGTGAAAGGGGAAGTAAAAAGATTGTAAGAACCAGAAAGGATGGATGACTCCAAAGAAATAGCATCTTCGAGATACAACAGGGCTGATACGTATCTGAACTCACAGTAACTGTGACAGTACACACAAGAGCAGTACTAATCTCAGCACGGAGAAAGGGAAGTTCACACAAAGTCCTACCCCTAAACAAGAAGCCATTTAACATTGATACATATCGGAGTTGGGGGAAGGGGGCAATCAGTTTTTTCCAATGAGATGTCACTGGATATATCAACTACACTCCAGGGCAGTGCAAAAACTATGGGAATAACCAGTTCCTTTTAATCCAATGCCAAGGAATAGTTGGCCAACATAAAATGGACTTCATGATTTTTGTGGGCTTTTGTTCATTGGCTTTTTTGTTTGCTTTGGTTCCTTCTTTTTCCCTTCCTTTCCCTTTCCTTTTCCCCCTCTCCCTCTCCCTCTCCCTCTCCCTCTCCCTCTCCCTCTCCCTCTCCCTCTCCCTCACTCCCTC
>NW_021604762.1:2104222-2111109 GCF_004785775.1 Grammomys surdaster | reverse complement strand
CCTCTCCCTCTCCCTCTCCCTCTCCCTCCCCCCTCCCCCTGCCCCTCCCCCTCTCCCTCTACCTCTCCCTCTCTTCCTCTCCATCTCCCTCTCTCCCTCTCCCTCTACCTCTCTCCCTCTCCCTCTGCCTTTTCCCTTTTTCCTTTCTTCCCTTTTTCCCTTTTCCCTTTTTCCCCTTTTCCACTTTTCCCTTTTCCCTTTCCCTTTTCCCTTTTCCCCTTTCCCTTTCTCCCTTTCCCCTTTCCCTTTCCCTTTTTCCCCTTTTCCCCTTTTCCCTTTTTCCCTTTTCCCTTTTCCCTTTTCCCTTTCCCCTTTTCCCTTTTCTCCTTTCCATTTCTTTCTTTCTTTCTTTCTTTCTTTCTTTCTTTCTTTCTTTCTTTCTTTCTTTCCTTCCTTCCTTCCTTCCTTCCTTCTTTCTTTCTTTCTTTTTTTCTTTCTTTTTTCTTTCTTTCTTTCTTTTTTCCTCTCTTTCTTTCTTCTTTTGTTTTTTGAAACAAAGAACATGATATTGTATGTGTAGTGAGGTGTGGAGGTTCTGGAGGAGTTGGAGGACAGTAGAGAATATGATTAATATATATTGTGTGAATACTCTTAAAATAAAAATATAATAACAACAAGGGGAGGCTGATGACCCAACAGAGAGGTAAAGAGCAAAGTGTCCCTAGTTGGTGACTATTGTCTCTGGAAGTCCTCAATAGGGTTATTGTGGTTGACATCCCTTAACATCAGAATATTGGGTGGCAGGGCTTTGCCATAGTGAGCCTGGAAATCATGTAGCCTGGAACCACCTTGTATACATCTCATGTGATCTGGTCCTGGGGTCCCTAGCTTACCCATTGTCTACTGAAATAAAAATTGTCACTCTTCAAGTGTTGATCCCAAGATTAAGTGACTTGTAACATCCATGTTTCAGAGTTTCCAGTTTCAAGTCTTTTATCCAGGTATGGCATCCCATGCCTATAATCCTAGAATTTGGGAGGTAAAGTTAGGTAGATCAAGAGTTCAAGGCCAGCCTCAGCTTCATAGCAAATTCAAGTGTATCCTGGACAATGTAAATTTTTGTCTCAAAAAGCCACAACCAACAAACTATCCAGTATCAGATTTTGTATGAGTCATATTTTTGGAAGGCTGACTGCTGAATGACCTCTCATGGGGACCTTTGTCTCCTGTATAACTTATTCCCTAGATTATTTCACTGGTAGGTGAATGTTGAGTTTCATCTCATTCTTCATGTAAAGAATAATTCTTCTTATAACGAATGCCTTGTATTATTATCAAAGGCCCTTCTTGGGACTGGTAAGGGTCTATGGTATGTTCAGCAAAATAGCAATAAACCCACCACACTGTGCCCACTTTCCTGAATAGCTGTCATTCTTCATCCAAACTTTTGCAGCTAGGGAAGGCATGAGCATTTTTGTTGCCATGGTGGGTTGGGCTGTTTCCATGTCATCAACACTGACTAGATGAAATGAAAGAGAAAATGAGCTTGAAAATGCTGTAGAGGGCATGTTTAATGGACCCATCTTAATAAATTAAATGGGTTTCTTAATAAATTATTAATTTTGGGATCACGAGATATGCCTACCAATTGGTTCCTCTCAATAGCCGCTAAAGTTAATCCTGAGCTAGTGTTACAGAAGTGAAAAAGTTATTTGGCTCCCACTTCATCTCCCTGAGGAATAAATTCTTTTAGTAAATTTTCAGTCAGCCAAAATCACACACCTCTATTTCCATTTCTGTGTCTTCCGTTTGAATAGAAGTTTGGTGAGTGGTTATGAGAAATCCTTCAGAGCAGGCTTTTTTCATCTCACATTCAGGCTTCTCCGTCCAAGGAATCCCAGTCATGATACCACCTGTGCTGAAATCCTAGCGACCTCTGATTCTGGGGGAGCTGGCATGGCCACTTAGATATTCTTATACAATGTCCCCAGAGTTTTTGGTGATCCACTTTTCAGTCTTTTCTGCCTCCTTTGGGAAAACAGGGTGAAAGATTTTGAGCTACTTTTCATTAGAGTCTATCTCCTGGGGCATTGAGGGTCCCCCAACTGTAATGCTGGCATCTGGATCTATTTTTGTAGCAGAAGCAAAGCAGCAATAGCATCACCTTTGTGAGTACAAAGGTACTCAGAATCCCAGTAAGCCACCTGTACTTGGACCTTGAGCCTCGGCATATCACAAGTCTTCACATGAGGAAAGCCCCAATGGGCCCATTCATTACATATGGTACTGGCTTTTCCCTTGGAGTTCTATACAAAGGTCAACTACTGTTGATGCACACGAACTAGAGTCAGAGGGCAGGAGTCACTCACTGAGCCTGGAGTCTCTCAGCCTCAATATATGTCAGAATAAAGACACATAGTTCAACCTGTGACACATAGATCTATACCATGACATACCACCAAAAGTATAAATACCATTTTAGAGACCCCTATTCCTAAAGGACCACGATCTAGGCCATTTAAATCTATATTGAATTTTCTGGAAAATGGAGCACAGATGAACATAGCTCCAAGGCTAAGTTTCTCCACAGGCAGCAACCTAGCCTGAAGTCATGTGGCCAGTAGGCAGCGGCTTCAAGTGCAGTACCAGAAGGCTGGAGAGCTGTTGACAAGCCAAAAGCCAGAGAAAGACTCCTAACTTGTGCTCATTACATAGAACATTCTGCCTGTGGTGCCTGTCCTCTTGTGGTTGCTCTCAAAAGGCAGGATTGGCCCCTCAGTTAGGTTGGCATGAGTGTCAAAAATGATGGCACTGCTCATACAGTAAGGCAAAGAATAGGTCTGAAATTCCTTGAATGAAATAAAGGAAGGCTAGCTTTGCTTTTTATCATGGGTAAGAGCAGGAGAGTATAAGTCTTTGTTCATGGCTGAGCTCTGTGTAGCTTAAACTTCTGTGTTGGCACCAGGGAGAGAATACTTGGACTTGCCTGGTTTATTTACCTGCTTAAACAATGTAGGGCAAGAGAAGAAAGACAGGTGGGACTTGTCAAACATCAAAAGGAGTCTGCATCTTCAGTACACTGACTGATAAAACATGTTTTACAAAATTCTAATTTGGGCTTGAAAGCTCAAATCATATCATTAGCTACAAGTATTGTCAGGTGTTTCCCTACATGTGACAGTCTCTGCTTGGTTTTGACAAAGTGTCTGCCAAACACATGAATCTGAATGGCCATAGTTTGTTAGTCATTCTTTCAAGTAAAAAAATGACACTCTCTGGCCAGCATAGCTGGAGGAGCTTTCAGGTCCCATCTTACAAGAGCCTTTCCTTGAGAGAGCTCCAGTCCTTGAGTGCGGGGCGGAAATAACGAGTTTTACTTTCCATTTCCTTACATGGAGTATTGAACAGCTGTTTCTCGAGATTCAGAACCATTATTCCCTTCTACTGCTTCATCAAGGAAATTTCTGGAGACAGACATTCTCCTTTACTGTAAGTGAATGGGGTAAATATTTTAAGGTCCACCTGTGTCATTATTACAGCATAGCCTTGATTCACACTAAGGTGCCAGCAATTTTCACCATAGTTGATGAAAAAAATCAACATAGTGAAGAGAATTAACAACGATTTATTATTATTATTATTATGAAAATCATTTTTAATTCACAGTCTCCCTAAATATGTCTCAGGGACTCCTCTGTCAGACATTTGCATCACATACTTTGAAATCAAAATCTGGAGAAGTCCAGTTTCTTTTTTCTTAGGTCATTCTTCAAGGATGCTGTTCTGAAACAGGAGGTACAGGTAAGGGATTAAGACCAGTTTTACAGTACACCACACTGGACTCCTTACCAATCTTAGTTTGTCTCTAATTAAACCTATGCTGTTAATTGATGTTATGCTCCACGCAGTAGTGATAGACGCAGCAATAAATAATCGTGTGCTGTAACACCACAGCAACCAAGTCTCCAATATGGGTCCAGGGAAGTCTTACCTAGAGAAATGATGTGCAAGTGGAGTCTTGAAAAGCAAGAGGAAAGTAGTCTGAGAGGAGAAATAGGAAAGGAGCTGTAGGCTGAGGACATTATACACGCAATGACATGTTGGCCATAAAGAATGACAGCTGCTATTTCCCCAAGACCAGTTGCATCTTAGACTTCTTTGATTCTCTCACTGACTGTGTTAATCATCTCAGGTCACAGCCTGAGGTTGATCCTTACCCCTGCCTTCTCTTCAGCTAGTCATTTATCAAAACTGTACCAAGCATCTGTTAGCTTCGTCTTACAGGACAAGGGGTGGAGTGGCTGAAGTAGAGAGGGCCATACATACTGCAAGGGAGACCACAAGGTGGAATTTACTCCTGCAAATAATTTAAGTCACTGAAAAAGCACAACAGCACATGTAGTTTTGTGAAGGGGCAAGGATGATGTGGAGACCTTGTTGCATGTGAGAAAGAACCTTTACACATTAGACCTTCATAGCCCTGCTGAGTGCTCACACTCAGAATGGGGAATAGAACCAGAGGAAGGACCCACAGCTCTGTATTGTCTGGGTCCTAGAGGGGACAGCAGATAAAGCCGAACACTCTCATCCACCCACTTCCATGTTTAGAGCTGAGAAAATATGACACATGCATAATAAGATATTCCAATTTTGTCACTGCTCAGGGGGCACACTTCCCTTCATCACTTGCTCTCTGGTTTCTCTGTTACCTGTTCACCTTGAACTGGCAGAATCCAAGTTAACTGGCCAGCACCGTGTGCTATGTGTATTCCCTCTACTCTTCACATGAGAGGGAGAGGGAGACCCTTAACACTCCTTGATTAAAGAAGCCAATGTAGTCTCCCATTGCCAACTGAGTACTCAGCACAGAGAACTTTGAACTATGTGTAGTTGTTAAAAATATCTCCTTGATTTCTTCCTCTAGCTGAAATGCAGAGTCTTTGGAAGTAAAAATCTCAGTATTCCCAGGCTCACCTTGTAGTGGGATTCCCTAGGAATTCTGCTCCTTTTTAATGATTTCGAAGACTACACTAATGTGTCCATGTTGGCCACTGCAATAACCTGATGTGCACTTGTGTGTGTTTTCTCTACTCCTGTGTCTACTTGCTTCTTCCTTTCCTGTCTTAAGATATTCAGTGTGTGAGGTTTCCATCTAAGAAAATCAAAGCTGTCAGTCATTTAGTCTTTTGCAGATTTTTTTTCCAGCCTGATGTCTTAAAGTCCCTGAAGTGAATGCAATCAGTTTCTAAGAACTTGAAGGTTGTTCTTCCTTTGGGTAAAATTGCTCCCTGCTGAGCCAAGTTCATGGCTCTGTTGGGTAGCAGGTCTGCAGCTGTATGTGGACTAGAACACCACAGGCCTTGAGGGAGCTTTGAAACTGCCTAGTATGGATGTGTGAGAGCTAAGGGGGCCCCATACCCATACAACACTGCAAAGTGTAGGCTTGATAAATGTTCTCCATGTTTTTTGCCTAACTTCCTTTTAAAAGAATTCAGAAAAATTCTTTACAAAGAAAAATAAATTAACCATATAGGAAGGAAACAAAGAAGTTCCTATCTGTGAGGTAGAAAAAAATTCATATACAAATGCACAGCCAATGATCTACCCACATGTAGGGGTGGGTCATTCATTTGCCTCCTGCTTTCTTGCAAGCTCCTAAAATACCTAGTGTGGTGATACATACACTATGAATTTAAGGCCAACCTGCTCTACATAGTGAGTTCCTGTATCAAGCATAACATAACAAACAAAAACCCCTATCATATTACAATGGCCACGTGTAGAAATGATCTTGCCTACTGAATGAAGTGTGAGGTGTGATGAGTACTTCTAAGCTCAGACAGATTCTTCTTCTGAAGCCTTTCATCAAAAATATCATACAGTGATCATGTCATAAGAGATCATGTGACAGTGTCCTAAGATGTCCTATGGAGACTATACTCTAAGAAATCACATGGTGACCATGTCTTAAGAGATTATATAGTAACAATGTCCTATGAAATTTTCATGGTAACAATATACTAAGAGATCGTTTCTTAATATAGACATGACTTAGTACAGATATGCCTTCCCAAGAAGTCATAAGGTGACCCTGCCTTAAGAGATCACATAATAACCAAGACCTGAGAATATTAGATAGTAGCTGTGTCTCAAGAAGATCACATGTGACCCTATACTAAAGACCATATGGTGATTGTATCCTGAGAGATTATATAATGGACAAATTTTAGGAGACCATGTATTGATCATGTCTTAAAAGGTTATATGGTGACTGTCTTCTAAGATATCATATGGTGACTCTCTTCTAAGAGATCATATGGCAACCTGTCCTAAGAGATGGGACATGGTGACCTGTCCTAGATGATCTTATGATGACTTTCACAGGGTTCTTTCTAGGATGTACCCACATACAGCCTTAGAGAGAGAAGAAGGCATCTTATAAAAGGATGCTTCTATTGAGTCCTCCCAAGGATAAGATTACTGTCCCAAACACAGGGACATCACAAAGCAGAAAGGCAGGCAGGACAGGATTAACACCACATGGCAGCACTAGGGCAGGTAGGAGTAGACAGGAAGGGTGGCTGGATGAGGCTGGACCGGCTAAGCAGGATGTAGTAAGTGAAGAACTGGATCATTCAAGGCTTAGCTGGTGACCAGAGTTAGGCAGGACTGGGCAAGGTTGGTCAGAACACAGCATGGCTTTGCTGTGCTGAATAGGACTGGGCAAAAGTCATAGGAACTGGGCAGAGCCTGGCAATGCTGGGCAAGCCAGGGCAGAATTGGGCAGAGTTTATAGGACAGATTGAACTGAGAAGGCTGGACATAGCTGGACAGGTTTGGGCAGGGAACAGAGTATGGCAGGGCAGCAAGACAGGGCCTCAGTTTCTGTCTCCCTTCCTTCCTTCCTTCCTTCCTTCCTTCCTTCCTTCCTTCCTTCCTTCCTTCCT
>NW_021604762.1:2083368-2104212 GCF_004785775.1 Grammomys surdaster | reverse complement strand
CCTTCCTTCCTTCCTTCCTTCCTTCCTTCCTTCCTTCCTTCCTTCCTCCCTCCCTCCCTCCCTCCCTCCCTCCCTCCCTCCTGTTCTTCCTTTCTTTTATTGAAAATACTTTTTAGAATACAATGTATTCTGATTATGGTTTGCCCTGTTTCTCCTAGTTCCTCACTACCTCCCATTCCATCCAGAGTCACACTATTTCTGTGTCTTATTGGAAACCAAACCGGTACCTAGGGATTAGTGATAAAATAACATAAAATAAATCAAAGACAAATCAGAATATGACAAAAGACAACCAAACAAGAAAAAGAGCCAAAGAAAAAGCATAAGAAACACATATAGACTCAAAGACAGACATTTGCATACATGGGAACCCTGTAAAAGCCCCTAACCAGAAGCCATATTATGTACTCTAAGGACCTGTAAGGTTTTAAAAACAATGCCTTAATGTTAGGAGACCATGAACCTCCAAAAATGCTGTTGAGTTCTTTTTGTGTTTGCCATCTATTGCTGGGCATGGGGACCACCCTTAAGAATTATTTGTTTCCCCAGGAAGACTCCCTTGGAGAAAACTGAGATTTCATTTACAAGTGGCTATTAATTGAGACAGGTTCTGATTTGGGAATGCAAGTGTGTGTCTGTGTCTCCTTTCAACCCTAGGAACTCATCTGGTGCATAGCTGTGCAGACCCTGTGCATGCTGTCATGGCCTCTGTGAGTTCATATGTGTATAGAAAGATTTGATTTCTCGGTGCCCTCCATTCCTTCTTTCTATCTCTTAACACTGTGCTGCCTCCTCTTCCTCTGAGTTCCTTGAGCCTAGGGTCTTGGGGTTTCAAAGGAATTACTGAAGGAAAGAGAATATGCCTTGCTTCAAGCAGTTCTTAGAAACAGTCTCCTCTCTGGGTATCAGGAAGCTGTCTGCCTGGGTTCACTGTGGTTTGGGGACCCTGGCAAGGTTAGCTCACTTTCAGATCTCCCTTGAGGGTGCTGGAGAGGTAGCTAGATCTACTTGAATAATCATGGTTGGCAAAGGCCTTTCGTCTGGACTGTGTCCCATCTGACAATCTTTTTCCTCCTCATTCTTCAAGATTCAGCATAAATGGCACTTCCTCTATCCCATCTTGTCTCTGTTCTGTCCTGTGACTGACTAATTACCCACACTTACCTGGAATCATCAGTAATTGGCATTTGTGCCATGGCTAGCTTTGGTTGCTACTTCCTTCCCTCTTCCCTTATCATTATGAGTGAGGGATTTTACTTTAGAGGGTGTTACCTTTGGAACATCTAATATTAATAACAAACCATTTGCCACATGCCACATGATCAGCATGTTATGATACCTTCCAGGGAGTCACAACCTAATGACTGCTTTGATACAGGACCAGAAAGTAGTGAGTGTTGGGGGGCTTTGGGAAGACTTCAGGAAATGGAGCCCCCAAGAAGAGAACTGGTTACCCTGAGTCCATTCAGCAGTAGAGGGAGAATATAAGTAAAATTCTGACTTCTTCATTTGGTGTTGTCCCTTTTAAAAATCAGGTGACTTCAGATCTCACAGTTGTTGGCTCTGAAAGAGATTCTCTAAAGTGAGTCAGTAGCTCCTTGGAATTGGGGGACTTGCAGAGACTTTTCAGGACCGCCACTGCCTGATCCTAACAGACTACATTTTCCCATAATCCCATGGAACTCTCAGAGCTTTTCCTTTGTCTAAGAGTTTGACTTAGAAGAATCCAGAAATTGAGTGAGAATCACAAAACCTCAGGCCAGGCCGGTGGGAAGAATGCAGGCATCAACCCAGCAGGTCTGGGTTTGAATCTCAATTTGATAACTCTCTGCTCATTTATGATCTGAGTCTCAGTATCCTAAGCTGTAACTAGGAAGGAAAGTGCCATGGAGAGCGTGAGATAAGGAATCCGCAGCACAGAGCAGAGCTCATGCCTTTGACCTTCTTCCTTAAGAGGCTCTGCAGACTTCATTTAGCAAAACCTGTTTGTATCTGTCTAGGAGAATGGACTGTGAAGCCACACCTCAGACCTGCTTTGGCTTTGTCCTGCTTGCTGCCTGTGTTTTGGTGAGCACGTCTCCTTGCTGTCCATAAGTCACACAGCGCCTGGGAGGACTAAAGGAAATACATCTGCATGCAGACAGACCAGCAGCTCAGAGTCTAGTGCTAATCAGCACCAGCCCCACCAGAGCATTTTAGACATTTGACATGGAGAAACTTCCCTGAGCTGGGGCTCCTTACAGCTGCCTGGTGGCACTGCCTTTGGTAGAACTCTCAGGGAAGGCTTAAGACACCGTCTACAACTCCAGTTTCTTCTAGGACACAATATGAAAATGAAGGGGCCTCAAGGTACCAGTCTCTCTCACCCTGTGTGTCTGTGATCTCAGTCAGTTTGAGGGCTGTGAAGGGCTCAGCAGCATGTCTGAAGACCTGATGTATAACACAGTTAAACACTGCACAGGGTTCCCCTCCTTACACTTGCTCCAATTCAAGACTCCCCACTTTTAACTCTCAATCCCACCCTTTTCTTGCAATAGTTTAGGATCACAGAGTTGCCAGACTCCATTAACATTACAGATTTCTAAAACCAGGACTTGCTGAGTTCCTGTGTTTGATCTTTAACCTGATAAGCAGGTAGTGGATTGGAGGGAAGACAAAGGGCTCAGTCCTGAGGAGTGTCTGGAGGAAGAGGCTCATCCTGGGACCTGATAAGGAGAAGCAGGTGCAGCTTAGAGCTGTGTATTTCCTACCTGTCCATTAGGTAGACTTATGCGTAGTGACTGCTTAGCAGGCTCTAGGGCTGACTCGTTGAAGAGCAAATCTCACATAGCAGAGCTGTGGCCACAAGTTTTTCAGGCTGTTGATGGCCCCTTGCTGAGGCAGATCAAGGAAAAGAGCTGACCTGTAACTTCACTGGGGAACCTCTTGCAGTGCTGGGCTGACAGGCAGGCAGTTGTCCCTGGAGAGCAGCCCCCTTGGCAGATCCTCAGGATGAGGTCAGGGACCAGGTTCTGTGCCAGATGGTCCTGAGGCTCTGGCGTGACTCTGAAAGATGTCCCTAAGACAAGGCCTTTAAGGAGGGGAGTTCCAGGAAACAGTGGGATACAATGAAGTCTGTCAGCTTAGCAACCACCTTCATGTGTGTAGAAAATTCTATTGTACTGCCTATAAGCCTATGAATGGGCCCATTGTTACCTCCAGTGGTGACAGGATAGAGGCCAAGCAATATGAGTAAAATGTCTGGGGTGGCTTAGTGAGTCAGGCAGGGCTAAGAATGGACCCAGAATCTAGGACTCCAGAATGCAGTCAGGGTCTTCCAAAGGGACGTGTTCCTGAAGTAATATTCCTCAGAGGAGCCTCTGATACTAGGGAGGTCCTCGGAGATGCTTTACGGGGAAGCTATATGGCACAGAGAGATGTATCTAGATTTATACATGAAAGAAACCCTTGACTAGGGCGACATGCGAAAGATGTGCAGTAGACAAATGCCAGAGGAAGCGTTAATGTCTAAAAGAGTGACAACTCTTGTGACCCTGAGTCACTGAGCTTAACCTTCCCAGCTCACTTCTTCCTCAGAGCACCTCTTTCTCAATAGACTGCCTCTGTTCCCAGCACTAGCCAGTGCTTCTTCCAGGACAATACAAATCTAGAAGTGTTGGCTGGTGCCCTCTGGACCTTTGTCTACGCCTGTAACAAATGGCCCAGCCAAGGATTAGGAATAATGAGATCCCTGCAGGGCAGACTGCACAGGGGAACGGAAGGCTCTGGATTCCCCTTCTGGTCAGGCAACGGGAGTAGCCAAGCATTCCCACAGAGAATCTTTCCTCCTCAGAAAAAATGGATATAAAGAAGGCTGTTCCCTGTAGGTCCTGGGATTATTGTGAGCATAAAATGAACCGAGACAGGTGTGAAAGGGATGTGTACATAATAAACATACATAAAAGTACATGGTGTAATTAGCAGTCAAGCTGACAGGGACCAGGTAAGGAGAAAGGACAGCTTTAAGGGACTGGTTATTGTCGTTTTCCTCAGTGTCTTCTGTACATAGTCTTCCTCCAGTCCCCTTGCCTTCCCTGCCCCCACCCTCTGTCTCCCCCCTCCCCTCACCCCTGCATGAAATTGCTGTCTTCTCCCCGCCATTTTTAAATCTAGAAGACTCAAGACTAATTTTAAGATGCAAATGAGTTCATGAGCCAAACTCTCTCTCACAGGTTTTAAGCCTGTTACAATGTTGATATTTTTAATACCACTTTCTCTATCTCCAAGAATTCAAATTTGAATATTTCTCTGTTTGACATTGTGCATTAAGGTAACGCTCTAATGTAGTTTTCACACAGCTACTACCTAAAAGTCATGTCCTAAAAGCGTCTGGCTTACCTTGAGTATGTTTTAGTGGGGATAGATTACAAAGAAGATGTAATACAGGTATCATGTAGAAAGTTATAAAATGTTGAGACCTTAATCATTGCAAGTACAGGTTTAGATTTAACCAAAAGGGAAAGGTTATGAAGGAATGAGTAATTACTTTAAGCAGAGTTGTAATTGGGATTACATTTTGGATCACAGGTAATGTTGTTAGGCACAGCTTTATCTAGCATGGACGTTTTTATATGGGCCCCTTTGTGGTGGAGCATTATCGAGAGAAGGAGTATCTTTGCCATTGGTTACATGGGAGGACCTCAGGGAATGGGCCTACAACATCAAGAACTGAAGCCTGGAGGACCCACGAGACCCTCAAGGTCAGGTGGCGGGTGAAGTGCAAGACCGAATGGTGTCCACTCAGGCTCATGGCTTCAGAAGTTTTAATGCTTCTTTTTGGTGGGTTAGGAGTGTTGCCTGGTGTTAAAATCTCATAGTCTTCTTTTTAAACCTCATTTATAGATCCAGTTATATTTGTTTTTTTTCCCCTGCTACTAATTTTCAGGCTGTGTAGTAAAGAGTCTCAGGGTTCTGTGCTTTTGGTGCTATTGTATGGCCGTTGGGGGGATAGGTTAGGAGATTTAGACTCACCCCCATCTCCATATTTTGAATGGACCCTATTACTGTTTTTCATTCAGTCTTGAATTCAGAAGAAAACCAAACTTAAGGGGATTCCATCATCAAAAGGGTAACAAGAAAGCCATATCCAGAGGACACTGGTCCTCTTAGGTTGCCAGATTTAAGTTCTGTGGTTGTGGGTGAGTAGGGTGGGGTTGGAGACAGGGAAACTGGCGTTTCTAGTTGGAAGCCTGGAGGCCTTGGGCCAACCAAGAATGAGACCTCAGATGTTCTCTGTTCTTACCCCAAGTGTGGGTCTGGATGGGCGGGAAGCACCTGCATGCCCCAGCTGCTCCGGGAAGTTCTGCTTGGCTCAGAAGCTGGAAGCTGGAGTAGCAGCCAAAGGCTGGCTGGGAAATGAACAGGCTGCTTTCTGAAAACAGGACATTTGGTGTCTTGAAAGGCAGCATGTCCCCAGTTCCCCACATGCTACATCGACTGTTAAAGGGAGAAAGATTGCAAAGTTTCTCAGTGCTGAATGAAAGGCTCAGGGGCATGTGCCATAACACCAACCAAAGTCAATGCGGATGGACACAAATCCTTTCAGCTTAGGATCTCAAAGCACCTTTCCTGGCATTACAGGTGATTAAATCAGAAAGTCGAGACAGAAGAACAGAGCTTGCTGCATTGAGATAGTGAGGGGACTGTGAGTCAGACCAAGTTGAAGGTCATATGCTAAGCAAGAGGAAATGTTGGGAATTGAATCTAGTGAGTGTGATGGACTCCAATAGCCTTGCTCTTTCATATGGCCAGACCTGATCTGAAGCCAAGGGTCCATATTGTTAGCATTTTATACTTAAATGAGTAATAACTAAGATGTGTTAAGATAAGTAGTGAGAAACATGTGATTCTGATATGAAAGAAGCCATGAAGCATGTTGGGGAGAGACAGGCTTGAATGAATAGAAGGCATTGCTTATTCTCGGGTAGAATATTTCATTCTTGTCCGTATGTTGGATCTGCTTAAGTTTGTTTAGACATTGATTGTGTTCCCAGTGGAACCAATGCAATGCCTTTTGTTTTGGAGCGAGACAAAACAATACTGAATGTTCGTGTGGAAAATAACCACGAAACAGTAAAAAAGATAGCTGTATGTGGGGTAGGCATAGGGGATATTAAAACACACTAAAAATTCTTACACATGAAACTGTAGTACTCAGTCACACATAGATGAACTAATAAAATATAAGTTCAGAGACCAAACCCATATGTTTAGCACATGTCAAAGGTAGCATCTTAAACCATCAAAGAAAAGATGGATATTTGAATAATGTTAGAGCAATTGGTGGTTGTCAACTTGTGGGTTGACCCCCTTGGGAGTTGAATGACTGTTTCACAGAGGTCACCTAAACCATTGGAAAATACAGAGATTTATATTACAATTCATAACAGTAACAAAATTACAGTTATGAAGTAGCAGCAAGATGATTTTATGGTTGGGGTCACCACAACATGAGGTGTTGTACTGAAGGGTCTTGGCATTAAGAAGGCTGAGACCTACTTATCTGTATGATCTGGAGAGTAAACCTCAGGTGTATCAAAGAAGGTCACATGTTTTAAGAGGTTAGTGCTTCCTCCTCTCCCAGTGTAAGTTTTAGACACAGAACAATCCTTTCAGGGATCTGGAGATCAACCAGAAGCTGATGAAAAGGCAAGTCCTGAGACATAAGGTTGGGCAGGCTCTGAATGGTTCCACACAGTCAAGTTAGGAGAGAGGAGGATGGAGCCAGATCATACGGTGTTGGAAAATGCGCTCAGCACAGGTCATTGTTTGACTTCGGACTCATATAATTCCTAGAAAGCCAGATATTTCTTTAAAGTGCAGGTGAGATGCGAACAACCAAGCAGAGAAATAAGTAGCTAGAAACCTTTGGTTGGAGGCAGGAGAGTGGTATGTGCAGTTTAAGGCAGGTCACCTTGCTCTTTGTCACTCCTGGAAAATGAGGAGGGGTGGGGATCAGAATCCATTGTATAACGTATTACCTGTAGTGGCAAATTTCTAACCAAAAGCACAAGGCCTGGAAGAAAAGCAGAGCAATGACCAAGACTGGGCATCCGGCCCCAGTGTGGCGTTTAGTAAAGATATCAAATGGCTACAAAGTTCAGATGTGCTCCAAGATGTAAAAAAATGATGTCTGGTATTTAAAAGACAACACAGCAGATGACTGGGAACTCGCCATGAGACAAAGGGAAACAGTGAATGAATGAACTAAGTTTTTAGTATTGAAAAAGACAATCATCTCAAATGATTACTAATTGGGTCAATAGATTCCAGACAGCAAAAAGAATCGACAGAATCAGAGAGTTCCACAGCTGTATAGAAAACCTGTACTCTGCAATGTTGCCATAAGGAAACAGCAAACAAACCCAACAAATTGAAAGTCTGTTACAACAAAAGACAAAAAAACAAAAACAAAAACAAAAAAATCCCACCATTTCAATAAAAATCCTGTGAGACAAATGCCTTGTATTCTTCAAAAAGATCAACTTCTTGAATGACAAAGACTGAAAACTGCTTTCAATTAAACAAGACCAAAACAAAAATAATTCAACATTATGTCTCAGACTGGATGGATCTTTTTTATTTTTTTAAGAATAATCCTATAAAAGACATTGGGACTGGGAGATAATCTACAGTTAAGATAAAAATATATCATTGCTGAATTTGTTGAATTTGAATTCTACTAGCTTCTTATAAAAGGTTATCTCTATTTTAAGAAAGGATGTGTTGACAGATTACAGGTTAAAGGACATAGGGTAGAGTGTGTGTGTGTGTGTGTGTGTGTGTGTGTGTGTGTGTGTGTGAGAGAGAGAGAGAGAGAGAGTCTGTGAGTGTGTGTCCGTATATCTGAGGGTACACATGTGCGTGCATGTGTGTATGCCTGTATGTGTGTATAAATCAATGATCTCGGGCAGGAAAGTTAGCTCAGTGGTTAAGAACAGTAGTTGCTGTTTCAAAAGACTCTTAGCACCCACAAGGCAGCTCATAGCTGTCCATTATTGGAGGAACTGGACTCTTATTATACACAATCATGCACAGACACATAAATAAAAAGTGCTGTTAAGGCCTGGGCTGTATCATCTATGCACTAGATTGTTCTTTAGTAAGCAATAAGACATGTACTGCACGTTCATAGATCATATATTTTAAGATTTTAAAAGAATATTTTAGGAATAATATTTTAACTTAATATAATATATATAAAAACATCACACACACACCCACACACACACACGCACACACACGCACACACACTGTTTATAATGGACTCACCTCCTTCCTATTCCCTCCCCTTCCCACCCTCACCTGAGCCCTGCTCCCCAGAAGCAACTGCTTGAGCCGTTTTGCGCCCTTAGCCGGCTGCCAAGCACGTGTTAGTGATGCCCATCACCATTCTAGCCAGGACAGCATCATCTGACTTCCTCTGATCACAGCTCCCTTTCTGTCCCCTTCTTTTCTTTCTTCTAAAGAATGACATCAGCACTTCCGAGTTCCTGTCGCTTTGATGTTTTTATTTAGCACTTTGTATCTCAGGATAGCATTAAACTCCACTCAAACCTCTGTCCTATAACTGTAAAGACAAACCTCTTGACTGTGAGAAATGAGGGCATTGAACCCAACTTTTTGTATTGCTGGGGCTGGGAACGAAAATTAAGCTTGCTTTTTTTTTTCTTTTTTTGACTCCAAGTTGTTCTAAATGTAGAACTGACATGAAGATTTTGTGTTATTGAGAGGAGGGGCTGTTTTTTGTAGTCAATTAATGATGCTCCAATTATATTTTCCCCCTATGATTGCAATGTTTTATTTTCCTGCAGCTCAAAAGAAAATATTCAGGCTGGAGCCGTATCTCCAGGATAAGAGTGCTTACTGTGTGATCGTGAGGACCTGAGTTCAGATCCCAAGAGAATCACTTGTGAGGGCCTCTACCCCAGTGCTATTGTGGAAGGAGACTGGATGATCCCTGGGCCTGGTTAGCTATCAGTCTAGTTCCAGCTTAAGTGAAAGGCCATGTCTCAAGAGACTAGGGCAGAGCGACGGGACAGATAACCTGATGTCCTTCCATTTCTGCTTGTGTGCATAGGTGAACACACCTGCACACACATGTGCACACATGCCAGACACACATAGACTATGCACACACGTGCACATAGACATATTAATACACAAAGAAAAATCATTAGATTATTTTTTGTAAATTCCACTGAATGTTCAGAAATGTCATTTCTTTTACAAATCTCGATTTTTGAGTCACCTTTCTTGCACCTGTCCTTTCCCCAGCACTGCTCACTGTTTGTTGATGAATAGCTCTACACTTTTCATATTAAGTGAGGAAACTGTTATCTTTCCACTTCATCCCTTTACCACTCACTTTATTGTTCAGAATCCACTTCATTTCTTCCTCAAGGACAACAATCGTCTGTTCTTTGCTGAACCATATGCTTCAGATCTGTGAGCTCTTCTTTCTTCCTTGGGGTGTCTGAGTGCCTCCTTTATTCACCCCCAGACTCACCATGCTTTTAACGTTCTTAAAGTGTTCTCAGGCCCTGAACCTCATCCTGCCCCTTCTTCAGTCCTTCCTCCCACTCCTTGGCTTCTCTTAGAGTCTTCTGACCCACTCTCCCATCCTTTGTGGGGTCTGCTTCACAGCTGGCACCCCAGGACTGTCTGACACCATTTCCTACACCTCGTAGCTCCCTCTGTTCCCAGCTCTCATTTTGTTGAAGTATATCCTAAAATAAGTTTCAAAGGCAGATACATGACGCCCAGATGGATTTATCGGTATGAGAATTTTCTCATTCTTCCTCATTTGGTTAATCAGTGGCTTGGTTCTAGTTGCTAACAGGCTTTTCTCAGCCTTTGAGATATCCTTTGATCATATTCTAGCCTACAGTCATGGTGATGAGACACGATACTGTCAATGTAAATTATTTCTCTCGTGTAGATGATTCACACATACACACCTGCCCAGTAATTTTGTTAGTTTCTATCTAGGTTTTCTGACTCTGGATATGAGACTGTTTCTCTGTGGTTTTTAACACTATGTTTCTCTCATAGGGCCTCTTCCTTTGGATGTAGACTCTTCAGCACCAGACATGAAATCAGGACCTTTGGAGATGTATCCTCAGCTTGAATCTAGACTTTCTAAATTGCTTACTATGTGTCTTTTGCTCATAGTATGTATCTTCTTTCTTCTGATTCTCAAAGCAGCCCTTGCATTATTTTCTAGTATTTTATATTTATTAATTTTTATTTTAGGGAAATTACATTTTGGATTTCGAGAGATCTGTCTTGTTCTCTGATATTTAGAAAGGGACAACCTGAGCCAGATGTAATGATGCTTGCAATCTCAGCACTGAGGAGACTGAGACTGGGGCATGAGGGTTATGAATTAGAATCTGGTGTGAGCTATATACTGGAAACCCTGCATCAAAAACCAAGCCAACCTCACATATACCAAATAAAACAAAATGGCAGCTGATGTTTAACTGTGCTTTTTTTTTTTTTTTGTAATTCTGCCAGAAACATATTTGCTTTGCCTTTTAATCCCCATGTTTTTGTTTAGTGCTGTACTTTGCTTGTTCTTTTTGTTTGTGTGTTTGATTTGCTGGTTTTTTTTTGGTTGAGACTGGGGAAAGTTTCTTGACTAACAGCTTTTCTTCAGACACAGAGATCAGGAATCCTTGCCCTGAAGACTCCCCAACATATATAGAAGGTGGTTTTATTTGGGGAAACAAATCATAACAATAATGTCTCACATTGCTCCTAGATGTTTATTTATGTACATGTGTGTATATGTGTGTGAATGTGCATGTGTGCAGGTACACATGTATGTGCAGGTTCATATGAACATGTGTATGTGTGTGCGTATACATGTGTGCATGCACACGTGTGTGCGTGTGCGTGTGCGTGTGCGTGTGCGTGTGCGTGTGCGTGTGCGTGTGCGTGTGCGTGTGCGTGTGCGTGTGTGTGTGTGTGTGCTCTAACTTGACAGCTCTAGGACTACATGCACACATCACCATACTTGACACTTTCCATGCCAGTTCGGAGGATCAGTCTCTGTTTCTCCTGCTTGCAAAGCAAGCAGGGCACTGCTAAGCCCTCTCCCCAACCTGGCAGTTTGTTTGAACTCATCAGAAAAAAAGCTCTCTATTTCCTCTGCACGGGCCGATG
The DNA here is from genome assembly GCF_004785775.1 of Grammomys surdaster. Lineage (NCBI taxonomy): Eukaryota > Metazoa > Chordata > Mammalia > Rodentia > Muridae > Grammomys > Grammomys surdaster. The sequence continues at coordinate 2,093,004 of NW_021604762.1, read as the reverse complement.
GCTCGGAACTAGCTATGTCCGTACATATGAAGGTGGAGGAGTCGCATACACAGCTCTCATTTTTGTTCCGTTTGACTCCAGCTTCCAGTGTCCCCGCCCCACTCCCCAGCTCTGCCTGAGGTTACGACTCTCTGTGCCAAAGTTACCTGCACCCCAGCTGCAGTTTCACCTGTTGTCTCTCAGTACTTCCCAAACAATTTCCTTTGTTGAACTCTCAGCTCTGCTAATGGCTGCCTCCAATTCTGTTTGATGTTTAATGAGGCCTTTTGAGGAATAAGATGTGCCTGTCCACACTGTCTTTGGGAGCTAATTGCAACAGTCTTGTTAACAGGTGTGCACGGTCACGCTCTCTGCCTCCAGGCCTTGCTACCCTGTGCTGTCCTGGAGAGGTAACACTCATTCTTGTATAACGTGTAGAGGTGGCAGTTCTGCAAATATCTTTCAGCGACCCATTGATATATTCCGGTTTTCAGCTTCCAAAGGAATAAATATACTTGTTCCTGAATGGTGACTCTTCTTTCACTAAAGCCAATACTTGTCATTTGATAGTCTAGACTTTCTCGAATTTTCTGAACCCTGCCAAACCAAGATTCCATCGTGGAAGGCAGTGCTTCTCAACCTGTGAGTCAAAACCCTCTGGCAAACCTCCTCCATCTCCAAAAATATCTACATTATGATTCATAACAATAGCAAAATTACAGCTATGAAGTAGCAACAAAAATAATGTTGTGGTTGGGGGTCACCACAACATGAGGAACTGTATTAAAGGGCCACAACATCATGAAAGTTGAGAACCACTGAGGTAGAGGAATTATTTTGTTCTGAACATTGTTATTACCAAGACTTTGTCCTTCCTGGTTTTCTTCTCCCCTCATTGGAATGCTTTCCTCTTTCTCCCTCTCCCCCACTCCCATGAGAACCAACCAAAGCTCTAAGGCCACACTGGGACAGGTCCTCAAAGAGCATATCCTGTCAGTATCCTCCTTCTACAAGAGCATCTCCTCAGAGTCTTGCTGAGGGAGGGGTCCTTGGAAGTCTGTAAACATACCATATTGTACCTTATGACTCGGTCCCCTTTCCCACCATATTTAACTTCATAAGGCTTGTCCACAAGCCAAGGAAAGCCAATTTATAGACATGACAGCATCCTGCATGCATCCTGGGCCTTGTTTTACCTATTCATTGGATCTGGTCCTTTTGATTGGGTAATGATCTGATACCTGAGAGGATGGCAAATAGGGAATTCAAAGAGAAGAGTAGACACAGAGCCAAGCTGCATCACATCCTTGGAAGTAATGTGGGTAGATTTTACACTCAGGCTGGTGTAATCCTCTTCAAAGCTCAAGTACTCTGTGAAGCTGCTGCGGCAAGCCCAGGGCTTTCTCACCCCTTCAAACCCATAGAGCACTTTGAACACTCCAGACAGTCCTTACAGTATGCAGCTCTTACTGCCTTCAGTCCTATTCCAGTATTCTATGGAACTAGAGGGTGATGGAGACCTTCTATGCCTCCTGTCCCCCACAGTGCCTGGGGTAGGATGACACTTATGAATTGTGAATTCAACCAACATTTGCTGCATTGGTGAGTGAAAAGGGCAGAAAGCCAGTGGAGAAAAAGATAAATTAATTAAATGCAAGTGGGATTTCTGGGCTCTATGAAGCATACAGATTTGTGAGTCCATTTAACAGGTGCATTCCTGTGCATTGAGTCTTAGACGTACAAAGGCAGATGAGGAAGGCACCATCTGTCCTCCTAGGAGATTCTAAGTCAAACAGACAAGAAGGGGTTATGCTCGATAGTTCATTGCAAGCAAGAGGAGCTGAGGTATAAGAAGACCATCTCTGCTGAGGGTGAGAATGGCTGCAGTCCTGATCCAGGCTGGGATCTGCACATGTGATCTGGGCTGACTCTTGAAGAGGGGCTTTTGTGGTCTCTGTAGGGCATCTTTGGCCTACTCTATATATGAGGAAACAGGAATTTTTTTAAGGTAAGATTTTACCTTAGGCCACAGGGTTAGCAATGGTAGCCATAGTATTCCTTTCAGATCCTAAGTCTTTAAATCTCCCCAGTGTTGGGAACCTGACCAAGGTAACTGTCTTCCAGAATCGTACCCTGCTCAGACACAAGACTAGAAAGGAGGAAACACAAGGGTTGGTTTAAGAAGATTGTCCTGACTGTGATCAGCACTCCTATGGTCTTTAAGGAAAAAACCATGCTGCTTAATGACTACAGGACTTAGCTCCAGCATCTGGCTTCCATGCCAAACTGGGTTTCCCATCTTGTATCTGGGCTTCAGACTGACTCCTCTGGGCCCCAGGTATTGGGCCCAAAGGGAAGTGCAGACACAGCTCCAGACTTGCAGCTTCCCTGCCATGTGTTGAACCCAGGCTTTGGAAAAGTCAGTCTGAGAACCAGTAGGACAAAAATACAGGTGGAGATTCAGCGTCCAGGCTTGTGAGCCAGGACTGGCGCCTCCTCCCCTGTTATTTCTGGTTCATGGAATTGGATCAGGAACTCAGCTTCTCTCAGCATCTACGTTCCGCACAGTGGAGCTCTGCTACTTACATGGGGTCTTGTGAATACTGGGATCACTTCCACGTCACAAGACACTGACGGAGCCCCCTGCATGGTTGCTGCTATGTTGAGTAAAGGACTCCGGCTTTACCTCATAAGTAGGTTCATGAAATTTCTCCATCTTCAGTGGGGTGTAGACTTCTTTCCCTGCCTTAGTTTAAATGGGTCTTACTGATCCTAAAATACTCAGCTCAAATATTTTTCCTTCTGGAACATTCCCTGACCTATGTTGAACCAGTGCCCTAGTCCCAGGCTTCACAGTGTGCTTTTGGTTCCACATTATTTTTCCAATGATTTGTGAATGCATTTGTCTTTCTACAAGGTCATAAACTCCAAGAAGGGCAGAGCTGTATATTTTCTTTGTGTTCCAGCATCAATCATATTGTGCCACATAAAAGGGCCCAGTATACAGAGAAGTGAATTCAGGGTCCCAGCTTGTTTCTTTCTACAAGTTAGGGCAAGTGCCTGTGGAAGGGGGCAGGGACGATGGCATCAACTGTACCTTCAACATAGCAGGATTCCAAAGGAGAGCAAGCCATTCCTGAGTGGCAAGCCTGAGCTGGCAAGATCTGTGAGGTTTTTGTAGAGTTAAGCTATTTAAGGCAAGAGAGCAAAGGAGTAAAACCAATACCAGGATCGCAATGGATCCATTATCAGTCTTTGCTGCTGGTTTGGTTGATCGTGAGAGCACAAGTGTATTTGTTAGAGGACAGCCACCTCCATGAAAGAATGGACTGTGTGCGATGCTGTAGACCAGTTAAATGGAGCTTCCATTCGTGGGAGCAGGAGGGGTGCCGGGTAAAAGATTCAAGTTTTGATATGTGATCCCAGGTCTACTAAATGGCCACTCAGGTGGCTCTGAAAAACCCCAGTTCCCAGTTTGTTCAATGGAAATAGTTAATGGTATCAATTGTGTTGCAGTTGTAAGAGTTAAATTCAGGATTCGTCTAGAAGCAGTTCTCATAGTGCTTGGAACGTACTAAAGTGTTCAATAAATTATAGTAAGTACATACACTCTACTGGTTATTTTTCTCATCGCTTGTAACAAATTACACGATAAAAGCAACTTAAGGAAAGAAGAATGTAACTTTAATTTTTTCAAACTTTATTTTTAATGATGGTTCTTAAACACTTTAACCTCCCTTGTAGCCCACCACCCACCAGAGGTAATGGGAAAGAATGAATAAGGGGGAAGTGGACATGTTTAGAAAAGTTCTTTGGAGCAACTCTCATCTGTTTTATCTGGAAATTGGCAGTTCATTCCACAGGTCAGCAGTGGCAGCTTGATCCAGTCACAAACACTTCGTGGATACACCAGCAGTCCAGTTTGGTAGAGTCAGGTTAGCAATAGCAGTGACATAACCCAGCAGAGATAGCCAGGCCTCTCAGCCTCAGTATGAGTCAGGAGGAGGGGCTAGGGCCAACAGGAATACCAGAAGTTCTCAGCTGTGCCTCTCTCAGGGTAGCAAAGATCATTGAAGATGTAAGACCCACAAGCGTTGCAGAGCTAGCTCTATAAGCAAGCCTAGCCCAGCCTCCATCACTGTCCATCGTCCTATTTATACCCTCCAAACATCACATGTCTTCCATGGGTCTTGCCTCGGCACGTGTGTCTGCCTCAGCTGACATCACTCTGCTAATCAGCCTGGGTCCACTGAAGTGGCAAGAAACTGCACCAGAAGTTTTGTGGTACACTTCTCTCTATGGAGTTCTGAAAAATGCAGCCCAACTACACTTTGTTAGCAAAGAATAATTCATCACGTGTCTTTCCACGTGCTTGCTTTAGCAGCACATCCTCTCTCCTGTGTCTGCTTCAGTGAAACATTCCTTCAGGAGTTGGCCTTAGCCTTTCACACCTGTGTCCACTTGAGCAAAACGCCCCACTTGTTTGTCCCAGCAAAACACCATCCAAATGACTTTCCAAAGAACCCTTAAGTTTCTACTTCAGAAGAATTTTGGGGCTCCCAGTTTCAGAGGGATTTCAGTCCATCCTAATGGGAACAATATTTCAGAAGCCATGGCAGAGGGGACCTGTGGCCAAGGCTTTTCATGTGGTAGTGGTACAGGAAGCAGAGCGCAGTCAGGAACCAGAAGTATGAATAACCTTCCAAAGCCCACTTCCTAGTGACCTGCATCGTCAAGCCAGGCCCCGCCTCCTAAAGGCTCTACAGACTTAAAATAGCAGTACTTGTAGGAAACATTTGTGTTTAAAACATAGTATACATGTTAGCCCTTTTTTCCTGAACATCCAAGTTCTGACTCTGGAATCTCAGAGAATGGAGAAGGGAGGCTAGAGGAAGGGAATTCCTGAAATGCAGAATGGCCATGGGCAAGCAAAGATCCACTTGCTCACCTTACGATTTAAAGCACTAGATGCTTGTCTTTTGTAGCCCTAAAGGAGTTAGTCATATGGAAAGAAAACAGTAAGATCCTGGAGTCAGGACTCCTGAGTTCTGATTTAAACCCCACTAGTCCTCGGTTTTTTGACCTTAGGCAAGTTCTGTAAGCGCTCTGGGACTGTGCCCACTCATCTGTCAAATAAAGGAATTGCTCTGCAGCTCCTTTTTAGCTACAACAATCATTGATTCTAATACCAGCCAAATTGAGTTGAAACTCTTTTCCTTCTCGTCTGCATTTCCTTGCTACCCTGCCCAGCTGGCTGGGGGCTATACATTGATTAATAGGCCAGGCAAACCTCACTAGATAGGCTTTTCATAAAGAGAACCAATGGCTGAGTAAGTACAAGCTACGGGAAAGTTTAAATTGTCAAGTTTAAGAACCCAGAGATTTCTATAGTGAGGACATAGTTGAGGGTGGCCATAAGAAATCTCTGACTGCCCCAGGAGGCAGATCATCACTGAGCCTGTGTGGCTGCAATCCTCTTCTGAACGTAAATAGAGACTGAGAAAGGAAGGGGTCTCCATCTTGACCGATAGAGAGCCCCAAGTGAATCACTATGCTTGGTTACACAAGCCCAGAAGCTGTCTGTTGGAGGAGGGTGGGGAGCTGTCTACTGTAAGAAGGTAGGAAGCTGTCTGCAGCAGGAGGGTGGGAAGTTGTCTGTTAGAGGAGGGAGGGGAGATGCTGGAAGAGGGTGGGGAGCTCTCCTCTGGAGGATGTTGTAGCTTTGTATGGCATTCAAGGAGAATTGAACCACCAGGATAGATTTCAGATTCCGGCGTTTGTAGTAGAGGTTTGCCACTGTCCTGTGAAGGAGAGGAAGGAGATATTCTCTATTTTGCTGGCCATCTAGTCTTGTAAGTGATCTCTGCCATTGCAGCATGAAAGCATCCATGGCAGTCTTGTTATTAGCGTAACCATGCATAGTAAGACATTTCCAAAAGTATGTGGTGGGTGAGTGGGTGGCCATTCGTAGACAGCCACAGAATAGGAACTCCATAGGTGAAAGTGCATCTTCCCATCATCACCATCACAGGAAAGGCAGTGTCTGAACAGAGGATCAAAATCTGTCTGTGTATCTGTGTGTCTGTGTGTCTGTGTGTGTGTCTGTCTGTCTGTCTCTCTGACTCCCCCTCCCCACCCCACACACACTTAGGGAATAGAGGCAGGGAAATTTCTGAGTTCCAGGCCAGCCTAAGTCTACAGAATGAGACTCAAGACAGCCAAGGCTACTAGAGAAAGCCTGTTTTGAAAAACCAAAACCAAACCAAACTAAAACAAAACAAAAATCTCATTCAATTACTATATTGGATGTATAGCTATGTAGTATAACATGTTCAACCCACCAGGGACCACACCTCTGGTAAAACTAATTCCCCCTTTCCCAAAAGCTGTTAATAAGCTTCTTAGAGGAGAGATTTCTTTAAATGGTGCGATATCCAGTATCTCTACGCTGAGTAGGACATGTATTAGCTGGCCAGGTGAGGCTTTAAGTAATGGACATCTTTTAATACTACTAGACAGTGACTCTCGGTTGAGGCTGTGGGGGTCCCTATGTGTCCGCAGAGAGCAGAAGTCCTCAGGACGAGGAACTGGAGCTCATAGACCTTCTCAGTTAGCTTGGGTCTGCTTCCAGCCTCCTCTAACTAACCTTTCTATGTTGACATTTCTTTCTGGAAGGGACATCATTTCAAAGAATTTTCCGTTCTTATAATTTGGAAGATTTGAAAGGGATCTCGTGGAGATAATCAGTTTATCAGTGGATGGGTAGGGTGAAGATTTTTTTCTTCTTCTTCTTTTCAATGCCTTGGTTCCTTCTTAACCCTATTTGTCCAACATGTGTGTATGTGCAGGCACACACACAAATACACACACACACACGCACACACAAACAGAGAGAGAGAGAGAGAGAGAGAGGGAGAGAGAGAGAGAGATGCATATATGTATGCCCACACAAACTGTACACCATTCACTAGCCGAGCTTACTTTCTCTAGTGTATTAGTTGAGTACTGACCAGACATCCAATAATCCAAAAGTACCACTCTGTAGAATAAAATGTCATCTGTTTGTCAGTCTGTCTGTCCCTCTTTCCTTCACTCTCTCCTCCCTGTCTTCCCTCCCAGAAGGGAACTGTTCCTCTTCATGGTTTGGTTCTCCAGAATGCCATAGATTTTTATTTGGTTTCTCCTATTAATCTATTTTGGTCTTTCTTTAAAAACACAGCAAGACCTGGGAACAGGAGGAGAGTGCTGGGGTGGCTGGAGGGGATGTCAAGCATGCGTACAACCAAGCTGCTTTCATGTAACCCCAGGTTCCAGGCACTGCTGCCTCCGGAATGTTAAGACACTGAGTTTCTCCTGAGCCTGCTGCCATCTCACTTCAGATCCTGCTGTGGACCACTGATAACGTTCTCATACCGCCAAGTTCAGGAGGACCCAGGCAAGATTCTGGCTCCTTATCTGATCAGCCGTTCTCTATGATCAGAAGCCCAGGAAGGCATCCCAGCAGACACGGGCTGATTATCTTTCAGTGTGTGTTATAGCTGACTGTAGGTTTCTGGGACCTGGCCTGAGGGGCATTAATATTTCTGCTATATTAGCTTCTGCTACATTTCAGAGTAGAAATATGAGGAGAATAAGAGTCAGAACATTTGTGTTCGAGTCCTGGCCCTGACACTTAGTAAGCGTGGTGCCTTGGGTAAGCATCAGTCTTAGGAGAAACAGGCTCCCCTGTTTGTGAAATGTACATTTTGAAATAAAATGATGTTTCAAGTACAGGTAGTTCTCATTCCTCATGGAAGCCATGTTGTGTACAGTCAGGAGAGTAATGTTTGTAAATAGTGAAACTTTGCTCCCCAGAGGAACCCAGGGTTAGGTTCCTACAAGCCTTAGGCCACAACAGTTTCTCCTTTCTAGTCGTACATGTTTTGTTTGTGTTTTGGTTTAGACCTGGTATTTATGAAGTGTTGATTCATTAACATCAAAGTCACAGCAAACAGCTCTGTGGCTCATGTTTCGTGGCACCTCTCCGACAGACACACATTTCCTCTGTAAGGCACACCACGCCTTCCTGACTCGGGGCTCTTCAACACTGTGTAGGAGCTATTTTGAACAGTGGACTCACCAACAAAGGCACAGAAATTCGAGGAACATGGTACTAAACAGACTGCCAAAGGCACTGGCATGGGAGCCAAACCACGGAGGTGGAATACACCCAAACGTGCACAAACCCCGACCTCACTGTGTCTGTGAAGGGCACAGCGAGTTTGGATCTGGGGCAAAATTTTCAGTAAATAGGAGAATATGCAAATACTGAATCTGTGAATGACAGGACAGGCTGCACTTGAGAGACCTCTTGAGAATCAACTGCAAACAAGCTCCAATTCCTCCAGCTTTTATGCATCTCTAAACCCGTCCTTAGCTGGAGGCAATGGTACAGGCCTATAATTGCTGCTACTTGGGAGACCTAGGCAAAAACCTCATGGCCTGTTTGGTAAAAATAAACTCAAGTCTGGGCAACTTAGCGAGACCCTGTCTCAAAATAAAAGGTGGAAGAAGTGCTGGGTCTATAACTTAGTGTCAGGTCACTTGCCTCTCCAGAGACGGACATCCAGTCTTGAACGCGGATGGTATGTGTGTGTCGGTGCCTACTTCCCACCCTTTCTTGCTACAGCTCTGGACACATGCCCATTCCCTAGCTGATTCTGTTGTCTTTAAACACTGAGTAGGGCTCTTGCCTCTGTTCAATGCAGATGCTGAATCTGCTGCTGAACTGTCCTTGTTGCCATAACAGAGGCAACTTGTCGGGCTTTTTTTTGTTTTTGTTTTTTTTGTTTTGTTTTGTTTTGTTTTGTCAAGGGAGGCCAAGGAGCAGGTGTTACAGTCCATGCATGCAGGACACCAGAGACTGGGTGGCCTCCCAGCAGCAGCTTTCGATGTTGAGGCGTCTGAAACCGTCGCTGGTAATTTGGCACTGACTGTACCACAGTCAGCCAGCTTTGTACTGTAATCTCACCTGGGGAAGGGGTAAAGGAGCCCTGTGAGGCTGCTGTGGTACAGATGCTAATCCACTAGCTGGGGGTCTACATCCCTGTTCGGTCACCCTCCCAGAGGGTCCCTACCCAATACAATATCTTAGGGACCAGGATTTTAATCTATAAATCTAGTGGAGTACAGAGATCGGCCTCTGTGAAGAAACCTTTCTGACTCTCTATGTCTTTGTCTCCGAAGGAGAGGATTAACTTTGAAAAGTTTATTTACAAATGCTTTTTGTGTGTTTATGTACATGAGCCTGTGGGTAGATGAACATATGTCATGTGGGTGTGGAAGCCAGAGGCTAATGTCAGTAGTCCTCTCTTCCTTCCACCTGGCCTGCTGTGCTGTGCTGCTGCTGCTGCTGCTGCTGCTGCTGCTGTTGTTGTTGTTGCCATTTTGTCTAGGCTCCCACAGTTACCTGGCAACATCCAGGTGTTCCTGAATCACTATAAAAGGGGCCACTTGCCCCCTCCTCTCTCTCTCTCTTGCTCTTGTTCTCTTCTTTTCTTGCTCCTTCTCTCCCACACCCTCCATGTACTCATGGCCAGCCTCTATACCTTCTCTCTCTCTCTCTCTCTCTCTCCCTCCCTCTCTCTCTCTCTCTCTCTCTCTGTTTCTCTCTCTCTC
>NW_021604762.1:2081956-2082968 GCF_004785775.1 Grammomys surdaster | reverse complement strand
TCTCTCTCTCTCTCTCTCTCTCTCTCTCTCTCTCTCTTTCTCCTTTCTCTGTCTCTACTCCCTTCAACTCCCTTCCTCATGCCCTAAATAAACTCTATTCTATATTATATTTTCATGTGACTGGTCCCTCAGGGGGAAGGGATGCCTCAGCATGGGCCCACAGAGGTGCCCTCTTCCCCCACACCATACCGTGCCTCCTACAAACAGATCCCTGGCTTCTCTCCTTCTTTTTATAAAACACAACAATTATTATTATTATTTAGAGATGGAGTTCACTCCTTGGCTAGATGAGTTGGCTAGTGAGTTTTAGGAATCCATCTGTTTTCCTTCCCCATTACAGAGAGGTTTTATGTGGGTACTGGAGATGCAAACCCAGATCTTCATGCTTTTATAGTAAATATTTTCCTACTGTAACATCTCCTGGGCACTAAGAATACTTTTTAAAAGTGTACCTTAGTCATGGAACAAACAGAAGAAATGTTGTTTTGTTTTCTTGTTTTTTTTGTTTTTTGTTTTTTGTTTTTTTGTTGCTGTTGTTTCTATTTAAGACTTGTTTCTTTTGTTTTTCTTAATGGTTACCAGTCTCTGGTGAATCTTGTCAGTTATCAGAGTTTGAGAGAAATTTTATGGTTATTTTTCCAGTTTTTTTTTAAAAATTAAACACATTGGGAATATTCATCCCTAGGGTATAGTTTCCAATTTGGACTTATCATTTTATTAAACTAAACACTTCAGAATGCTCAGGATAGACTGTTCAAAATAATATTTGAAATCTGAACCAACCCCATCATGTTTGAAATGTAGATCCAGCTTTTAGCCCTGTTCACTTCAGGTCCAGGCTGGACTTCCTGTACATGGAGGAACCAGTAAGTCCCATGAGTTTGTCTTCCGAGTGATTGGCAGGCTATTTAGATGTCCCTGTGGGTGTCAGTTCCCTTCTTGGTCATGCTTGCCCCGTCCCCCTTTGCCCAATGTTATGCTATCTTCTCTGTGGTGCTGCGGCTCCTCTCCA
>NW_021604762.1:2047080-2081946 GCF_004785775.1 Grammomys surdaster | reverse complement strand
CTTCTTCTTCTTCTTCTTCTTCTTCTTCTTCTTCTTCTTCTTCTTCTCTACAGGAAATGCCTGTCCTGCATCTCCAGCTGTCTCTGACAGTGCCATCTAACTCCAGAAGAAAGTAAAGGAAAGAGTGTGGTGCTGAGAGCCCTACAGATGAGGGCTTCTATCCTTGCTACTCAATATCTCACAGGCTCTGTTTTCCTGTGCCTGATACCCCAGTCTTCAAGATGAAAGCACTCCCTAGATTGCTCCAGGCTTTCCCAGAACTCTATGGTGCTATGAGTCTTTGGAAGAAAGTGAGAAGATACACCTGATTTATCTGCCAATAGATAAACTGCCTCTGCCAGGCTCTAGGCCCACTGAAAATATGCTCTATACCTGCTCTGTTGAGAAAAGTTTAAGATGCGCATATGCCAAGGCTTGTTGGGGAAACTCCCAGATGAATGCTGTTGACAAAAAGAAAGGCCAAAGCAAGGACAGCATGCAAGAGATGAGAAACCCTTAAAAGTAATATCAGATTCATTCATTATCACCTTCTGTAAAAAAATTTCCCAGGGTATCAGGAAAAGCCTCCCTCCATTGTTTTTAATGTTGAATGTTGGTTCGAACACTCAAAGAGGAAACATAAGCAGCCAAATGCCTATGAACCAGGGAGGAGAATGTTCCTTGATGTGGGAGCATGTATAATTTGAAATGAACTGGGAACTGCAGATATGGTTCAGTAGTTAAGAGTGCTTGTTGCTCTTCCAAAGGACCAGAGTTCAGTTCCCAACACCCTTGTCAGGTGACTCAGAACTGCCTGTGTCATAACCCTAACCCCAAGGGATCTGATGCCTTGCTCTGGCCTCTGTCACATTCACATGCATTTACAAAGACACGTATACATGTAACATAAAATAAACGAGCCATGTTTGGTGAGAGTCTAATGGTGCTGATGAAAATGGCTGTGGGAGAGGTGGGAACGATGCTGACCGTGATGGTGGTGAGGACAGGATGGCAATGATCATTGCAATGATGAAGACCATGATGATGGTGAGGGTTATTGTGAGTGGTGGTGACAATGGAGGTGATAGTGACATCAATAACAGTAGTCAGTACACACAGACAATACACAGTGAACAAAGTTTATGACGTCTATATACATACTATTGTATTTATACAAATAACACTGTATTGTATAGTCATACCAATAAATAAGACCCATGCTATATAAGTCAAAAATGAAACATGCTAAGGGGCAGTGGTAATGCTAATAATCATAGCTTATTAGTCCTAATAATTATTATTAATATTTAAGATAATTAGTAATAATGCTAAATATATATTTTTATGCCAATAATATGGTTTTACTTTATGTGTATTTTCGGCTTACACAGTTCCTCATCTGTGACAGTCTTTACTTTGACTTGGACAACAGCCCATAGGTATTGAAAAGGCGGATGTATCTCATGTTGTAACAAAAGCAAGACGTGCTAGGGTGAAGTAACAGATCAACAAATACCTAAGAAAGAAATGGGAAAATGAATGCTGGGGGTATTGCATCAGGGCTCAAAAGAGGACCATCTCATTACAGCTCTGTGTATAACACAAAGGAAACACGTTGTTTTCTCTTGTGTAGCAAGTGCATTTATTTAATTACATGACCTTTGGCTATGTTAGAATTTAATTTGGAAATATTTAAGAGTGTAAAAGTTTTCCAGATACTTTAAATTGAAAGCTTGCTCAATTCTCGAGACTCCATGACCCTGGGCTTACTGTTTTTCTGTCTCAGTTGGACTCTGCTCTGCCTCTCCAAAGCTTATTCCCTGAACCAGTTGAGGGAGAGTTGATGCTCTCTGGTCCTTTACAGTGGCTGCATTTGTTGTTAGGGTTCTCTTTGAAAGTTGTGACCTTTGAAATGCTGGGTTTGCTTGGTCTCCAGTGTGTGCTGGGGTGACTGCAGACACCCCTGTGTAGGGTGAAGACATAGGCAGCAGAGAGGAGTCCAAGTCTTGGGTCTCTTCATCTCTCCACATTTATCTTCTCCCCGCCCCAAGGTCAGTCAAGGGCTTGGACAAGAATAAAGATGATCTTAGGGCTCTTTCTTCAGTTTTCTACACTTACAAACTTTATGAACTCATTCTTTTAATCTTTCCTGCCATGTCTGCCTTGTCTCCGCTCGGTACCGTGTGCCCTTCTGAGGCGTTCTCTTCCTATTTCATCTTCTAGGTCATTCAGAAGGTTGTTAATCATTCAGAAGGATGGGAGTTTTTTCTACCTGGAGAATGCTTTTTCCTGAACTCATTGAAAGTCTCTTTGATTTTCCCAAGAACTGAAAAATAATATCTAGAGTAAGTGGGAAAATATTCTGTGTGAGTAACATATTTATAAGCTCTGGGTTTTATGTCAAAATCCCCACATTGTAGGGAGGCCCACTGGCTGCTTCCTGTATTGACAGAGAGGGAGGCTGCCTGGATCATGTTTTCAACTTTGCTAGAAAAAAAAAAAGCCTCTGTGTCTTAAGAGAATGCCTTGGAGTTTTCAGTTGCAGACATTCAGGTTAGTGTCAAGTATTTCCCTCGGTTAATGTGATGGGGTGAGAACCTCATTTAAAATCAGAATCTTCCCAGGATAGATTTCAGCTGGGATTGCATTTGACTAGGCCTGAAATGAGTTTTCCCAGGTGGATAGCAGACACTGTTACTATCGAAACCCTGCTGACTGCAGTTCTAGTGCAAGTACTCCCAGTTGCAACCCTAGTGGGGTGTTGGGTTTTTTGGGGGGAGAAGGGGTAGACGGGGGCCAGCTAAAATGCTGAAGAATTAGTTGCCACAGAAGCAGAAGTCCCAAAGGATGGTTGGGATTTGGTAACTACATACCCATACTGCAACCTCCTCCCCACCTCAGTGGGGTGATTCTGATGTGCTCTCTGGCTCCCAGACTTGCTCAGAGATGAAACCAGTCTCCCGCGGTGGTAATTGGCTTGATGACACACCGGCCTGCTTCCCTTCCTTTCCTGTGTCACTTCCCATCATCCCACTGTGGCTTCCTAGGAATATCTCCCAAGAAACCTCTCTGCAGTTTAATTCTTGTCTTGGGGCTATTTCTGGAGAAACACAAATGGAAATACCAGGTAACAGCAAAACTAAAAGGGTCAGCACAGTCCATGGGGCCTGGAGGACCCCGGTTGATTTCCTCCAGCTCCAGCATGTGAGTCCTGTTTTCAGAGCCATGGTAAGGACTTACAGCAGTCAGTGGTTGCTAGGCAGGAGGGGAACTCATGAGGCCTCTACTCTCCCTGAGGATGCATGGACAGTTGATAGTTACTGGGCTAAGGGAAAGAAGAGACATTCTTTCCCAGTGGTCAGCCATAAATAGCCCCTCACTCCTCTCCCTGTAAGTAACCCTAATTAAACTAATTGCTTCACCATAAAACAAATGAAAAAAACAAAAGACAGGAAGGTAGAAGGGGGACTGTGAAGGAGGGGCCAGTGAGGGAGGGAAGGGACAAAAAAGGGTAATGACGTTGATGTTGATTATGATCAAAACACATTCTATGCATGTATGAAAACATCATGAAGCCTGTCACTGTATATAATTAATATACTAATTGCCTTAGTCTGGTTTCCTTTGGTGTGACAAAAATCCACCCATAAAAGCAACAGGGAAGAGAAAGTGTTTATTTGACTCACACTTCCTGGTTTCAGCCTTTGAGTGTATGAAAGGAAAGGTGCTAAGAATTGGAAGCAGCTAGCCACAGTATATCCTCAGTCAAGAGCAGAGAGCAGTGACTCAATGCTTGCTAGTGCTCAGCTCTACCTGCTTAGGGAATGGTACCGCCCACAGTAGATGAGTCTTTCTATTTCAATTAATGTAATCACAGTAACGCCTCTAGGCCAACCTAGGTGAGGTTCCTCATTGAGACTCCCTTCCCAGATGATTCTCGATTGTGTCAAGTTGAAAGTTAAAACCATCACAATGATTAAAGCAAATGAAACAAAACCTTTAAAGGTCATGGCAAGGTTGCAGCCCCTCTAAGAATCAGAGTAAGGCTTCAGACAGGAAAAAGGGGGAAAACTATAGATGCCAAGACAAAGACCAGACCTTCTACCAGAGATTTTGCTACATCAAATAGGAAGGGGTGCCTTGGCAGGAAGTTCTACCTACATCTCTTTTACTAGAATTATGGTATGCCTACTCCTGTCTCAGCGGTCAAGTGGAATCAAATGGTTCTGAGATAAGTCTGCTGCCAAACAATTGGGACTTCTAATAGCAAGATGATGATGATGATGATAATGATGATGATACATATTAGGTATTCAGTCTCAGGGTTAGCCGCTGCCTTCAAGTGTATTAGTACATTTGGCTGTTCATAGGTTTGTTTGGTCCATGCTGCTCCACATCTGACCTGCAATCAACACATCACCTGGAACTCCCTGGAAATGGAGGATGACAAGCTAACCACAGACCTGCTGAGTTAGAATCTGCTTTCCAGCAAGCTCCTCTCAGCAGGTGATCTGTGCAGACAATTCCGTTGGTGAGGCATTGTCTTCCATCACGCTTCTTAATGTTAGAATGAGCGAGGAAATACCCTGATTCCCAGTACCCTTCCCATGGTCCTCTAGAGCACCATCAGTGCCAAATAGGTCACATCATCTCAGGGTTCCTTCCTAGTCCCCCAGGATCAAAGTGATGCTGGTCCTCTCCCCGATGGTATTTGCATCTCTCCTTCCTGTGTCACCGGCAGCTTTGAATGCCCTTGTTCTCTTGAAGCACAGAAGACTCACCCTTACTCCTCCTCTCCCAGTCCTTTAGGGCTCGTTGAGCCGAGTTAAATTTTACAGTCATCTCTACCTTTCTTCCTTCTTGGCTCCCCAAATCAAGTCATTACCACAATCTATGAGGTATTTTTTAAGTATCACTTTACCTCTCCTCCTCCTCCTCCTCCTCCTCCTCCTCCTCCTCCTTCTTCTTCTTACTTTTCTAGCATTTTTAAAAATGTTTTCCAACATTTGAAAAGGAAGAAAAGAGTAGTTCAGGAATGTAAATGTTTGCAGGCAGCAAGCATCCTTCAGGAAATACAGAAATGCATTGTGTGCCCGGATCAGAAGCAAGCTGCTGTGCTTTATGTGCTAAGGGCCCAGACCCTTGGCCACTGTCTTCCTTTCTAGTCTCCCTCTCAGCTCTTACAGCCCTTAAATGTGTTTTTGTTGAAGTCCACATGGCTGAGAGAGAAGCTTCTATAGGCCTCTGTCAGTAACTGATAGAGTTAGAGGAGATTTAAGAAAAAAAAAAAAGAATTGGAGAAAAATAAAGCCATGCATGACAATAAACTTGTAGCGTTTGACCTAAATCAAGGCCATCGAAAAGAGTCTATTTATGCAAAAACAATGCTGAGAGGTCTTAAAATAGCCCAATAATTTTATTACGCTCTCTTTGACAAGAAGGTTCAAGTGTTCAGTTTCAGAGGGAGCACAAGACACATGAAATGTTCTTAGAAAGGTGTATTAGCACAGGGACATAAAAAATTAATACTGAATTTTAAGCAGTAGAAAACTATAGGTTCAAAACTATAGCCCATTGGTAATTACAACACACCATAGGTTAACCAAATAATCGATAATAATAAAGCTAAATAAACAATAGCTCGTAGTCTTAGAAGGCAAAAGGATAGCTAAGATTCTCCCCAGCTCACAGCAGCTGCAATAAGTTTGTTCTAGCCAGAAATCCTCTGAAGGTGCTAGGAAAATGGCTCAGCTGTTAAGAGTGGTGGGTACTCATGCAGAGGGCCAGGTTTCCATTTCCAGTACTCACGTGTTGGCTCATAACACCTGTAAGTCCAGTCCTAGGGGATCTGACAACCTCTTCGGACTCCCACAGGCACCAGGTGTACATGTGGTATACAGACATACATGCAGAGAAAACACCTGTACACATATAATGATGATGGTGATAATGGTGTGATGATGGTGGTGGTGGTGGTGGTGGTGGTGGTGATGATGATGATCTGAAAGAATCCCGTGAAGTGCCGTGTGCATTCAAGAGCATCACTCATCTTAACGTGGAAGGCCTAATGACAGGATGGTTTTTATTGCCCCAGTTGCCATTATACAAGACGTGTCAAGGTGCATGTGCACAGTAGGACTGTAACAGGCACAGAGGATGACCTGAATTTCCCATGGATGCTAAATAAGGCTCCTCTTCCAACTCTACCCATGAGTTATTTTTAGTGTAAGAACACTACAGTGTAAGAGGGTGAGTAGCTCAGGTTTGAGTTGTAACTGTTACCTGGGAAACTAAAGTTCCCTTTTGGGGTTCTTAGTCTCATTAATAAAAGTTTAGGAAGGGATTTGGAAGGATGTCAGAGGACAGTTTTATATATTTATATAAATATATATATGCACACACGCTAGGTAAAACTCCTGGCAGTCACCAGGAGGAGAGTACAAGACAGAGTCATGTTTTTTAAGTTAAGTGTGGAATAGAACTAGATAGCTCATTAAGGAAGAAAAAGGCTCTCCCAGTATGGAAGTAGGCTAGCAAGTCAGGCAAGACGCCCCCGGAGCGCTATGCCATGCTGAAGATGATCTTTTGTGTAGCCATGCCCTTTCTCATCCATTTATATCTTGCAGGCTTTGTTTCACCCATGCTTGCTTTGCCGGATGATGCCAGGATAAAGAGGGGCTTCTAACCTCTGCAAACTTGCTGCCCTGGCATGTCAATCTCAATGTAGCCTTCCTCAGTTCCCCTTTTCCTATTAACTAGATACAGAATTTCACCTCTATTCCAACACTGATCCCACTTTTTGTTTAAGTTTGACATTGCTAAATGATGTGGATAGCTCACTTCTGAGGTGTTACTAAGAAGCCAAAAGCCTAACTCCATGGAGTAATGCTAGGGTTCCCTGTAAGAGAGGCAGACCTCTTGCTTTCGCCAGGCTTTGAAAATCAAGGCTGTAGAGTCAACAGAGACAGACTGGAGAAACGCTCTGCTTTCCTCAAAGGTGGCTAGTACATTGTGTCAAGCTGCTAGAGGTACCACCGAACTCACCAGCCGGGATTCCTCCCGTGAGCAACCATTGTGCTTGCTTCTCTGCAACCTCACTTTGATGCGATGTGACTTACAGGCAAAGAACTGCAATAGTGTTGAAGGTTCATTAGCCAAGTCTCCACAGACCCTGGCAGGCAGAGCAGTGGGACAATTTCCAGGAGACCATTTCTTAATGGCTGGGCCACTTCACTCTTTGGCTTAAAAGGCAATTTTTAAGCAGTTCAGTGTTTTTGTCTTTACCCCACCCTTGACTCTGCACTGCACTCCCACACTGCAGGAGGCTGTGTGCAGGTCTCCTGTGTTCCCAGCCCACCCTTCTAAGTGTCTTGCCTAGTAGTCAACAGTGGACAACTTGCAAACAGGCTCATTCATCTGCAACTGTACTCCGTGGGCTTGTGGGACCGGTGTACTCACAGGGTTAGGTGTGTGGATCAGGAAAGAGGAAACAGAAACAGGGAAACAATGAGACAAGGACAACTCCTTGTCTCTCACAAGTGAAGGAACCAGTGAGCAGCGCTGGGGCAAAAGACGCCATCTTGGCTCCTTTTGGCCTTCATGCTGTTGTGTTCACAGCTGGGCATAGTCACTCACGGGCTTCCCAAGTTCTGCTGGACTGGAGGCAGACTTGCTTATGGTAAGAGAGTCCAGAGCTGTCATAGCTCTAGCCTTCATGGGTGGAAAGATAGTGTCCTTAGGTTTTCAGGTCCTATTCCAGGATAGTCCAAGAAGTTTCCAAGGTCTCCTCCTAATTCTAGGCTTAACATGTATGTATTATCTACTTACTTCAGAATACCTTCTACAATATACACAGGGACTGTCGGTGCCATCCAGCGTCACAAAAATGCACCTTTAAAGATTCCAAGCAGAGGAGGTTTAGTACTGTTTGTTCCCTTAGGTGTTTGTATCGGCACATTTAAGTAGTCCCAGGGACACCCTGATTAAAGAGTTGTTCAGCCAGGCCTTGCCACCTGATCTTAAGCAATAAACTTTGTCTTCCTTTTGAGATCTCTGTGTGGCCAGACAGGTACAGGCCGTGACATGAGATCTGATTGAGAGACATACCCAATATGGAAGTATGAAACTTAGCAATGTGAGTGTTGTCGCATTAAAAGGCATATTTATCAAGGTAACTTCTAGTGCCAGGCTCGGTGGTAAGTGTCTTGGTTATTTCCTTACTATTATAATAAGATACTTGTGGGGATGGGGGAACAACTTAAAGAAGACAGAGTTTATTTTGGTCCATAATTTAAAGATGAAGTCCAGCATAGTGTATGAGCCAACACAGCAGGCGCTTGAAGTAGCTGCTTGCATGATAGCCAGTCAAGAAGCAGAGACCAAGGAAGGCTTGCTAGAACTCACTTCCTCCATTTTTACACAGTTCAGGATCTCCTGCTCATTATGGCCCCATCCATACTTTGGATGGGTCTTCCTCTGTTAATAAAAATAATCAAAATAATCTCCCTGCTGGCCCATCTCTCAGGAGATTATCGATTCCCTCAGCTTGACAACGCTAAGTATCACAAGGAGGTAGTGGGATGAATCTCATAAAGTCAGAATCAACACAAGATTTCAGTGTCCTCTCCATGCTGCTGCTGCTTGGGAGGTACAAGCCAGTGGAGAACCGAGGAAGAAGGGCCAGGCATTCTTGGTCCATCTACGGTTCCTTCAGCATCCTTGTGCTTCCTAACCATTGCCCTGCATAAGCGTCACTGGGTCTCTGGTGCCAGCTATTCTAAACCTTGAAGCCAGCATCATGACTGTTCATGTGCTCACTGGGCAACCCTACGGTGAGTCTGGTGACCTTGGGGTCAGTGTAGACGCTGTGTGTCAGGACTGAAAGTGTCTGAAGTGTCCCTGGGCTCAGCTGTGCTCTGAGAGGCAGAGACAGGTGTGGGCTCAGGGGCTCTGGGAGAAAGAGCTGAGACATAGAAGCAGTGAGCAAATAGGCTAGGGATTGAAGACTTTAACAGATATTCTCTCCTTTCCACAGATGGTTTTTGGAAACTAGTCAGATGACATATCCTTCTGTTGAAATTTATCTCCTTGAAATAAAGCCAACTCCTTTAAAGAAAAATAATTTTAAAAACGTAATGTTTCTGCTGACCACCTGTTTGTAAGCAACAAGCTCATGCCTTCAATTTGAAATGTCTGTATGTCCTGCCTAACAAGGGCAGGACCAGACATAAATACTGACTGGGAGAGCTAACCTCTTGATGGAAGTATGGAGCTTAGAAATGTACGATGTAGTTCAACTAAAAGGCATATTTCCCAAGGCAAACTTCCAAGACAAATTGTTAGGTTCATCGTCAGGGTTCTAAGACCCCTGTCACGAAATTGGAACAACATAACACCTTACAATCCCAGTCCCCTCACTAGAATATTTTTGGGAGGAGCTGGCCAAACAAATGTGATAAGAGATAGGAAGGAGGTATAGAAATCAGAGAGAAGCATGATTACTTTTTGCTGGTGATATAGTTGTACACTTGGGAAATTCAAGACGATCCACGGTAAAACAGTTACAAGCAATGAGTGTTTCCAAAAGTAAAGATGGTATGAAATTAATATAGGAAAATCAATAGCACTCTGATAGATAATATGAATAACCACTTATAAAATAAAATGTATTTGACAGGAAAAAATCTCATTTACAGTAGCAAATGAAATAATATAAGCTTTATAAGAAAACTCAAGATCTATATGAATAAATTATTAAATGTTACTTGAGAACATTGTGGGGGAAAAGGCTTCCTGTGTTCTTAGGCAGAAAGACTCAGTGCTGCGAAGAGGACCGAGCTGTGTGTTAATTTGTACATTTTAAGTGATCTCAATAAATACTTTGTTTGAGCTAGTTGAGTCACTTCTGAATTTCTTATGGCAGAATTAAAGGACCAAGAATATGTGGGGAAACCCTGAAATAGTTGATTGGTTTTGAGGAGGAACAGCCTTGCACCTATTCTAAAGGACTCTGTTACACATGATGTGAGGCTGGAGAAGGAGGGACAGGCAGATGGATCCAATGACAGGCAGTGTGTCATTGGATAGGGGAATCCACAGAGGTCCAAATATGCAAACTTATGTTAAAAGAAATGTCTGGAGGGCCGAAGTGAGCTGCTTCCTCCCACTGACCACCTTTTTCTTTTCTTTTTTCTTTTTTTTGGACAGGTCCTCTCTTTCTTTTTGCAGGAGCTTGCTGTTTGGGTGACACTGTACACAGGCTGGCAAATGACTCTGTGGTATCCTCTTGTCCCCATCCTTCTGGAGTTACAGACAGATGTGGCTGTGCCTGGCTTCACCTGGGAATTTAAAGTCAGGTCCTCAAGCTTGCAAAGCAAGTACTTTACTCACCACCATTTCCTTGTCTCTCCAGAAGATAGTTTTTTATTCAGTATAATTGTATCATGACAGTGAACTCCGTATGTGAACACAAATCTTAAAAGTAAAGCTGAGGCCAGTCTGGTGGGGCATGCCTATAGTCTTGGCTGCTCAGGAGGTTGGAAAAGGATGAATTCAAGTTCAAATTCAGCCTGAACAACATAGCTAAAATAGCAAGATATTGCCTCAAATTCAAAATTGAAATTGGATTATAGTTTAATTCTGTGGCAAAAGTTCCAGTGGATTAAAAATACAAAGAAATAAAAATCCATGAAAAAATGGTAGAAGAAAATATAGGATAAAATTTAAGAAATCTTATACCCATATGTCATATATATGTCATTTATCATCTATCTATCTCCCAGAATCCTCAAAAGAAATTACTGTTTATTTCAGTTACAAACACTTTTGCGTGGTAAGATAAAATAACCAAACAGAAAGAGAAAAATGTGCCAATTTCCTTAATATATAAAGATCTCCTAGCAAAGGCAAAGAAGTCAGTACACAGACAGGGACTTTTCAGAAAAGATGATACAACAGACTTTACCAGAGCAGCAATCACTCACTCTACCATAAGACGAGGAGAGGAACTTGGAGTCCAGTGGGGTTAGGATGATCAGACTTCAGAGCTCACACAGTGTGATGGTGAAGATGCGGGGAGCAACTTCTCCCAACGACACATGTAGTGACGTATAAGAGCGACGACAGCGAGGTGTCAACAAAACAAAACAACAACAAGATAAATGCCTACCCTGTCAATAGGTGCTGGTTGGCTACAATTGGAGCAACCGTACATTGAGATGAAACGCCGTCACTTAGAGACACTCAGGATGCTTTGTGAGTGCTGAGATTAAGCAGTCACAAAGTTATGTTGTCATATTTAGAAAAGTGACAGATAGGCATAGCCTACTGCGTGCGTTTGCATATGTGTGTGTGAAGGCCTCTACCAACAAATGTCAAGCATTAAAGCCTCGATAAAACCTCTTGTACTCTTTGAAGTTATCAAGACACAAAGATTATTTTAGAAAGTTCTAGAAGAAAACTTAAAGATACATGAACATGCATCGCACTAGCTGTCAGGCCGATGATCCCATCGTATAGCTTGGGGCTTCTGAAAAGCTCCGTGTGTCTTAGAGAGAATAAACATACAGTAGGTGCATGGTGCACTGGTATTATTGTGAGAATAACTTTGACCTTTGTGGATTCCCTACAAGGGCCAGTAAGACCCCAGCGCCCAGGCGTCTGTGGTCCATACTTTGTGGACTGCCAGCCTATACCTCTGTGGTTATCTTTGCATAGCTGAGTTCTGCATGAATGTTTCTGAATGGGCAGAAATTATTGCCTCTAAGAAAACAAACTTGGAGGACTAGAGAACCCTGCTGGGGTGAGGGGGAGATGTACTTTCCACTATGAACCGTTGGTAGCATTTCAAGTCTATGCCAAGGACTGCATTCTTGAAAAAATAAATTCAGGGTTTCTAAAGAAAAAAAAGTGAATTGAAATGCAAACAGAGAATTGTGGCTGATAGGTTAATCTGAGTCATGGACCAAGACTGATGTACATGGATATTTGTTGTTGAAACATTATACATAACAGCTAAGATTTGCAAACAACCCACATGCTCCAAAACAGAGACTGGTTAAACAAATGATAGCGCATCTATATGTTGTAATTCTATGGAGTCATTAAAAATCATAAATCCTTAGAACGTTCTGTGATATGGGAAAATGTTCACAATATAATGTTAAGTTTAAAAAATAGCACATGACATAACTTTGCATGAGCCAGATTATACCAATTTAAAACAATACCGGAAGGATATATGGCAAAATTTTAAGTCATTAGTTTTGGGTGGTGAGTGTGGGAGTTATTTATGTTGCTCTTTAAATATATTTATGAATTTTCCAAATTCCTTGCAGTTAATATCTATCACTTTTATATAATCGGAGAACAAATTCCATAAAATATAAAGTTGAAAAGGCTTCTTCCCAGGGCTCCCATGAGCTTCTTCAGGGAGTACTGGAGTATTAACGGGCAGTGACTGCATCTGCCTTCTCTTTGGCTGTAGCCTGTAGTGATGGACACTAGCTTGGTGGAGTTTGCAGCTCAGTGGACTGGCCTGCAGTGACTGTCTCAGAATAAAGGAAGCAGAGGAACACAGAGATTGAGAGTGAGTATGATCAGTTGGTGTGGAACAAATCCATCAGAAGTGGTGCCGTCTAACTTAACAATAAACACTTGCTTGTTACCTCTCAGTCATGTGGATCAAGCAGCTGGTCTAACTAGATAGTTCTAGCTCAGTGTCTCGTCTGGAGCTACTGACATCTGAAGGCTTGACCATGCAGTAAGATCCAGCTCGCAGGAGGCTGAGTCACATATCTGACAAGTTATGGCTGACTGACTGCAGGAGTTCTTGCCACTGGGCCACACAGGCATTCTGGAGAGCTTCTTGTCTATCTTAACAGAACACAAGTTGGCTTCTTCAGAACAAATGATCCAAGACACACTTTAAGGCCAACTTTAGAAACTGTGTTCTTGCCTGTGGTTTTGTTGAATCTGGTTAGCCTTAGTCAGTACAGGAAGGCAAGATACAGTGTTGCAAACTGGGGACAGTGGGTCGTTTTCAAAGTTGGTTAACTAATGGACATTTGCTTTTCAAAACAATGGGTGAGGCTGCCAAATTTGCAGTGTTTCTATGGCCAGACAGCCTGGATTAGTGAAAGGTTTGAGATTTTTGCTTTGTGGGGTAGGGACTGGTTAACAGGGCCATTCTGGGATTGCTAAACCACTAGGAGGCATCACACAGGGTTTGAAACTTGGAAAGAAAAAGGCTGAAATCCCTGAAATAGAATAGTTCTCCTGCTTTCAGGACTATTTCCTGTATTATAACCCTGCATCCTGAATTGTGTCAACCTTGCTTTAACTTTATTTTCTATATGCTATAAAATATCTATGCAATACAGAGAGTGTAGCATCCAACTAATTCTCCCTCATTGTTTCCTGTGTGCTTCTTTATACACAGAAATCCTATCAGGCTATATCCAGATTGGTGGCCTTTGTAAAGATGTTTATTATGGATGTAGGTTTCCCCAAAGCTAGGACAATCCACATGATCTGAAAGCAGGGAACATTGAGTTTCTTCCATTATTGAATGGACAAGACCATCAATGGGTGGCAGTGTGGACAGATGCTAACACTCACAGAATATTGTCTCTGAATCCTACATGATCCAGGAAG
Organism: Grammomys surdaster; assembly: GCF_004785775.1. Taxonomy (NCBI): domain Eukaryota; kingdom Metazoa; phylum Chordata; class Mammalia; order Rodentia; family Muridae; genus Grammomys; species Grammomys surdaster. Next base: position 2,068,314 of record NW_021604762.1, on the reverse strand, counting down.
GACCAGTGACAGAGAAAGGGTTGGCTTGCTTTGGTTTGATTTGCCAAGGGTCTTTAAAACCCATTCCAAGTTTGCTTAGAAAGTGAGGTGTTCATTAAGAGAGCACAGGTCTGATGGAAAGTATCAGTTCTCAAGACAGAGAGCATACTGGCACACTACTGTTTAAATGAGTCAAGTGTAAGTCTCACCGCCTGTGCTTCCCAATTCAAAGATAAGAGAGATACTCCAACTATTCACTCTAGACTGGGTTGGACCCTGTTGTAAGTCTCTGCTCTAACCAGCTATGATGGTGGCACAATTAGTGATTCCTGCCACCAGCTATGAACACAGTCAGAAAAAGAAAAGGAAGAAAGAGAAGCATTTCATACAGATTCCTAAGAGTGAGGACCAGGATCCTGTGTGTTCAGAGCATAGGATCAATTAAGGAAACTGGTCAATGCAAATAGGTATCAGATCAGAGGAAGAATGGGCCTGGGGTAGGGGTTTCATAAAAACAAAGGTAAGGCTTTTTTTTTTTTTTTTTTTTTTAGGAATTAAGGAGCCAGAACTGAAGAAATGTGTTTGCCACACAAGCATGAAGACCAGTGTTAGGTACCAAGGACCTACATAAAAGCTATGTATAAAAGAAATGTACTGGCGATGTTGAGACAGGTAGATTTCTGGAGTTAGCAGCCCAGCTTCAGGCTCAATGAGAGACCCCGCCTCAAAATCTAAAATGTGGAATATATATATATATCTCCTGTGCCTCTAAATGTGCATTTGTCTATGTGGACTCATGCACATACGCACATGTGTGCCCCTCTCTCAACACAACACAAGGAAATTTAGAAAGCAAGGTATGTCTCAATCACAGAGGCAAGACAAAATAAGGTCTGCTCATCATATTGGAAGTTGGACTCAGAGTGAGAAAGGAGTTAGTAAGACAGCCAGTTGATAATGAGCATATAATTTCAAACTTTCCAAAGTAGAATCAAGATTGGTTTCTAAAGCTAATCTGGTACCAGTCAAAGGTTGTCGATCTTCTATAGCCTGAGTAAGAAAGCCAGGCAGGCACAGCAGGGATGTGGAATGATGGGTCAGATCAGACTGGGTAGTAGGAACTTTATTTGATCGTTAGAATGGTTAGAACAGGTCAATTGGACTTAGACTATTGCTTGGAGATTGATTTGCTTACAGTCTGCTGATCCATCATGGAGTCACAAGCAAGCTTCAGGGCTCTGAAGCCTTCTCACTGACACTGAAACTCCTAGACCAGGGCCCTCACCTTTCTTGTCTGGAAATTAGAGAGAAGTAAATAGAAGAGATGCTGTGTATTGGTTTGGGGCCCTTTGAAAGACTCTCAAGAAGGTTGTAGTTGATAACCAAATTACCCCCAAAGGTTTCTCTTTCATCTTCCTCAACCAAAACAGACATTTTAAGAAGGCAGGAGCACATTAGGATAGGAGAAAGTGATAAAGCCAGCGCTCAGGAGTTACAATAATAGCTTGTGCCCTCTTCTCTAATGTGTTGGGCTTCTGAGAACACAGGGATTATTGTGAGAGGCACAGTGAATGCTGTTTGCTTTTATCTCCTTGTTTGTCTTCTCTTCTGTAGATGTGTGGTGTTTGTAGTTTCCAGGAGAGTGCTATTCCTCCAGTATTTGGAAAAGGCTTTCTCTTTGCCTGTGTCATCTTTTATTTGCTATCTTGGGAGAAACAACAGCACGATGACATGTGCAAGACAGTGAGCATATCTGAGAAGCAGCACTTTGCAATGGAGGTTGGGCTCTTCAGATTGGCTGTGGATTCATAGTGAATTAATTAAGGGCATTTTTCTTCTCTGGATGACTCTGGCCTATGGACCTTACTTAGTCTATATTAGTCTTCTTCATACAACTTTCAAGTCTTACTCTTCTAAGGGGGTCAGTAAGGATATTTGCTAGCTAGCTGTTTCTGACTCTTCACTGTACTGGCTGCTTCATATAGGTTAGGTTCCCTCCTCTGTGTGTGTGTGTGTGTGTGTGTGTGTGTGTGTGTGTGTGTGTGTAAGACATGCTATTTATGGGCTGGAGTATTTACTTGTTGGTACAAGACCCTCCACAGGTATACAATAATGGCTGCCCCATCAGTCTGGATTCCTATGTGACTGGTGACCAGAGAGAATCCAGAGAGCGGGGGTAAAGAGGGACTATGAGTGAATATATTTCATTGTTATTAAGTTACTGAGATTTAGGTGTTTATGGGGGAGGATAAAATCCTATTAAAGCCATCTCTGATGAAAGGATGATTTTCAGTCTAATTGGTGCTGTTTTTAGTATTTTCTTCCCATATTTTCTATTGTTTATGATACTTGTTTAGCTATGGTATAGGCATGAATTGAACCTAATATTCTGGTAATTTAATATTTGGATGGTTCCACAATAGTAGGAGCCTAGACTTGTATATGTTCATTTGTGCATATGTAGAGGCCAGAAGTCAACATAGGTGTCTTCCTCGACTACTTTTTGCTTAGTTTCTTGAGATACAATCTCTCACTAAATCTGGAGCTCACCAGTTTGGTAGACTGGCTGGCCAGAAAGCCCCAGGCTTCTTTCCATGTCCATTTCCTTGGTGCTGGGATTACAGGGACGTGACACTTCACCTGACTTCTGGGGTCCTAGAGTCAGATCATTATGTGTGTGTGGCCAGCACTTTACTAACTGAGTCATCTCAGCCCTAGATCCTGAACTTTTATTTGCCAAAGTACCTTTCCTCTGCATATCATACCAAGACAAACACATAGTAGATGCTTAGTAAATATTGATTAAATTGATACTTAATGACATTTCTTACCATTGAAGATAATGAATATTAGATGATAGCTTATATGCTAGCAATAGCAAGCTACAGAATTAGGGTTGAGGATTGTCTTGGGCTGAGACATACTTTTAGATAAATCTCTGCCCTCCCCTTTCCAGTCAGAATTACATTGATCTTATTTCTATTTCCTTTGGAAACTTAGTCTCCCGGTATCGGCCAGCTCTTGTCCTTGGTATAGGCTTGAAGACCTCCTCATTGACTTCTTGACAGGTATATTAAAGACTTTATCATCTCCTTTTACAGAATTTGCTAGGAGCTCAGCTAAATCAAGGCTTCTCAAGGTCCCACAGCCTCTAAAAAAGGAAGCTGTTATTCCAGCTTTCCTGAAAACAGTTGGCTTGCTTTATTTGAAGATGTCCTCAGGTCCCAATTCCTTGTTTCTAAGGTCTATTCTTTGACAGTTTCTTATGTGTCCATAATGAATTTTGACCATATTCACCCACGTTGTCCCCATTTATCTCATCCCCGCTCTCTGACCTCCCTCGTCTTCCCAAGTCTCCCTCCAACTCTTATATCTTTACCGACTCTGCAATTCAACTCCCCAGTGTCCTCCAACAGCAATCAGAAGTCAGCTTTCTTTATTACTGTGTTCTCTGAAACCCTTAAGGAAGTGGACCATGGCTCACCTTTCCCATTATTCTAAATGCTAACTGAAGATTATTTTGAAACATACTGAGCTCACACTATGTACACTTCCATGTCTTTCATTCACTGTTTTCCAACCTTACTCGTCTTGTTCTGCCTTTTGAGTGTGCCAGCATGTTCTAATCTCACAGATTTGAGCTGATATTCCCAAGACCATTCTCCTTTACAATCTCTGCTAGATTATCCCGCCCAACAAATGAGGACATCCTGGTAGAAATCATGTCTCCAGCCAGTTAGCTAGATCTACTGCAGTGTCCCAACGCACATACCACACCATCCTTCATTGCATGGGTTTATTGTATTCTCTTCCCATCTCTTGTTGTCTTTGCACCATGGGACTGTGAGCATCTAGAGATGAGGGACTCAATATATCTTCTTCAAAGCAATTGCACAGTACAGGCAGCATCCTGTACACATTAGGTACTCAAGAAACCTTCACTGACTAAATGGACATCCAAGATCTGTAGGTCCCAGTCGGATTTTACACTTGTGAGATATGTTTACTTGAATTATTCCACCTGGATCTAAAATGCTGCTGTTATTGCCTTCCTTGTAGAGAACTTGAAGCTCACCCGGACTGAGTAGTCCATTTTTTTCTTGTATAGAAAAATTTGGAATTCCATGAAAAGGATCATTCTCTTCTTTACTTAACCACCAAGTTTTGTGCAAGATGACCACAGTAGCCCAACCTTCCTCGATCGTCTCTTCAGACCTTCTAGTATCTCCATCTGTCCTCTCTGCCATTGTCATCCTCCAGTGTCACCCGTACTTGCCCTTTCAGCTTCTTTGTTTCCTCTGCCGACACCAGTCCACCAGTCCACTCTGCCCCATTTACCTCCTGTTGTTAATGAAGATCCTGTACTGCCCACTCAGATATCTAGGTCGACTCAGGTGATAAATCTTGATGCCGGAATAGACTCAATGAGGAGTGACTCTAATTCAGCTTTTATTTGCCCTCTATAAATAGAGACCTATAACCCCACCCCCCCAGTATAGTATTACTGAGAATATCTTTTCAGTATTGAGCTTGAACCTCAGGTCTTGTGCATGCTAAGCAAGGTCTACACCACTGAGCCACACTCCCCACCCCATTATTCTTAATGCTAACTGAGGATTATTTTGAAACATACCAGTCTCACATTATGTACACAAGGAATGTTAGCTTTCAGTGCTCACATATTCTATTTCCCTTGTTTGTTCTAAATCCCACTTCCCTGTAACCTCACCTCTCCATGGCAATGATATAGGATAACAATGTCAAAATTATAGTTGTTCTGATGAGAAGGCCTAATTTGTCTCAATGGGATGTGTGTGTGTGTGTTTTTTTTTTTTTTGTGAGAAAAGGAATCACTGATTTGAATTCTAACAGTGTTGTTTATTTGCTGTTGACCATGGGCAATTTATTTTACCTCTCTGAGCCATAACTGTTCCTTCTGCTATGGCAGTAATAATAATCACTATGTCCCCCAAAGGCTACTTCTGTGGTGTGAGACACACATGTACATGCACACACACCTGTAGATGCAGATGCTTGGTGCCTGATAAATTATCAGTAGCCATTCTTGACTCATTTTTAAAAAATTATCTAGCAGTAGGGAACATTTTTGAGTTGGTATAATTTAACCTACAGGGAAAGACATTTGTTTCTCCTTGGAAGAAGTGAGAGAGTTAATAAGGTATGAGAGTTAACTGAGACACCCACCCCCACCCCCCAAGTGTCCACGATACAAAACCAACATTAAGGGGGGAGTTCAGAACCTTGATGGCTCATCCAGGTTGAGTTTCTAGTCTCTGCAGCCCCCTAGTGGCCACTGATTTCAGAGGCCTGTTCACACTCCTTGACAAATTAAGAGTCAATTTGCCTTTGAACAAGAGTTATACAGACAGGAAAGAAATGGAACAGGAGTGTGAAGGGGCTAGTGTTTTGATTCTTTTCATGTTCCAGATAGAAAGATATAGATAGAACCCAAACCTACTCTGAAAATATTTAGCTCCATAATCTTCTTCCTTCCTCCTCTCCCTCTCCAAGATAGGAGCACTTTTAAAAATTCTCTTTGTGTCAAATTTTATCCCTTAAGCAATTAAGTTGGCTACATATAAGAATTTCAGATATACAGCTGGAAGCCAGAAGTTCACTGAGAAGTAGTATTGTTTGCTTGTTTGGTTTTGTCTTTAGGGTTTCACTGATACCCATAGTGCTGGAAAAGAACCTGGCTCTGGAAGAGTGGGGGCTCTGCTTGGCTGTCCTCTCATGTGGGGTGGTGAGAAAGATATTGTGTCTCTGAGAGCTGGGTGAGGGAGAGTCCACTGGGCAATGTACTGGGTTACTGGGAGAGAAGGGACTAAGAAATTTGTGTGAACTAAACATTGCCCTTATCTGGGCTTCTGGTAACACACAGCCATTTTCTGAAAGGAAAGGAGACTGGAGGTAGAGCCCCGCATTTTAAGTGAATAAACAAAAGGCCTAGAATATGTGAGCCACACAAACTTCTCCCACAGAATCACATCCATAGCCTGTGGCCTGCTATTTATGGATGGGTATGACAGAGTAGCAGTCAAGAGGACTGGAGGATGGGCTTGAAAGTCTCATGTGACTATACGTTCCAGAACTGGAATTAAAAATATTTGTCTTATGTGTACTGGTTTATGCTTGTAATCCCAGAACTTGAAAAGCAGAAGCAGGATTTCTAAGAGTTCTTGGTTCAAGCCCTCCTGGGCTACCAAATAAGGTCTTATTTCAAAAAGGCCAAAACATCAAATGAATAAACGAATGGGGTTGTGATGGAATGATTGCTCAACAGTAGAGCCTTTGCCTGTCTTACAGAAGGCTCTGAGTTTCGTCCCCAGCACCCGTCTGGAAACCTGTTCAGACACCATTAAGAGAAAACAAAGTGACATTTGATGAGGCTGAAGAACAGCTCGATTCGGAAGTACCAGGCTCTCAGGAATGCTTTCAAATAACCGGGGTGCCAGAGAAGGTTCCCTTTCAGGGCTCAGACAGGCTGCTTTTGAATCTTGCAGGGCCATGCTACCCCTGCCTCCTCCTGGTTTTCCTTTGCCTCCAGTTTCATTCCGGGACCTACTCTTCTGAAGTCGGACACATTTAATCTGTTAAATGTATAATTAAAGAGAGTGCTTGGTAGCAACGATCGCTTCCAGTTTTCCCATTTATCCAAAATACTCTCTTGTTCGCACAGCGGAGAAATAGGCCAGACAATCTGGAGGAAGGAACAGGCACCAACAGCGGGAGGCGGGGAGGGCTTGGTGCTTTTCTCAATGAATACCGAGGCCTCTGCAGATTTGCATAGGAGCAGATCTCGCAGCAACATTGGCTGGCGGGCATGGGAGGGGGCGGGCCAGCTGCGTGGACTGGGCGTCAGCGCTGAGTTCGCTCAGGAGCCCCGCCCCCACAGAGGCCCCGCCCCCTTTCGGCGCGCGCTCACGGCACTGCCAGCTGCAAGTGGCGGGCGCCCAGGCAGATGCGATCCAGCGGCTCTGGGGGCGGCAGCAGCGGTGGCAACTGGCACCTCCCGCTGCTTCTGTACAAGGGTTCTCGGGGCAGTAAGACGCTTTCCGTCCGCCCCCTGGCCAGTCAACAAAACCGCGGGCGCTGCTGGTAGGTGAGGAGGGGGCTGGCTACAGTGCGGGCTCCTCTGCCCGGAATGTTTTCACTAGGCGGCAGCGGCCGGGGCGGCTCTGGTGCTTGGGAGTGAACTCCAAGGAACCAAGACGTCGGTGACAGCAAGGACGCTGCAAACTTGCGCGCGTGGAGGCAGCGGGAGCTTCCTCTCCGCAACGCAGAGCTCGAGTTCACGCCCAGAAGTTCAGCGGGCAGGGTGATCGATCCGAAGACTTCCTGCAGCGGAGGTCACTTGTGGGGGCGCTAGAAAGCAGCCCCCTCCAGTGGTCCTTGCTCAGACCTGGGAAGAAGCGCCGAGGAGGTGACAGGAGCGGAGGACGTGGGCCAGACAGTGACGGACTCGGAGCCGCGGTTCGCAGCCTGGAAAGTTGCAGAAGATTGGAGGCTAAGAGGACAGCTCTGGTCGCCGAGGGCTCCTTGAACGGTACCTAAATTGCCACCTCCCTCAACCATAGTAATTTCTTGGTCCCTTAGCAAAGGCCTCTACAAATGGGGCGCAGCACGGAGAGAAGCGCAGGATCCAGCTGTTGAAACCAGGGTGTCTCACTGTCTCCGAACTCCCCCCTGACTTTCCCATCCGTTTTGTTGAGAACCCTTCCCTCCTTGTAGCTTGGGAAAAGCAGGGCACTCTATAGTGTACACACAGTCCCTGATATCAAGTGGAAGGGGCCGTTCAGGACCAAGGACTATTTGGAGCTCTTTCCTGTTTGGGGGAGAGTGAAGGGCGAGACTGGACCAGGAAGGGAAGGGAGACTAGTGTAAACTCGCCCTCCGGCAGGATGGGAGCCCTTGGGTTCCTGTGGCTGCTGCCGCCGCTGCTTTTGGCAGCAGCCTCGTACTCCGGAGCTGCAACCGATCAGAGCGCGGGTTCCCCAGTCTCAGGGCTGCCTCTGCAGCCCCGGGAGCCGCTCAGTTATTCGCGCCTGCAGAGGAAGAGTCTGGCGGTGGACTTCGTAGTGCCCTCGCTCTTCCGTGTCTATGCCCGAGACCTGCTGCTGCCGCAGCCAGTGTCCCCCACGGAACCCGGAGCTGGCGGGCTGGAGGCTCGGGGATCACTGGCTTTGGACTGCGACCCTCTGCTCAGGCTGCTGGGGCCACCGCCTGGAATCTCCTGGGCAGAGGGAGCCAGTTCTCCCAGTCCCGAGGCGGGCCCGACGCTGTCCAGGGTGCTGAAGGGCGGCTCGGTGCGCAAGCTCAGGCGTGCCAAACAGCTGGTGCTGGAGCTGAGCGAGGAGACGATCCTTGAAGGCTGCATTGGTCCCCCAGAGGAGGCGGCGGCTGTGGGGATACTCCAGTTCAACCTCAGCGAGCTGTTCAGCTGGTGGATTCTCCACGGCGAAGGGCGGCTGAGGATCCGCCTGATGCCAGAGAAGAAGGCATCGGAAGTGGGTAGGGAGGGAAGGCTATCCACTGCGATCCGAGCCTCCCAGCCCCGCCTTCTCTTCCAGATCTTCGGGACCGGTGAGCAGCTCCCACCAGAATGTGTTGGGATTTGCATTTTTAGTTATACCGATCTGTAGCCACTGTTAACTAACTCTTACTCTTTTTAGCCCCCCTTTCACTGTACTTGAACTTAGTCCGTAGTTTCTTATTATGTGCTTAAACACAGTGACTTTCCAATAGAACCTTTCTTTTCTCTTTAACAGCAAACTTGGGAGAAAAGTTTCCCAGTGTTGGCAGAATGCCTTTCACTGACTTACACATGATCCGATTGGATCATAATTGGATGCCCTCCTTCCTGAACTCCGAGAATAGCTGAACTGCCCCTATAACTCCTAAGTGCCAACTTATGAGACCTCAAACTATTGCTCTTTTTTTCCTGACTCTTGTTCCTCTTATAGGCTACCACTGACTTGGAAAATGTGGTAGAATTTCCCAGAGAATATAGAATTCTCCTTTATACTGAGTCTCGGCCAACTGCCTTTCCCTGGAGGAGTCCCCAGTGCTGGCTAGCCCAGTTCTCTTTTCCTTATTCATTCTGCCACACTGAACTCCCACCCCCAGACTGTTTACACACTCAGACTCTCACTGTTCTCAGATGTCCCAGGAAAGTCCCAGAGGAACTAAGCAACAAGGGGCAGGAGAGTTGTAGAGAATGGGATGAAAATTGTTAAGATTGCCTTGCTTTGGGGGAGAAGTGATAGTTGTCTTTCCCGCCTCCCCCTTTGTTTGCCCTGGGAGTCTTAGCTTGCATGTGTGTAGCAGCTGCTCTGAATGAGAGCTCCAGCAGGCCCTCACTGGAGTGGGGTTTCTGTTTCATTTACTTCCCCATTTCTTCCAAAATTCACCGAGTTAGGGCTGTATGTGCAAGCATTTACTTCTAACTCTGCAGTAAGTGTCTTTTGAATGGCAAGCCAGGTGGTTTTGAATGAATGTTTCTCTCAGAAGACCGTGAGGGGAAGGACTTGTGAATGAATTAAATATGCAATGCAAATGAATGAGAAAACCACAGAAAGAGAAATCACATTTTTTAAAAAGAAGCCCTCACTTGATTCCATTGAGCAAACCTAGCTTCTTTTCTGTGTTCTCATCATCAGAAATAGATGAAGTTCTTACGCTCCGCTGGTTACTACTGTTTAATATTAATTGAATGGAAAGCATCGAACAGGGTCCATTGTAAAGCTACAACTTCTCCTGTGCTTGCACACACACACACGCGTGCACACACGCATGCATGTGTGTGCATGCATGCTCACACACACTCAGTGCTCTCCTGTAGCAGAGCTACTGAGAAGCTGAAACTCCTCTGTCATTGCCCAGAAGCTGTACTGGCATGTGGTCCACAAGGGAAACAGAATGTGGGTCTGTATTTCCACACAGATACTGGTGACATCGGCGCCACTTAAAACAAACCCCTCATGATCAATGCTGGAATTTATATTGTGCCTAGTGAAAGGCAGGGTCTAATGAGCTTGGCAGTGCCTTCAGCGAAATGACACAAAAGAATGTAACTGTTGTCCCACTAAGGACACTTTCGTAAAGAACAGCTGGGCTGCAACAGTATTGTGGCTTCTGTGGCTTATACATGAAACATTCTCTTTTAGTGCTCAATGCCTCTGTAACGAGTGTAAAATGACTTCTCTGGAAAGACAAATTTTGTTCCACATTCATATCTTTGAGCATTGCTAGGGCTTCCCCATCACCCATGACCATACACCCCAGCAGTCTCTATCAACTATTGTCACGTGTTGATGGCAGACAAAGAGGATCATTTTCTGGCCCCAAACTTACCAAGTGTAGACAGGCTGCAAAGAAACCAGCAGTGGATGTCTGTGAGTCACATAGTGCATTTTAAGAACATACGACTATAGTCGAGCCCTGTGTGCAGAAATCAAACTGTGCTCAGGGGAAACTTCATGTAGAAAGGAGTGTCTCCCAAGAGCTGTTTCTGTTACTGGATACAGGGAAGCAGTGAGCTCCCAAGTCCTCCCTGAGGAGCTCGGCCCATTTGGCAGCGGGGCCAATCCTTATGCATCATTTGACACACGTAGAAATGCTGGCTTCAGAAAGAGCCAGGATTCTGCCATTAAAAGGCTAGAAATTTTGGCCAAGCATTTTTCAGCAAGATTGGGATCAAATGGTTATTGATGGGATCAAATAAGACACTAAGTGTAACTGGATGAGCTCTCTGTGACCTCCAGAGAGACAGGCAGCTTGTTGAAGAGCACTTCAGGCCTTGTGGTCACCACACTTGAACAAGATGGGCTCTCTTGTCTCTGAGGGCAAATGCTGTCTGTGGTTAGGCAGCTAGCTACACAGGACTAGCCTTTTGCCTCACTGCTCCCCAGCATCCGTCAGATACAGGTTCTACCAAAGACCTTTCTATGCAGTGGGCACATCCTGTTGTAACACACCACATTCCATGTTGGGGGCAGCACACATCACTGTGGCTCCATTCATCTCTTTGTATGGAAATTCTGGCTTGCATTCTGCCACTGGGGTTGATTTATTTTTCTACTTCTTATGTTGAGAAAGGGGATGAGTTTATTATTTTCATATGGCTTCTTAGTTATAGAATGAGACATTTTCTCTTTTGTGACATAGGGTATTCAATTAAATACAAGGAAAATGGACACACTCAGTTTCTTTCTTCCTGATCAAGAGGCTTATGGTCTCACCAAGAAGGGAGCAATAGGGCTGATGGCCTATGTGTGGGGATATGCTCTGCCGCCCCTTGGAGTCAGTGGTCTGCTGGAGCCCATTTGTCATAGACTGAAGATAGTTTCCTAAACTTGAGAAGAACCATATCTGGGTAGGTGGTATAATAGAGAAGAACCCAGTATGGACAAAGATAAACCACGGTGCTATTTGTGGTTTGGGCTGCCTGAGAGGACAAAGGATGTTTGAGAGCCTATGTAATGAATGCCATGCTTGTGGTTTTCCTGGGTAGATTACTGTGAATTTGTAAATGCGATCAGTGCTTCAAACCCCCAAACAGTTCCTGGGAGAACCCATTTAGAGGGGTACAGAATCTCAGGAACTGCCCAAAGCCCCCAAAGAGGTCTGCCTGATGCTGCTAGCACATTGTCCATAGCTCTGGCTTATATCCTGGTTTGTAGGTGCTTTGAGATCTACTTCTATAATCTCACAGTCAGAGGTTCAGAGAATGTTGTGGGATAGGAGAGTCTGTTTCCCAGAAAGCCCATAGGAAAGAAGATGCACAGCTTGGGACATTATATATGGTACAGAGAAACTTGGGTAATTTAGAGTAGATGCGTGCAGTACAGTAACATGACCTTTGACCTCACATATCTGTCCATCCCTTCTCATTTCATTTCTGAAAGGGAGACAGAGAGAGAGAGAGAGAGAGAGAGAGAGAGAGAGAGAGAGAGAGAGAGAGAGAGAGAGAGAAGATATAAGGAAATTGGGGCTCCCAGAGGGGATATCAGTTATTGGAGGTGAATTGGGAGAATTGGAACCAGTCCAGAGAAGAGCAGAGAGCTGATTTAAGAGCCGAAGGGACTGATTTATGATGAAAGATGAAAAGAATTAAATATATATGGATGGGCTAAGTGGTGATGAAGGGAAAGCCATGGTAACAATCTACAGATCTCTGAGGAGAGGGACTGTCAGTGAGGAGCGGGGGTTATTTAGTGTACCCTTTAAAAGTAATAGGACGGGCCTTCCAGAAGAAAACTCCAGGTTAGATATCCAAGAACCTTATTTTTTGAAATAGATACTCTTCTATCTATTTCAAAATGGATTCCATTCAGACTATGAGGTGGAACCTGGAGGGAGCAAGCAGGGAGTCAGGTGAGCTATGGGTCAGACAAGCCAAATCATTTGTAATTAATAAGTTCTAATGTTGAGAAACCCATAATGAACAGGAAGGCTGGGAACAGGGATCATGTTAGGACATCATTCCGGAGAGGTTTTTGAGCACTGGTGTCTCCATAGGACAAAAGAAATGACTTGAGTATCTTTAAAATTGGGAAAATTTTGCAAGATAGAGAGTAAACAAAATTGAAATCACTAGGTTTGTTTTTTTTCCCCTAATTCTCACATTAAAGCTTTTCTCTGGGTTATGGTCTGGTGGTCCAGTGGGGTGAGCACATTCACCAGAGGAGTATGTGTCCAAGACATATTCGTGTGTGTGTGTGTGTGTGTGTGTGTGTGTGTGTATGTGTGTATGTGTGGTGTGGTTGAGTCTCTTGGAAAGGTAGATGGTGGTCAGGGTTTTTAAAAGATGAGATCAGTTCTATGTTGGATAAACACCTATTGGCTACCCTAAAATTCTTTCAAACAAATTAAAAATATTTAATTTTATATGTATGGATGTTTTACCTGGGTGTGTGTCTCTTTGCCATGTGTGTATGTGCCTGACACCCTCAGAGGCCAGAAAAGGGCATGTATATGTATATGTACACGTACACGTATACTTATATGTATATGTGTGCATGTGCATGAGTGTGTATGTGTGTGCGCGTGTGCGTGTGTGTATGTGTGTAAATCAGAGAGAATATTCTCTCTCTCTCTCTCTCTCTCTCTCTCTCTCTCTCTCTTTTTTGAGACAGAGTTTCTTTGTGTAGCCTTGGCTGCCGGGATCTCTCTCTGTAGACCAGGTTGGCCTCAAACTCAGAGACCTACCTGTCTTTGCCTCCTGAGTGCTGGGATTAAAGACATGCACTGCCACCACTCTGAGCATGTTATCTTCAACAGTGAGTATGTTTATAAAGGTGTTAGTCAGTTGAAGGGAAGGAGTGACTGGCCTGTAGGTATAGGAGATGGTGACAATTTCATTAGCAGAAACTCCCAGTGCTCTACCACATTTAAAGGTTCCTGACAGGTGACCTCACTTTATGGCATTTCTCCAGCCTAGTAAAGGACGGTTCTCTTTCCTCTAGAACTGTTGTTAATATTCTGTTCTAGTTGTATGACGCTTTACATTCATAAATCACTTTCAGAGTTATTATTATTAATTTTATTAATTGTATAATAGGTAGGGCAACCATCTGCTTTATTTTGTGAATGGAGTAACTGGAATCCAGATGCTTGATTGTACACTTTCAAGGTCATGTATGTACAAAGCAATAGACCTGGGAACTTTATATGGTGAGAGGTTGCAAGATGTTAGGTACTGTAGTAGATGCTGCCTGGACCCATGCTTCTTTATCTTCAAATCAGGGAACCATGTCAAAATGCAAATCACAAGCCAGTAAGACATGTAGACCAGTGTATTATGCTTGTCAGAAGGCCATGTAGCAAATGTCTAGAGAACAATAGCCATTACGTGAAAAAATTCCTTAAAATCTGAAACTCACTTTCATTATTATAAAAGTAGGTAAATTATGATGGTTCCTATGATGCTAAAGGTAGGCCATGACAATTCAGGTATTGTTTCATAGATTAAATTGGGTGATGCATATGAATCCTAGCCTCGTGGCTGATGGATTGTTGTATCCCATCAACATGCATCACTGGGTTTTCTCATAAAAGCATCTGATGCTCTACAGCTCTGAGGGACCCACGAGCATTTTCATGCATCCGAATGGTGCCACTTGGGGCTGTATATTCCCTATGTGTGGCTGTGTCTCGTGACCCAGGTGATAACAGTGACACTGTAGGTTCTCTTGCAACATATCTGTGATTCCTAGGAGAGGTGAAGAACCAGAGAAGAATGGCCATAGAGATAGCTCCTGGTGTCCCACTAAAGCTCTGTCCCATTGGAAGAGGGGGAAGATCAAGGCATGGGATGCACCTCGTTTGCAGCAACATGTTCTTTGAGGCGTCTTTTGACCTCAGATTCAGGTGATTATAGATTTACAATCTGATTATTTGTCCTACAGAAGAGACTTAGCCTTAACTCAGGAACACATTAAAGCAGTCCCAGAGATAAGCAAGACCGAGGCCACACAGAACAGCAGTTTCCCAATGGCAAATGTCCCTTAATTGAGAGTCACCCGCCTGGGTCATGCCTTGTCTTATTCAGAGGTGTGAAGGACCCCCACCCAGGCTTAGGTATCTCTTTCATTGTGTTTAGCTGGATTTATGCTCTTTCTTTTCATTGCCTGCCTCATCTTTCTCACTGATGAGCAGAGAGCAAGGAGGGAGATCAAAGAACCAAGTTACTAGAGTTACCAAGCTACCAGGAACCAGGTTGTTAGACTTGAGAATCTAAATCTCTGAGGTCCCATGAGGACCTGTAACACAGGGACTCAGGTAGGCTTCCTCAGGAAAGCATTACAGCTTTAAAAAGGCTATTCAGTAGCCATGTGACATCTGATAGGTAATGGATTTCTTGAGCCATGGCTGACTCATCGCCTTCAAAGGATGCAAACGGATATGATTTCTGTTTTGGAGTAAAGAATGGGGTCCCTTGGTAAGGATGAATAAAAGAGAGAAGATGTGTCTCATCATTCATCTCTCTGCTTTCTGGCTGTGGTTGCAATGTAATCACGGCCCCAAGCTTCAGATGGGCCTTGAATTGTGAGCTACAGTACCTACCCCCTTCTTTAAGCTGCCTTTGTAACAATAAGGAAAATCACTAATACAGATATGAGACTGAAGTAGAATGCTGGCCTGGTGATGAGGTGCTGAGGGAGTGGGTTGAATCCCTCAGGAACTTCTTTGGTGAGCTGGATTTCTCAAAAAAGACTTTTTCCCCGCTTCAGAGTTTTTAAAAATGGCTTTTCCAGCTAGGTGTTCTGAGCATGGGGCCTCACCCAGGGACATTTTTTATCAGATTCACTGGATGAGATAATGTCCATATTTTAGAAAACATGAGACTGCAGGACAGGAGAGCTCCCCTGGGACAGATCTACCTTAACACTTGGCTAATTAAGTCTTTACCCTTGTACTCTACCTTCCTCGTTAAGTAACAGCAGCTGCATGGATGTAGGTGGCTGGAATCCCTTTGAGTAAAGGCTAAAGGGAATGCATGAAAATGATGTGAGCTCAGAAGACAGGAAAATGTGGGCGAACTTAAGGAATTCAGGCAGCTAGCCAGGGGAAACTAGAAGAGTAATTTAAGACACCGAGTCTTCTTTCCTTTCCTTTCCCTTTCCTCTCTCAGTTTCCATTAGAACATGAGTTCATAAAGGTAGGCATGGCCAGAGCTCTACTGTAGACCTTTCCACATTATCAGCCTACATAAGTAAAGTCAGTGTTCTGTGGTGAAGAGAATTCTCCAGTAGAAGGCAGAGGACCTGGAGTCTGTTATGGTATCCACGATACTAAATTTGAAATCTTGGGTAATTTCCTTAAGACTGATGGTCCTATGAGTCTTTAGGGAAGGGCTTGCGAGGTCTCCTCTACCTCATGGGGTCATTATTTACATTGAATGAGATGACCTGTATGAAAGGCTTCAGAGTGGATTATTATAAAACACACACACACACACACACACACACACACACACACACACACACACCCCAGTAGGAAAATGTGACTAAGTGATTTTTTGAAAATGCTAAGTTCCTTTGCCCAGTCTTTGTTTCATCCAGGCCAAAGCATTAGGAGCAGCTGTACAAGGTACCAGATTTTGAGTCTGGTTTGGGTTCAGCCATCAGCTTGCCATCCTGCAGAGCTTCTGTGTCCCCTTCCCAGGGTTTCTCAAAATGATGCCTCCATATTGAAGTCATCCCAAGTTCCACACTTTATTGTGTGATAGTGAGTTGCAAGACTTCCTCACAATGGACTGTACCTAGATGTGTGGGTGAAAATAGACCCTTTCCCCATTAAGTTACTTTTGTCAGAGCATTTTATCATAACAGGAAAAGAACCTAAGATGCCCTGTGTCTTCTTTTGTGCCTGTTTCTTTTACTGGATATGATTTTTGTGAGATTCACCCGAATTGCTAGAGATGTCTTCCTCTTCCCCCTCATCTTCTTCTACTTTTTTTTTTTTGAGATAGAGTCTTGCTGTATGTCACACTGGTCTGTAACTTACTGTGTAGTCCAGGCTGACCTTACTTTTTTTTAAAAATAAAGAATTATTTATTTTATGTATATGAGTACACTGTAGCTCTCTTCAAAACACATTGGGCATCAAATCCCATTACAGATGGTTGTGAGCCACCATGTGGTTGCTGGGAATTGAACCCAGGACCTCTGAAAGAGCAGTCTTAAGCACTGAGCCATCTCTCCAGTCCCCCGGGCTGACCTTTAACTTGTGATTTTCCAGCCTCAGCCTCCCGAGTGCCGGTATTACAGAGATACACTTCTCCATCTGGTCACAATGTTCTTTTTTTATTGTTGTGTTGTGTTTCTGTCAAGAACATGTTATTTATTCCCCCCACCCAAGGTGTTGTCTCTTCAGGAGACTCAGACATAAAACAGTCTATCACAAATAAAATATAGAATAGAACACAGATCTGGGGTTGAAGGTCTGCTTTATCATTTACTGGACCAAGGCTGTTTATTTTCCTCTCTCTATGCTCTTTATCTGTAAAGTGAGAAAAAAAAATAATAGCACTGCCAAGATCATTGTGAGAGTTTCCTAATGCAAAGCCTGTAGAAAGGGTCCCCATGTACCCCACTGTACCAAACAAATGTTAGTCCTTTCTCCAACTCTTGATTATATTTTCCCCTTGATGGCCAGGATGCACATTTCAAAGGTGCTTCCTGAGGTGGGAAAGAGAAACGTTTACAAGGGAAGTCATTAACCCATGGAGGTAAGCATAACAGGTAAAGATCATGTAAGTCCTGTAACCATTTCAGTGAGTAATCTCACTTATAAATAAAATAACTTTTAATGATATTCTTATGCTTAGTTAGAACATTAGCAAATAAAACAAACCATTCGGTCAATATATGATTTTAAAAAATCTCTTGGTCTTATAGTCAAGTCTGTTTAAAAATAAAAGAATATTATAGAGGGGATAGAAACAGTTGGATAAAAATATCAATACGTTTTCAAGCAGAGAGAAAGTAAAAAATGACTGAGCACGAGAGAAACACAGGTGAAGAGACCAAGAGAGGGGAGGATAAGAGGCAAGGCAGGACAACAGGTCAGGGTCATGTCCTGGACACAGAGATGCCTGGACACAGGAAAAGACCAAAGTACAAGTGAGGTAGGGTGGCAAGCAGAGATGGGTAAAGGAATGTGTTCTAGAAGGATGCTGACCAGGAGTCCAAGTCTCCACCTAAATCTAAAGTGACATTATATATGACCATTTCCAGCTTCATTGAAGTATATACATATGTGCCTCTTTTAACTGTGCAGTTTAATTTATTTCTCAAATACACATACACACATACACAATCACTATCCTATTTAGGATCTATACCATGTGTAATCTTTAAAAATTAAAAATCCTTGCTAGACCGGTTTCTAAGATAGTTTTCTATTTGGGAATTTTGTAGCATGTATTTTGATCATATTTCTCCTACCTTCTCCCCCTGATTTCTTCCAGATCACACCCCCACCTCCCCACGCCTGCTTTTGCCAGGGGTATCACATACTTTCTGCTCCAAGAAACTTGTGATTTGGTTTCTGATTTCTTTCTCTCCTTAGTTGCTCTGGAGCTATTGCGGGCTTTGCAGACTCCTTTCAGGCCACTCCTTTACCCCTGGAGCCTCCACATGTCTCCTAAAGTCCTCTGGGCTCTGGAGAGGGCTCCAGCAACCATCACCATCTTTGTTTTCTTTCCTGATTTGATTTCTGTATCAGTAATTTAGTGTATTCCAGAGGTACATACAGATGGGGCATACAGCCTATCTCTGTGGAGTTCATCATCTCTCACTTTTAAGATTTATCTTACTATTTGCCTTTTTGTGTACTTGTGTCTTGTTTCTTTTCTTTTTTTTTAATTGCTGAGTAGTGTTCCACTGAATGAGCATACAGTGGTGGGCTTATCTCAGTCATCACAGGTTGGACATATCCTGTTGGAATTCTTGTGAATACAACTGTAAAGAATCTTTTCTCTACAAGTGATTTTGTGGCTGTATGCTGTTGGTTCTTTTCTGTCCATTGTAGAGACACTGGAGCGTGTGGTAAATGTGTTCAACTTCATAAAAATAGTTATGTCAACTTGTTTTCAAAATGATTGTATCACCACCAGGCCTGAATATATCCCAGAGATTCAAAATGCTATGTTATTTGGTCTGAGTCTTGGGTGCAGTTAGAACCTCAAGCATCCTAAAAGACTTTTCTTTGAGTCTGTCCATAGAGTTGCCATTCAGTGGGAAATGAAGCCAGAGGCCAGTCCATTCGGAACCAGCACATTTACTAGAATTATCAAGAATTCCCCTTAAAGGCAGAGCCTTGACTGTGTTACACTGCAGAGAAGGTTGCCTTTGGCTTTTGAAGAGGGACAACAGGGATTCTCTGTCCAGGATCCTTGGAAAGGAGGGGCCTCTGGCTCTGTCCGCAGTCTTAACTTTTGACTTCTCTGCCATGCTGACCCTGATCAGGAAATTCATGAAATTAGAGAGAGGAGGGAAACACACAGACACCAAGAAATGGAGATTTCTTTCACACTCTTGGATCGGTCTCATAGACAGAGAGAAGGGTTTCTCTGAGTGTCTTAACTCCATGCTTTCACCCCTATAGCTTTCAGGAGCCTTCATTTGGATCACAGATACAAAGAAAAGAGATGAAAAGACTTGTCTCCTCAGAGGTAGCTTCTCTCTCTTCTTCAGTGTTCCTTGCTTTAGTTAAGTTTCAGACCCCCCACCAGTTGATGTTTATACGCTGTCCTGCGGTTTTTGGTTGTAAAACTCAGGATAAATAGAGTTTAGTGGGTTTGTGCCACTTTGGCTACACACTGCTTTGCTGAAAGCTTCCATC
Source organism: Grammomys surdaster (assembly GCF_004785775.1). Taxonomy (NCBI): domain Eukaryota; kingdom Metazoa; phylum Chordata; class Mammalia; order Rodentia; family Muridae; genus Grammomys; species Grammomys surdaster. The sequence continues at coordinate 2,048,964 of NW_021604762.1, read as the reverse complement.
TACAATAGCTTCCTTCTGCTTTTTAATATTTAATGCTGTGTTAGTCCTCGTTTAAATCTTCTTGGCTTTTGTTTTCTGAGTGTCTTTGATGTTCTTTCATTTCTGACGATGATCTTCACTGAATGTGCTTGGGCCAAGGACACTTCGGCATAGCTCCTCTTGCTATTCTTTGTATGTAATTTCTGATGAGGACTCAGAGACTCTCTTAACCTGTGTTTCCTGTTATGTCTCCTGCACCCTCTGGTTCCCTTAGGATTTCTTTTTATGGTACTTCAGAAATTTGGTTAATAAATAATGTGACGTGGTGCTTTTATTGAGGGTTTTGGATCTGGAGATTCTATTTTTCATTATATTGGGAAATAAATCAGTTTTTCTTTTGTAAATCCTGGGGATTGGGTCTAGGGTCTCTGAACAAGCATTCTAGTCCTAAGCTATATCCCCAGATCCCTGTCTACTATTACTTTTTGGGTTGAATAGGGTCTTGGAGTTATTAAATTACCTTGAGCGTGCTTTGTATTCCAAGCCAGGCTTTGGATTTGTGGTTCTCCCAACTCAGCCTCCTGAGCAGCTGGGATTATAAGTGTGAAACACAATGCCAAGCTCACATTTGGAACTTTCTCTATTTTTCCTATTTCTACCTTTTTGGAATCTAATTATAATTATGTATAATATGCTGCTACATTACACAAAGGACCTGAAATTATCTTCCCAGTCTTCTCTCTCTCCTGTTTGGGTAGCTTTTTCTGTGAGCCTTAAAGTACATCCCCTTATATTTGGATTATTTGGTCAGCTGATTAAGTCAATCCATTCAATACTTGAGATACTTTATTATTTATAGATCTAGATGTTTAGTTTTCATTTCTTCCCTCATTATGCCTGTGTTTTGGTCTATATCCTTAAACATATTTATCATAGCTAGTTTCAAGTTCCTTCTCTTAATTAGATCAGATCTACATTTCTATGTCACTTCATATTGATCTTCTTTCTTTTGGTTGTAGGTTGCATTTCCTGTCATTACATATCTGATAGTTTGGTACTGAGTCTTGTTCATTATGAATATTACATTGTTTAGTGCTGGGATTTTTCTGTCTTCACTTTAAAGACTGTTGAAGTGCTTTTGACAGTTTATTTACTCGCCCATCAATCTAAATCTAGCAAAGATTATCATCAAGCATTTATAATGTGTTTACCTAAGCCTCTGTTTTATGGTTAGTTTAGACCTACATTTGAAAGTCTTTAGCAAATGCCCCAGGTGTGGTGAGGACTGTGTGCTGGCTATTGAGTACCCCAGCCTTTCCTAATTGTCTTAGTTAGAGTTTCTGTGAAAAGACAGCACGACCTTAGCAATTTTTACAAGGAAATTATTTTTCAGGGGTTGGCCTACATGTTCAGAGGTTTAGTCCGTTATCATCATATTGAGAAGCATGGTGGCATACAGGTAGAGGTAACAGAGTTCTACATCTGGATCCACAGACAGCAGGAAAAGAGAGAGCCACTGTGCCTGGCTTGAGCTTCTAAAACCTCAAAGCCTACCCCCAGTGACACACTTCCTCCAACAAGGCCACACCCACTCCAACAAAGCCACACCCACTCCAACAAGACCATACCTCCTAATCTTTTCAAATAATGTACCCCCTATGAGCCCGTGGGGGCCATTTTCATTCAAATCACCACACCAACTTTGTGTGAGCTATGGTAGAAAATGTTCTGGTAGGTTCTCTCCCTCCCTCTCTCCCTCCTTCCCTTCTTTCCTTCCTTCTCTCCTTCCTTGTGCTCTCCCTACCTTATCCCTCTCTTCTCATCCATCCCATTCTCTTTCAGTTATTCTTTTCTTGAAGTATGGTATGGTATGGTATGGTATGGTATGGTATGGTATGGTATGGT
>NW_021604762.1:2044768-2047070 GCF_004785775.1 Grammomys surdaster | reverse complement strand
GTATGGTATGGTATGGTATGGTATGGTATGGTATGGTATGGTATGGTATGCAGGAATTATTAATATTCAGCCAAAGAGTTCATGGGGCCCCTATACAATTTTAGGGAGCAATTTTTTCTCTTTTATCATTCTCTAGATTTTATGGATGTTTACAGTTTTTAGAATATTTCCTGAGAAAGTACTTAGTCATTAGGCCAGTTTAACTGAGCAATTACCAGGTTGAATAAAGAAAGATCTCTTCCTCCCAGGACAATTTCACAAATGAGTTAAGGAGAAAGGCAGACAAAGTACACTAATAAATACCTCTAACAAATTACATCTTTCTCTTGAAAGCCAAAGATATGGTGAAGTTGGCTCTCATGGTTTAGTGGAGGCCTCAAGAGGTTGATTATCACCAGGGTGATGGAGGGCACGGTTGTTCTGTACCTTCAGATACCAAAAAAAAAAAATTCCACTAAATTCAGACGACTTAACTTATTTAGTGATTGTTGAGAGGGGTGTGTTCCTCTGAGACAGGAAGTTATAGCCCTGTAATTTTCTAAACAATAAGCTCTCTCCTGGGCAAGGAATCAGGTCAAAGGGTGTTTGTTGAGAATGATGGATTTCTTTGGGGATGGAGACAAAAGTCGAGTTAGCAAAACAACCCCAGTAGTAGGTGATTTGAGAAGAACCTTGGAAGCAATGAGGCATTTTACTTAGAAAGAGTCAGGCAATGGGCCTTCCATTATGGGGCAGTAGCAAAATATGATGTCCAGGTGAGAAATGCTTGGCTGAAGGGCAAAGAAGGAAAAGGGAGAAAAAGTTAGGTAGACAAAATCTCTCTCTCTCTCTCTCTCTCTCTCTCTCTCTCTCTCTCTCTCTCTCTGTGTGTGTGTGTGTTTCTCTTTCTGTCTGTGTGTGTGTGTGTCTGTCTATCTGTCTCTCTCTCTGTGTATGTCTCTACATCTCTCTGTCCAACTCTCTGTCTCTGTGTTTGTCTCTCTGCCTCTCTCTCTCTCTGTCTCTGTCTATGTCTCTCTCTGTATATGTGTCTAAGAAAGTAGAACTATTCAGGGGCTAAGAAATCTATGGATATTTGGTTTCTGAGAAGCCGTGCTGGACCAAACATTATGAATTATATGTGAAGATGGCTTATTTAATCTGTCATTTACATGTATCGTGGAAAAGCAAGAGAAAAGAAAGTATCTAGGTATGGAGTTGGGAAAGAGCATGTTGAGTGCAAGCTGAAGAATCCTCAGGAAACACATTTTTCTAGTGAGTCTCTATATCACAGAGAGAGCTGGTGCTAGGTTGGAGCCCTGAGAGTCTGTTGTACTGTCTCAGAAGTGAAGACATCACAGATGGGCTTGATACGATCACTACATGAGAAACAGGAGGAAGGAATTCAAGTCTAAGATTTTCATATGGTTTCCTTGAAGTCTGCGGCACTGGTGATGAAGGAGGTGATTGGAAAGAGGATGCCCTTTAGGGTGCAGTGGTTGGCATGATTACAATTAGTGGGGGCGTCTGTCGAAGATGAAATTTTCTGGTGTGCACGTGGCTGTGTGGGACAAAGTTGAGACAGGGGAGAACTCAAAGTTTATATAGATATAGGAGCTATTTATCTGATCATGACACTTTAATTACTGAAAGCAAATAGGTTTTCCAGATGGAGGAGGAAGAGGAAGGAGGATGAAGGAGGGATAACATTTTAGTTTCATCGAAGTTCATAATTACACAGTGGAACAGAATTACTGCTGCCACTGGCAAGAATGTTTTTTAAGAAAGGCAGAGAGGCTTCCTTATCAAGGGATGTCATGCAATCGTGTGTTTCAGAAGCAGTGGAAAGGCTGTGTTTCATGTCTGGTGGAGCTGCCAGTGCACACTAGAAAAGAAAGAACGTTACAGCACCCTGAAGGCTAGAAGAGAAAGATGCTGACAAAGTCATTCACTTACTCTTGGCGTCCATCTGCAGAAGGATGAATGAGGAAAAGGAAGAGAATGGGGGAGGGGGGTCAGTGAAACAAAACTTCTCATGTTAAATTCAAGAGGATGAAAACTCTTAAGGAAGGACACAGTCAGATGTTGGACGGAAAAAAGGATAATTGTGTAGTAAAATCATTTAGCACAGTTATTATAGAATTTTTTGTTAACATATAAAGTAATAGGTTTCATCATGGCAATGCATACACATAGCGCATATGTGTCCCTATATTCTGCTTTTTGAGGGGTGGGGGAGCATTGTCTCCTCAAGGAGCTCACGTCAGCTTCAAGCTTGAATTCCTTCTGCCCCAGCCTTCTGAGTACAGGGTTTTCAGATATG
>NW_021604762.1:2028440-2044758 GCF_004785775.1 Grammomys surdaster | reverse complement strand
CATATCTGAAAACCCTGTACTCAGAAGGCTGGGGCAGAAGGAATTCAAGCTTGAAGCTGACGTGAGCTCCTTGAGGAGACAATGCTCCCCCACCCCTCAAAAAGCAGAATATAGGGACACATATGTGCTATGTGTATGCATTGCCATGATGAAACCTATTACTTTATATGTTAACAAAAACAAATTCTATAAAAAGAGGTATTTAAAAAGAATCTAGTTAGTTCTGGGTTAGATACCCACCTCCTGAGTCCACTGTGGAGAAGTTCTTAATCTAGTAAGACAATAGCCCAGAGTCTCCAGCCCTTGGCATCAACAGTTAAAGCATGGAGATAGTTGCAACACTTACTGTGTAGTGTAGCAGTTTTAGAAAGGGTAAGATAACCTTTAGGCTTTCGTTCTACACTAGGTAGTGGTTAAATTAAAACATTGAACATGTTATTGTGTGTCTATCTCCTAACTGTTGTTAAAAGAAGGGTTTCCTTGTTTTGTGGCTCCTTTTCCTTATAATTTACCAGGATGTAATCGTCTCTGCAGTTAGATTCCATCTCATAGAAAAGACATAAGAGATGCTTCCAAGACATCTTTTCTGTCAAATAGTTGAAAGTTGTTAGGAAATCCCCTCTGTTACATTGTTTGTCGCTTCAGGATTCTGCCTGGAAACAGTGGGTTATGCTTCATTCACATCGAAAGTGCTGAGATTGTGAAGAGCATTTCTTAGCTCTTAAGATAGTCCTTCACCTTCATTGCAGAAAATGTTTCATACCTCAATAATTAATTGTGAGGCCAGAGGCTGTGTCCTCTGACTGGCAGCGGTGGAAGGAGAGGGACATGTTCTATACTAGGAATTTTGGAATCAGACTTTTCTTGGAGGATGTGCCATGCTGTCCTGTTTGAACCTGGGGAAGTTGCCTAAGTGTCCTGAGTCTTGGTTTGTGTCTTATCAAATAAGTGAGTTCTAATCTCTTTCCATTTCATATCAGTATCCTGTGATTCTGTCCTAGTTCCTGAGCAGATGCAATAACATCACAGGTAAGATACTGTCCCCCAAATCAGATGTAGAGTCAGTTAGAGTTTCACAGATCGGCGATGAGAACTGAGATCCTCCTCTGATTCTCATGTAATTGGTAAATAATAAGTTATGATAGCAATCTTTACTTTTACTATACCTTACGGACTATGGCATGAGGGAAGATATTTAAAAACATATCTCCCCAACAGGAGAGGGTTTTCTGGCTATATAGTAAATTGACTCCAGCTGCTCTGTTTTGCTTCTCTAGTCTCATATTTACAACTTATCAGATGTTGGGCATGTAGACAGAGGCAATTGATCAAACAATATTGGCAAATCAATAATAGCTATATACCTATGTATATACATAAATGAATATGTCTTCTTCCTTACAGGAATAAGGTTTCTTTCTATTAGTGTCAGGACTGAGGGTCAGGAAGCATCTGACTTAGCCATCTCTGTGTGATGGATCCTGGAGGCATTCAGTATTTGCTGAATCAATGAGAGAAAGAGTAAATGGAAGAAGGATGTACCGTGGTGTGTGTAAAAGGCTGCTTGAACAACCCATGCCTCAGTGAACTCAGTATGTGTTTTACAAATTTCTTCGCTTACATCTTAATGGCTCATTGACCCCTTCCTTAGCTCCCATTCTCCATTCAATTCAAATAACCGTTAAGACTTGTAGATGTTAAGAACACTGTCATCTTTTTTATGCAAAATTATTTTTCTATTGTGTGCCTGTGAGTGTTTTGGCTGCATGTATGTATGCACTACATTTGTGTAGTACCTATAGAGACCAAAAGAGGGAGCTGTAGTTACGGAAGGTTTTGAGCCACCATGTGAGTACTGGGAACAGAAACTGAGTCCTCTGCAAGGAGATTTAACTTTGCAAATGCTCTGCACTGCTGTGCACCTCTCTAGCCTGATGTTGAGAATTTCATAAAGTTCTGTGTTAGTCTGTTCTAGTGATACCAGAGAAAATTAAGCTAGACGCTCATGCTTTCTGAAGTTTCAGATCATTACCATGTCGGAAGCTGCTCACCTTCTGATTGGTGGGAAGCAGAGTGGGGTCAGTGGAGGAAAAAGAGAGAAGATACAGACAGACATACAGAGAGAGAGCAAGAGAGAGAGAGAGAGAGAGAGAGAGATGCAACAGAGGTAGAGGGGAGAGAGACAGAGAGACAGAGGAGCAAGGCTCCGAGAGGGATGGAGGGAAGGAAGGGGAGGAGGAAAGTAAAAGGTAGAGAAAGAAGGCAGAGGAGATGCTAACATGAAGGTTAATCTTGATTGGCACCTTGATAGTGTCTGGAATTAGCTAAGAGACATGCCTGTGGGCAGGCCTATGAGTGAGGATATTTCTAGGAAGGATTGCCTGAGGGGTGTGAGGCTGTATTCCTAGGTCCCAGGAAATGACTGTGCTTGCCTGCCTGCTTTGCTTCTTGATAGTACTTGTATCTGCCTAGAGTTACTGCTGCCATTGTCTTTGCTCACAATGAAGACTCAGCTTCTTTGGACCAAAGACCAGCATCTCTCTAGGAATTGCCCAGGCTTTCAGTGCTGGGTTGTGGATTGTGAGGCTCAGCTTTCAGGAGAAATCAAATAGATACTGAGTTCCCCAGCTCTCCTTATATAGATAGCCACTGTTGGACTCCCTAGGTCCTGTCTTGTCAGTCAGTCTCATGAATTCCCCTCTGTAATATATATTCACTTTTTGGGTTTTATTTTCTGAAGAACCCTGACCAATACAACCAATTACCACCTTCAACAGTATGGATTGAATGACCTATTTTCTAAGCCAGACAGTACTCCTAAAATCTCTACCATGCCCACAAACAGTACCAGGAGCTGGAACAATTAGAGTTCAACACATAAGCCTATAAGAGAGATTTTGCACTCAAATCATAACAAGTTCTAAAGGGTAAAAACAACAAAGTGTGCTCTCTAGCTTTGAAAAACTTAGGGTCTACTATAGAACATGGGAGTTGGCGTCGGAAGTTGGAAGTTCAGTCCTCGACACTGACATCAGCTTCATGCTCTTCCTTTCAGTTCTGAGTCCCACTGAAGTGTAGGGATGTTGGAAAGTCTATTGGGACAATCCAGTAAGACTGCACTGTGAAGTCAAAACATCACGCGTATCACATACCTACTCTAATTAAAAGTAATTCAATTTATGTTTAATTGACTTTTGTAGTGTAGACTTAGGACTATGTGTCCCTGGACAAAGAACAGTGTGTGGGGAGAAGAGGCTTATGCAGGAGGTAGTGGGGTCCAGGAGCTCCAGGAGGATGAATAGAGTTTGGGTGGTTGGGGTGATAGGGGGTATGGAGTATGGAACATAATGTCTGTTCTAGTGATACCAGATAGTGTGTGTGTGTGTGTGTGTGTGTGTGTGTGCACATGTGTGTGTGTATGGGTGCATGGGTGTGTGGGGTATAGGTAGAGGCTATCAGTGCAGGTTGAGTGAATCACATAGTCTAGTTAGAGAACCTGCAATGAGCTCCATGCTCTCCTGAATCCTCTATGAGGGTAGAAGAGGTTTTGTGTTAAGTACTTTAGATGCACAAGATGAGGTCAGGACCTCGGGGAACAAGCAGGGAGCGTTTATTCTCCTCATAGCAGGAAACAGGCATCCTTTAGTGACCTGATGTGAGCAGTGTTTTAGGAAGACAGAGCTGGTAATGGTCTGTGGTTCAGTGTAGACATACTAGGGTCAGGATGCCAGGCGGAAGTGGGAAGGCTTTTACAGGGGTAGATTAAAATGGGGGAAGAGAGGAAAGAGGGTCTAGGAAGGCCTTTTTAGTAGGAACAATTTAAGCTTACCCTGACTAGCTTACAAATAAATGAGACTCAGACTGCGACTGTTTTATTGGGCTTTGACAATGCTGGGCATTATGCCGAATCTACTCTTCTTTTTTTTTTTAATAATTTTTTTATTGGATATTTTATTTACATTTCATATGTTGTCCCCTTACCCCATCCCCCACCCACCCGGGAACCCCCTATCCCCTTACCCCTCCTCCTTCTTCTCTGTGGATGTAACCCCTACCTACCCCCCTCCCACTTTCCCACCCTCAAAATTCCCACCCCCTGGGGCGTCCAGGCTTCATGAGGTCAAGGATCTCATCTTCCATCTATGCCCAGCAGGGCCCTATCTACTCTTCTAACTGCAGGCCTGTCTACCTCCCCAGTGGTGTACCCCAGATACTTGCTGTTTCTCCTGGCCAAGTGCTCAGGGCTCCTCTCTCCTCATACCTCCCCACCCCTCCATCTAGGTCACTCCTAACCCACCAGCCTTTAATTCCTCCAGTAACTGGCTGTAGCTAGTTTTATTTAACCAATAGTTTCAAATCAAGCGACAAAAGCTTGTAAACAGGAGATGACACTCACAGACCTGGACCTTCCGGTAGAGAATTTAGCATTACAATACACAGCGATAGACCAAGGAGCGAGAAGCAACGAATCTAAGTGTTTCTAGAATTTTTTTCCACCAAGATTAGAATAACAATGGGAAGGAGAAGGCTGGCAGGGAAAGTTTGGGGAGTGAGTTGGGCTCTATTGCCAGTGGAGAGGTGAGCTGGTAGTCAGGCTCCAGGAGGCACATCTCAGAGGATGTGAGACCGGCTGTGGGAAGCGTCAGAAGTCAGCGAGGCCTGGGGATTCGCGATCATCAACGCGGAGACTTCTCATAAATTATGCACTTTACTTAGAACTTAATTTTGTGTTTTTTAGAAGATAAGAGAAATGAAAAGCTTGCTGAATTATGGATTATGCAACCGCATTAAAAGCAATTCTTTCTTTCCCCCTCCTCTGTGTCTCCCTGGTGAGTTCTCTGTTCTTCCCTCTGATCCACTCCCTCTTCCCTTCTTTGTAAACCGAGGGACACAATAACCTCTATTCCTGTCAGATCAGAGGATTGGCAGAGAAGGGATTAGGTGATCCGCAACGTTCAGCAGAAGACAGGAAGATCTCCTTAGCCTCCTCACGAGAGCTGTGGGGATCAGAGGGCTGCGGCTTCCTCTGGAGAAAAGCAACCATTTATATTTATAGGAGGAAATGTTTAAAGAGCTAAATCCTCAGTTCCCTGGATAGCCCTGTTGTTTGATTTGCAGCTTTTCTTAAGTAAAGAGCCGATTCCCAACAAGAGAGGAGCTGCTTGGGAAATAACGTGATTACAGGAAGTAGGGCCTTCCAAACCTGGTAGAGGATGGGCTGCAGGATGGGTCTCCTTCCAAGGCACCAAGCTTCTGCTGTGGTTTGATCAAAGTTCAGGAAGATGGTGAGTGCAGGACTCAGAAGTTGAGGAGTTACCTTTGCTTCAGTCCTCCCCCTCCCCCTTCAAAAAAGAGAGCATTACTGTATTTACCTAGACACCCTTAAACATTCATCAGCACCCAGATCACCGGAGTTCACTTTACGTAAGATAATGTTCACAGAGGTTGAAGAAGAAAGACACAGGGCATTGATATTACCTCAACATCCATGGCACACCAAGCTCTCTACAGGCGTTTTTGTATAACTCTCCCAGCCGCAGGAGGTAGATATTTTCATGTCTCACATAGGAGGCTCTGAGGGGTGGAAAGGCTTGCCCAGGTTGTGTGACCAGCGATTGGCTAAACCGGAATTTGGTTCTAGATCTGAGGATCTCTTGTTCTAATTTTGCTTTTCTTTCTCATCTCCATTAGACAAGAATCTTTTTTGAATTAAAAAAAAAAAAGCACGCTTGATCACCCCACCACTCTACCCCAAGGTGGAGCTGTGTGAGGATCTAGCTGTTTTCCTGTCTGTCTCCTCTCCCTCTGTCTCCCATTCCTTTTGTCCCTCTGTCCTTTTTGGTGTCTCTTTTTCTTCTGTCACTTCTCTCCGAGCACTTCTCTTAACATTTCTCATTTCCCATTGAGGTGGGCGGGGCACGAAGCAGTGAGCATTCCTTTCATTTCTCACAGTGTTCTGCGACCTTTTTGTTGACCTTTCGTGAGTCCCTGTTGAGAGCATAATACTCCACTCTCAGGCGGCTCCTGCTCCTGGTTTTCATTTTGATTGCAGAATGACACCGGACAAAATACCTACAACATTCAAGGCATCACAGTAGGTGCTAGGAAAACTTATTTTCAGACGGGTATTTTGAAAGCTCCTTCACGTAAAAATAAAAGTGTGTTTTAGTTTTGCCTATGTAGACACTAAGGCCAAGGAGAAAAAAAAAAAAATCAACCAGAAAAAGGGCAAGGAACAACCTTCCACCAAGGTTGGTAGATTCTTGGTATAAAAGGCAAGTGTGGCTCGCTGTTTGGCCCTGCCTTTCTGCCGTGGTCCATTGTACGTCTATTGCATCATCTCTAGCTCTTATATGTCCAGGACTCTCTGATATGCAGTTTATTTCACTGATACCCCTCAGGTGGCACCCCATGAAGACTGTCCCCTTGACATTCATCATCTCCTCTAGTATGTGAGTGAAAGAGTAAGTTGGCTTACCCTCAGGGTAAATCTATGCTTTCCAAGGCTTTCTAATCTGGACAAGCCAAGGAATTGGCCTGGCCCTGGGTCTTCACACACTCAGATCAGTTCAGCCTTACAGAAGGATGCCGCTAATAGTGGTGACGGAGGTTAATGAGGAAGCAAGGCCAGCTCTGAAGGTGAGGTGACCTGATATACATGCAGCAGCCACTACAGCACTTGGGATATGGCTAAGTGCAGCATAGATGTTGATTTTATGGTCATCACATCTGATCCACTATTACAGAGCGTTGGGCTGCATGTAAAAGGCCCAGTTGAAAGCAGCTATGTTATAAGCAGTGCACCATTTCAGCTCTGAGGTTGGAGGTCATGTGGCTTTATTCAGTAGCACATGACAAGATCATGTATCCAGAGTCCTGTGTCTTCCCTCATCCTCTGGGGTGGTGATTCCCAAGGGCTGCAGACTACAGAAACTCTAGTTACCTTCCCTAGTGACCACTTGCAGAGGCTTAAAAAAGGAGCAAGTGTTATTATTGTGTCCCTTTTTACGAAATCAGAAAGCATCCCCCTCAGTGTATTTCCACTGGTGGCCCCTTTGTTAGGCCTGTCTCACAGAAGAGTGACAAAATCAATAGGTTCTTAGGAGAAATAATAGAATTGTTCAGATTCAAATATGAGCATGCACCAGAATTGCCAAGAAAACTTGTTAAAATAAGACCTGGCTGGGCTCCATCCCCAGCGCTCCTATTTCAGTAGACCTGGGGCGGGGCCTGGGAATTTACAATCATAACGAATTGTAAACCTGTCAGTCCTAGAGCAGCTCTCTTGAAGTAGACCCAGTAAAGGCTGTGTTTGCAAAAATGGACAAAAGGTTTTATACAGGGACTCTGATCCCTTCTGTCTTATACCTTCTTGGGGCTCCCTTTTCATTTAAAATGGTCATAGTACGAATTGGAATTTTAAATTTGTCTGAACTGAAAATAGAAGAAATTTCTTTGTTTTTCTGGTACAGAGACTTTTTTTGGGGTATGAAACATTTTGAGTAACTGACCGTGAGGTGATAGAGGTGGCCTCTCCCTGCTATTCTCTCTCATTCTTCTCTCTTCTTCATCATAAACATCAGTGCCAACCTCTCATGTGCATGTGTGGATGTGTTTGTATGTGTGCGTGTGCATTTGTACCCATAGATCAGAGGACAACTTTGTGGGGTTGATGTTTCCATTCCTTTCTGGGTTCTGGGAATTGAACTTTGGTCATTAGATCACTAGGTGGCAAGCGTCTTTACTTGCTAAGCCATTTCACCAGCCCCTACAACATGTTACTTTCAGAAGATCAAATCTTTCACACCCCTGCAATGGGAATGCCCAGAGCTTCCCATCTGGAAGACATTCAGCTCTTTGGGCAGAAGGTTCCGATGGCCTGTCTGCTGGAAGCTGCGTAACCACAGCCTCAGTCATCAGGGAGCTTGGGGCTGTGGTTATGTCTAAATGAGTGCTCATTATTGATGCTAATTGAACTGGAAGTTAATGAAAAAGGATTATTTTACAGGGCTTAAGTTGAGGCCAAAATTGTTATTACAGGTTAATTATTCTCCTTAAAAGGGACCATTACAGCCATGATTGTTTTTATCAGTGTCCTCTCTGGTGCTGAAAGAGATTTCTTCGAAAGCAGATTCTTGATATAATTAGTCACCTCATCTAATTCTTAATCACCAATCATTTCTCTTTAGATTAAGGTTAATCAGAGGTGCATGGGTTGGATTCTCTCCTTTAATTGCATTTGATCAGTTTCAAAGAAACGCTTTCCTCTTTTGGTCACACGTGTGGCCCATCCCTCGCTCTAAACCTGAGATCTGGTGGGAGGAACAGAGATAGCCTCATGGGAAAAACTACCTCATGTTTCCACACAACCCTTCTGGCTGTGGGAAATGTGTGCCTCTGGGCCTGGGAAGATGATGGGAAGGAATTCTGTGCTGGAGAATCCTCAGTGTAGAAAGTGGGTGCTCTGTTTTCTCTCTTCCTCTGTTCAGTCTTTATTTTCTCTTCTCTTCCTTGCCTGCTTTTCCTCTTTTCCTAGCCTTGTCTCCCTCTTTCCCATTCTTCACTCTTATTTTCCCCTAAGTTCTTAGCCTTTCTTTAGGTCTACCTTGGTTCGTCTTCTTCCCCTTTCGCTCTCCATTTCTCTTGGGTACAAATTTACACACCTGACCAGACAACCTTGAATGTTCTTCCTCGGGCATTGTCTGTCATTTTTAAATTTTTATTTTATTTTATTTTTAAGACAAAGAATCAGTGGGCTAGAATTCAGCAAGTAGGCAAGGCTGGCTGGCACTGAAGTCCAGCCATCCAGCTGTCTCTCTGCCTTCACAGTGCCTGGCTTGCCCTTCCTACCACCATGTGAAGCTTCACTCCTGTGGATTCTGTACTGAACTCCTGTCCTCATACCGACAGCTCTTTCCCCAGCCCTCCTAACTCTATAGGTCACTAGTTCTCTGTCTATGCTTATTTATACTTAATTTTCCCTTTGTCCAAAGTATCCTCTAGGCTCTCCTCCTTTTTTTCTAGACATAGCTACTATTAATTATTTATTGCTCTTCCAAATATTTTCTATGCACTGACATAGAACTTGCAGAAATCTATTTGCATGATGTAACAATGATCATACATTGATACCTACATCTGGTTTTTATTCTTCACAGGGTAGCTTGGGGTAAACAAGTATGCTCCCTAGAGAACATGTGCATTAGCTTGGCTGAGCTAGCATAATAAAATGTGACAGAATGGCTGGTGTAAGCAACAGACACTTATTTCCTTATAGCTCTTGATGTTGAGAGTCTAAGATTAATTTTGCTGCAGGGTTTATTTCTCCTTATGCCTCTGTCCTTGTTTTGCAAATGCCTGCCTTAACATGGTGTCCTTACATGCCTTTTCCTCCTTTCACAAATATCACTGGCATGTCTTCTTATAAAAACACTAATGACACACTCACTTCACCGTAATTATGACTGATAGCCTTATCTTCACATACACTTGCGTGGAGGATTAGGGCTTAGACTGATGGATCGAGCAACAGGACAGTCCGTGACAACACCCAGTTCATCCCTTTTCTGTGGTGTGTGAAGGCATTTCCTCGTCTCCTCTTCTTGGGGGTAATTTCCATTTTTCTCTCTTTAGCTTGGGAAAAGCTCTTTATACTTTATATTTATATGATGTCTCAAACTCTCCTAAAACTCATTTTCTGTATTATATTACCCTTCTTTATAGGCAACCATGTACTTTTTTGTGCACCCCAAGAACTGTAAGCCCCTGCTTAGAAAGATCTTATTAGCCTATCTGTGCAAGAACTTGTGGCCTCATGCTTCATAAGAGCATTTGAAGCTAGGATTTGTGGCTCAGACATGTAACCCTAGCTATTCTGAAGGCCAAGGTAGGAGGATTGCAAATTCAAGGCCTGCCTGGGCTACAGACTGAGTTTGGAGTCAGCCTGGACATTTTAGCAGAATGCTGTCTCAAAATACAAAATAAAAAGAGAGCTGGATAGGCACATAGTAGAAAGCTTGCCTATCCTTCCTTGTACTGGGAAGAAAACAGGCCTATGAGCCCATCATCCTTGTCCCAGCTCTCTGCATCTTCCTGCTTCCCTGACACCACCCTTACTCTTCCATTGCACAGATGGTTTATGAAGCATATAGGAACACTTAGTAAATATCCCTTACTTTAGGTACCCATGCTGGAACATTCTGGCACCAAAACAAATTGCTCCAGATAGTCATAAAAGGGCAAAATGGAGGCAGACCCATAGACCCATAACCAGTGCCAATGTTGTTTCTCTAGTCACTGAGAACCTGAGTCACCACAGCATCACTCCTGTGGCCTGCCTTTTTCAAAACTCCATTGGCCAAAAGAAAAATGTCTTCAGAGAAATGATGGCCAGCCGATGAGCTGGTAATTGACCAGACTGAGGTTCACAATTAATTGGTGAATTGAGATGGCGAGGGATGCCCTGAATTAAGCTACTAAAAAGACTATTAAAATGCAAATATTATGGAGAAAGAATAAAATAAGAAACTATAGCCAATGAAGCAACACTCATTTACAAAGCCCGTGGATTCTTTTCTACATTGTTTAATCAGTTGTGCAGTATGTCCCTGAAGACCTCAGAATAGAGCAGAGCCAGGCTGTGGTGTAACTAGCTCATAGCCTCACAAAGTATCCTGGAAGCCACTCGTTCCTGCTTCCATTCTCAGTTCTTGTCTCCTTGCCAAACCATTCAGTCTTAATAACTTGCAATTCACAGCCCATTCCTTTTTAAAGGAAAGCTTTGTCTTTTAACCCTTGTTCACTTCTGGTGTCTTTCAGAATGAAAAAAGATTTTCTAATGGAATTCCCATTCCCTCCAGAGTGGGCTACTTTCTGATGTCACCCATTCTGGGTACAAAATGCCAGAGAGCAGGCCATCCAAAGAAATAATGTCTAGAGCTAATTAAGGCTTTAAATCATCTAGGAAAATTAGAATCAACCAGTGACCCTTGTGTGTACTTTAGGAACTTCCATATTGAAGTCTTGCCATTCTCCAGGCATAAAGCTATATTAAGTTTTAAGTCCTGATTCAAAAATGCATTATGAGTAATGATGGTACCTGTTATTTTGTTTGAATACAGAATAGGACATATCAGGGTTTCACCATAGATGGAAAATGGAAGGATATATATATATATATATATATATATATATATATATATCTCCTCTTGATATGTATGTATATATATTTCTGTAGAAATTCGTTGAGTAACCCCCTCAGTGCATATGATGATTTAAGAAGTGTAAGTGTATAAAGAGAGAGAGAGAGAGAGAGAGAGAGAGAGAGAGAGAGAGAGAGAGAATGTCTGTGAAGCATCACTACTCCTCACAGATATTGGCATTTTCTCCCTAATATAAAAGTAAAATGTTTGAGAATTGAAAGGGAGTCTGGAGTCAAATAAAATATTGCATTACAAAAGATGTTTAGGAGTAGGAGTGAAACATCAGTACCTTCATTTCACCTTGATTTATAAATCTTATTTCTCTGAAAGAGGGAGACTGTCCTGGATTAAAAGTCATGCCACTAGGCTTTTGTTGGTCTCCTGACTCTGTGAATGCTGATTTTAAGAGCTAAACATTATTGTGAAACTTAACTTTGGTTTAGCATATATCCCAACCAACAACTCTTCAAAGGGAGGAGTGGCAGAAGTTTATCATGTCCCAGAGGGATAAGGAGGTTACCATGTGCCCAGCAGTCTTACTGCTTTTGATGGAATTGGAGCCTGTGCTCCAGACTTGCCAACTCCCAGTGTCTGCTCACGGTCACCATGCTGTTCTCCTTCCCTTGACTTCAACAGCAGCCACCAGGGCAAGCATAGAAACTCTACCATGACCCTTTGAAGGGGAGAGGTGGCCTTGCCTTAGAGTATGCAAACCAGGACATGAACATACTACATGCCCTAATCTTTTTGTACCATAAGAAAAGCTTTTGGATCTTTGACACTGCTTTGAATTTGAAGATTTTATGGTTGTCCCAACTGTTTGCAATATCTTCTAGTTTTCCATTTATTATTAATATTATTAGTCATGCCATTTTATGGGAGGACTGTTACTAGCCAGGCACTCTGTTTAGGGTTTTTATGGGATACTTGAATTTGGAATTTGTATCAGTTCAGGAGAGACTACAAGATGGAAAGGGGGAGGGTCAGAGGCTACTTTCGCTGGGGCTGCTCATCTGATAGAGGCTGAAGTGGGATCTGAACCCAACACTCAACCTTGTGCTTTTTCTCATGCAAACGAAGTACTTCAGATTCTGCTTGTGACATTTAAAAAGTTCTACTCATTCAAGTCATCTAAATTCTTATCATTACAGATGTCATGGACAGAAACCTATATTACTGGTTGTGTTGATGCCTGCACAATAACCTGCTTGTAATGGGCATGACTGCATGGCAGAGAATTCAGCCCTGTAGAGAGCACAATCCCTGGTGCTTGGTGTCTTTGAAGCTGAGAATGCACGTGAGAACCTTCCTAGCATCGAGAGTGAATGCTTTGCCACAGTAAAATCAGAGTGACTCCAACTCAGGAGGTTGTTAGTGACAATAACAGCCGCGGAAAGAACTAATATTTATATACCTCTTTATAGTTTCCCAGGACATTCTGCATCCATTATCTTCATTGATAAGAAGGGAAGAATAATGGAGAGAATTGGAAGCCTGCAAACATAAAATGATTCTGCACCTGCAAGAGAGAAACTCAGGGCAGCGCGAACAAGAAGCAGGGTCACTGGTCAGAAGCAGATGGCTTATCTCTAAATACCTGATCAGGAAGGCAGCTGAGCAGGAGCTAAATGTAAAAAGGCCCATGAGGCTGCCAATAAATGGGACAGAATTCTTCTGAATGGAAAGGAGCTTAAAGTTCTGAGCTACTGGAGGGTAAGGGTAGAAATACTCAGGTACTATGTATGGCCTGAGAAAAATCTCCAAAGCTGTCAGGTAGCAGGGACAACAGTGGCTCATTAAGAGTGACCTGGAACAGGTGAGGCAATAAATCAGAGGAGTAGAGAGGGGGGAGTGATATAGTCCCTGGAAGGCACTCCTGAGTCTAGAAGGGAACAGGAGTTTGTAAGGCAGGGTCAGCTGGGCTCTGGGCACAATGGATTTGACCGTGTCTTGTCAACTATAGAATGGCTCAAAGATGCATTGTATTCTTGAAAATGGGCTTGTGAGCGCTTATATCATTCTGAAGATTCACAAGTCGCTTCTCCCTCCCAAGTGCTCATTTAAAGGAAAAAAAAGGATAAAGATCTACTTGCTGCGAGGTAGGATGCACCTGATGAAAGGCAGAAGGTACCTTTGATTCAATTAATGTTCACAGAGACCACATGGTCTACAGCAAATCTGGCTACTGGCTGGTGTGGATGGGCTGGTTCCAAGTCCCATTTCTGCCAGCTGTCAATCATGTAATCAGCCTTTGCAGTTCTTAGCCTCCAGGATTGCTCCGCCTCAGTTCTCTCGTTTGTGAAAGAGGGACAACAGTTGCTCAGGAATCACTCGTTGTCTAGATCGGTCAGTGATGATAAAGCACAGTCTGTGCAGGGTCAATAGTCAGGGTCATCCAGGCTGTCCCTCACAGTCCAACGGAGGAAGCATGGAGAACACACTTTTCACATGGTTGTGTTGTTCGGGTAGTCAAACTCGTAATGTTTATTGATGGTTTCTTGTATTGCTTGTTTGTGTTGCTGCTTGGTGCTATGGGAAGACTGTTGCCACCACTCTGGGAAGTCAGGGTTCTTCTGTCTGCTTTATGCCTCTCTTATTCTGTGAGTTAGGATGAGTAACACCAGTCTGTTGATTGATTTTTGCATGTGCATACATTCATATGTGAGAGTGCTGGTGTGCCTCCCCCTGCATGCATTGTGGAAATCAGAGGACAAGCTCTGTTGTTGGTCCTTGTCTTCTACCTTATTTTGAAACAAGTCTCTACTGTTTTTCTATTACATGTGCCATACTACGTGGACCGTGGGCTTCTGGGGATCCCCTGTCTTTATCTCCCATTTTTCCATAGCCACGTTAGACTTGCAGACACGAGCACTATTTATCCAACTCTTAGGTATGTTCTGGAGATCTGAACTTAGGTCCTCGGGGTTACATGACAAGTGCTGCCCCACACTGAGTCATTTCCCTAGTCTCCCTAAGTCTTAACATTATCATGCCAATAAAATCCAGAGGGTCTCTGCATGGAACAGATGCATTATCTCTTCAACACACATCGCAGTTGGAAAAAGTTGTGAGATCACAGCCAACGTCAGCAAGACAGCAAAGAACATTCTCCTGTGGGAGGTGATTGGGGGAAGAGACTGAATCTTTGCAGGGCAGTAAGAGAGTCTACCTCGAGAGTTCACTTAGGAACATGGATAGATGTAGGCAGCCATATGAAAGGAACAGGTTAACTCTCATCAAACTGCAGTTTCCTGGAGCAATGGATGTGGGCTCAGAGAACAAGCTTTGGATAAATCTTCCCTTTGATTTTATTGTACAGAGAAGAGCAGGATGTCCATATGGATGTGTCCAAGTGCTCTCTGCCCCTATTCTCTCAGGTCCATTTGAGCCTTTACCTATGGCTTGGTACCAACCTTGGGTAACCTGGAGTCTGAACAATGTCTGAGACATTGGCAAGCCAGTGTCTCCCCAAGCACTTGGATGTAAATGCTAACCCTTGTTTCTCAGGCAGCATCAGCATTCAGTACCTTCCTATAGTTCTTATGGTCCTCCACAGAACCATAAGATTTTCTTTATGGGCCTTAGATTTGTCCATTTAAAAGTGAGTTGTGGTCGAGGGGTCTCTAAGGCCATTTCCAGTTCCTGTGGTCTGTGGCTATAATGACGGGACAAATGGACAGGAGGTGTGCCTCAAACACTTGGTCTGAAGCTCACTGATGTACTGAAGTGTTAATCCCAACATTGTGTCCACTTAAGACGTATTCCTCCTATCATGATAGATGGACAACCGCCACCCAATATCTTCTTTTCATCTTTTCTTCACCCAGGGCACTCGCTTCTGCTACCTTTGTCCTTTCAAAACTTCTAATCAAGGGCTACAAGGCATGCTTAGAGTTTGCCTGACTGATTTTCCACTTTCTTGAAGTAGATACATCTCTACCCACCAAGGACTTATAAACAGCATGCTATGACAGGTATACAGAAGAAGACACTGCAGGGCAAGAAGTCCCCATCTTCTAGTGTACAGGGGCACTGGAGGTAGCTCAGGCCGAAAAGTGCTTGCTGCTCAGGCTTTAGGGCCTGAGTTCAGGTCCAGGGTTGTGGTTCATGCTTCTCATCCCAGCTCTGGTGGGGGCAGGGACAGGAAGAGCTGAGGTATGCTGCCCTGCCAGCCTGGATAAGCTGTAGGCCAGTGAGAGACTCTCTCAAAAATGAAGGTGGAGGGTGTCTGAGGAATGACGCCTTAGGCTGAGATCTAGTTTTAATACATACATGTATACATGTGTACTTACATACATTCGTATATGCATATGTATGTACATATATATGTACATTCAGACAGAAATAAATAAATAAGAGAAATGACAGAAAAACAGAAGGAAGGAAGGAAAGAAGGAAGGAAGGACAAAAGTACCTAGCTAATTTGTAGAAATGCAAGTTTCTACCAAAGGCATTTAGGGACATGTAGATCCATGTTCAGGCTTGTTTGCCTAGGTAAGAATCAACTGTAAGACAGAGTCCTCTCTAAGGACGTAACAGCCTGACTACTTGGGAAAGAAATACTTTCATAAACAGCTGAACCTAAATGCAATGGGGCAGAGGGCATGGCTCATGGGGTCTTGTCACAGTGAATGCCTGCTAAAGGATAGAGAATAGCTTGTCTTCCGTGCCTGTAGGTAATCGGGTGCTCAGCTGAAAGCCGGAATCGCTGGGAATCACTTGTTTAGACCAGAATCTTCTGGACATGCGTTTCCCCCCTAGCATTTTCTGTAGCTTATTGTAAGTGTCCTGCTGTCTTGTTTTATCAGCTTGTTTTCACAGCACAATCCGCAGGAGCCACTTGCTCTTTTCTTTTAACAAGTCAGGTCATAACGAGGTGAACGGACTCCTTGGTCTTCCAGGACCAGGGGAGCTAGAGCCAAACCCCAGTGGGGCCTCACCCACCCCTCCCAGTGGTCTCTGCCCTGCTTTCAGTCTTTCTATTATCTCCTTCCAATTTTTCTCTCTTCCCTCTGTAAAGAAGCCTTTGTAAGGCTCTGGAAACATTCTGTTCCATTCAGGGCTTTAAAATGTTAATGAGGCAGGGGAGGGAGGGAGGGAGGGAGGGAGGGAGGGAG